>NC_044305.1:131782595-132122482 GCF_007474595.2 Lynx canadensis | reverse complement strand
ATGGTCAAACTTTCCAAGTAAAAAGTCGTTATTAATCTGCAATTCTCTTTTTTGGAAGTTTTTATTTACTTATTGAGAGAGAGAAAGAGCAGGGGAAGGGCAGAGAGAAACAGGGACAGAGGATCCGAAGTGGGCTCCATGCAGACAGCAGAGAGCCCAATGCAGGCCTCAAATTCATGAACCGGGAGGTCATGACCTGAGCTGAAGCTGGATGCTTAACCAACTGGGCCACATAGATGCCCCTATTAATCTTCAATTCTAAAGGAGAAATCACACTTCTATCCTTATGTTTAAAAAAAATCATTGCATCAGGGGGCGCCTGGGTGGCTC
The DNA here is from genome assembly GCF_007474595.2 of Lynx canadensis. Lineage (NCBI taxonomy): Eukaryota > Metazoa > Chordata > Mammalia > Carnivora > Felidae > Lynx > Lynx canadensis. Next base: position 132,122,152 of record NC_044305.1, on the reverse strand, counting down.
AGTCGGTTGAGCATCCAACTTCGGTCAGGTCATGATCTCACAGCATGAGTTCAAGCCTCGCATAGGGCCCTGTCCTGACAGCTCAGAGCCTGGAGCCTGCTTCAGATTCTGTGTCTTCCTCTCTGACCTTCCCCTGTTCATGCTCTCTCTCTGTCTCAAAAATAAACAAACATTTAAAAAAAAAAAAAAATGCCCCACCAAGGGCAAATGAAGCCACTAAAAACTATTTGTGAATCAATATTCCATTAAAAAAAAAAAAAAGAATATTTCTAAAGACCACAGGAGAGATTATCTTTTCATATCCCTTCTTTAAATTTTCTATGTTCACTTCTATTACAGTCATAAATTTAAAGCAAAAACAACCTTAAGACATAATCATAATACAAAGAACGCTGGCCTGTTTCCTCAGATGACTTTTCTAAGAAGAAATCGTCGATGACAGAGCTTATAAATAGAAACCAAGTCTCTCCATTTTAATTCAAAGACAAGTTAATGTTTATGAGTAAGAGAAAATTAACTTTTCTGCTTCCTAGGGAGTGGGTAAATAGCTTTCTCTTACAACTGACTCCCTACTTTCTAAAAATAAGCAGGTATTGGATTCGTTTTCTTTCATACCAATATAATGAAATGTTGAGAAGCATTTTTGTTGGTTTCTTCCATTGACAAATAGAGCTTCACAGTAATTCAGTAACCTGTGTGTTAACGTTTAGAGATTCTCTGTATGTGTGTTATATTTCACAACAAAAATGTCTGATTCTGAGAACAAAAAAAATGAATATAAAATGAGTGAATTTTCCACTTTAAAATTCTTTACTATACTCCATATTGTGATCAGTGAAGTTGTTCATTAGTATTACTTTAATAAAACTCAGCAAGAGGGCAAAAATTTCCTATACTCCCTTTAAGTGTCATGATTAACAGATGAAAAAAAAATCAACTTATTCTTTACTTATATCAGGAAAAATATATATTAGAAAAAGACGTCTTTCCAGATCAGTGATTCTTAACTTTTCTCCAAGTCAAGCTTTACATAAGCTGATTTTTCAAAAGACGGAACTATACAGGGTTGCCTGGATGGCTCACTTAAACGTCTGACTTCTGCTCAGGTCATGATCTCACAGGTTCATGAGTTCAAGCCCCATGTCGGGCTCTGTGCTGAGAGCTCAGAGCCTGGAGCCTGGTTTGGATTCTGTGTCTCCCTCTCTCTGCCCCTCCCCATACTTTCTCTCTCTCAAAAAGTAAATAAATAAACATAAAAAAAAATTTTAAAAAGATACAACTATATAAATTCTTCTCTCCCCCAGAAAAACGCAAATGACACACAAATCAGCAGTAATTTAGAGGGTCCATGTTCTCTCTGTACCCTACGCATCAAACACCCCACCTCCCACATGATACAGCTACAGAGAGGTAAATGTTTGACCAGCTAAAATGAATAAACGCTAATAAAGTTACATTATTGCAAATATCAAGAGCCCAGAGAAAGGAAGTTCCTGAACCGATTATAGCAAATAATCCCATGTTAAGAATCTGACCAAGAGAGTATAAGACTGCATACTAATGGGAGCTCAGAAAAATGTCTGAAAACATGTACCAAACAGTAACCTCTCTGGTGAGTGAAGGACAGGGGGCTTGCAGTTCTTACTTAATTCAGGCATTTAGAAGTTTTTAGCGCCCAAGTGTGTTACTTTTCTGATTGTTATAAATGTAGCAACTGGCAAACAGGAACAAGAAAATCTCAGAAACACTTGCCTCCCTCCAAGGTAGAACTCAAAGTACATCTTTCCTTTTCACTTACTGACAGGAGTGGCGACCTCCCAGTTCTATCACTAGACCCTAAAGAATTGGAAATACAAATTTCTCCAGTGCATCAATTTTAATACAATTCCACAGCAACTAACAAAAAAGACATTCTATGTCGCACCTGAGAAAGGAATTCTGTCTGGCTTTCCCACTTAGTGAACTTTTCCAAGAGAAGGATTTTTACATAAAATAGTCACAAAACTACAACCTTAGACATGAGTCTGAAGAATTTCATCCTTTACTGATTTTAACCTGGTATTGACACATGCGTTTAAACCATAAGCAAATGGATATTTAAAAAGTACGTCAATTCCCACTTACTCTGAATCTGCCGTGACGCTACTCAGTGCACAGTCTAGCAGACCAACTCTACTGCGAGTTCTTGGGTCCCAGCACTCCACACGACCCTCAACACACAAAAAGTGGTAATTTTACACAATAGCTACTGCCAGGTATTTTTAGACAAACACCAAAAAAGGCCTTATTAACACAGTCTCATGGGAGATAAGAATTTAACTTTTTACCTTAATACCCTTTTTAATACTGTCAAATGTTTTATGATAAGCTGAGTTTGTTTTAGAATTGAAAGAAAGAAAGAAAGAAAGAAAGAAAGAAAGAAAGAAAGAAAAGAAAGAAAGAAAGAAAAAGAAAATGGATGATTGGTTAAGAAGTCCAAAATGCAATGCATGATCCCTGTCTGGACCTTGGTTTGCTTGGGAGGGTGGATGGGGAAGGAGCTGTAAAAGACACTTTGGTATATAACTGGGGATATCTGAATACTGTATCAGCATTAAGTATTTAATATGTAACATTATTGTATCAATTTAAATTTCTTAGGGATGATAACAGTAATATGATTTATAGGAGAGAGTCCTTGGGTTTTGTTTTGTTTTAAATGTTTATTTTTGAGAGAGAGAGAGAGAGAGAGAGAGTGCACACGTGAGAAGGGGAGGGTCAGAGAGAGAGGGAGACAGAGGATCTGAAGCAGGCTCTGTGCTGGGGCTCAAGCCCACAAACTATGAGACCATGACCTGAGCCAAAACCAAGAATTGGATGCTTATCCAACGGAACCACCCAGGAGCTCCAAAGCCCCTGCTTTTAAGAAAAACATTTCAGAAGTATTTAGGGCTAAAATATCATAATGTCTGCAACTTGTTTCCAAATGGCTCAAAAAACGTATTTCGTATAACACACATGCACATTTTTATAGCAAAAGAAAGCAAATGTGCAAAATGTATATAAGTGATTAGTGAACTATGTTTTCAACTTTGCAGAAAGTGAAGTTTTCAGATTTTCAGATTTTTTTAAAAATAAAAAGCAAAAAATTAAGCAAATAGAGCAAATAAAGCAAAACATGAAAAAAACAAAATGAGAACTGCAACCAACAGAGTAAGGGAACAAGTGGCATAACCCATCTAAGAATACTACGTGATCACTGAAAAGAATGACTTAGATGTGCATATACCAGAAATGCGTCCACAATCTGTCAGGTAAAAAAAAGTTTACTTAAAGAAAACAGTATGGGGGGCACCTGGGTGGCTCAATCCAGGAGTTATGCGTCCAACTCTTGACTTCAGCTCAGGTCATGATCGCAGGGTCATGGGATTGAAGCCCCCCATCTTGGAGCCTGCTTAAGAGTCTCTCCCTCGGTCTCATAAAAAAAAAAAAGGTATGATCCCACTGTCTTTTTTAAAAAAATGACCGTACTAACACAGAAAACCCTGAGAGGACACACAACGAATCATTAACAGTGTTTAGGAAGTGGAAGGAAACAGGATTGGGGTAGGCAGAAAGGGAACTACGCTTCTCTCTTTTTACTCTTCTGTATTTATTTAATTTTGTGATGATAAAAAAAATAAAGATTTTTTAAAAAACTGTTTACTGTAACAACCACCTTAAAAAGTAAGACCTCAAACATCCTTAAAAGGCTTGACCTCGTGAGTCATTTAGTGTTATCACAAGTGTGTCTGTCACAAAGATAAATAGAGGAAATCTTAGACATCACGCAGCAAGCAATTCCAAGTGGTCTGGTCTTCATGCCTTCTCAGAATGAGTTAACAGACTTTATGGACAGAAAAAAGAAAAATCACGTTTCAAAAACAAAAAAACAGGTATGCAGATAAATTCCAGAGTAAATACAAACTTTTTTTTTTTTTTTAACCATAACGGCTCTGTGTGACCTAAACTTGAATATTTGTTGCTAAAGCCCGCACTCTTACGTACTCCAAAAAGCACAAAACGCAAGCCCTTATTGTTTGATTCTGACAGTAATAACACCTGTCACAGACAAAAATAAAAACCCAACATGGAATATCCGACTTCATGTAAAAGTGACTGTGGAAGTCTGGTCTGACTATGCAGACCAAATGTCAAGCCCCCCGGTAATCCAGGAATTTCAGGAACCCCGCCTTCAGGCAAGAGCGGGTCCAGTCTCCCCTCAGGGACAGGCTTAACCAACAGCTGGTGAGGGAGTAGCCTGCTCTGGTGGATACCTTCTCTTACAGGGCAAGTATCGTCAGGAGTAAACTGGTCTGTGAGGACTCTATTTAAAAACTACTTTTCCAGGGGCGCCTGGGTGGCTCAGTCGGTTAAGCGTCCGACTTCGGCTCAGGTCATGATCTCACGGTCCGTGGGTTCGAGCCCCGCATTAGGCTCTGTGCCGACAGCTCGGAGCCTGGAGCCTGCTTCTGATTCTGTGTCTCCCTCTCTCTCTGCCCCTCCCCCGTTCATGCTCTGTCTCTCTTGGTCTCAAAAATAAATAAACATTAAAAAAAAACAAAACTATTTTTCCGAAGAAAATCTTTTAAAACCTCCCCTTGGTGATCTCAAGAAAAGTACTTACCAAGAGAATGCTTCATTGGCCTGATTTAGGCACAATACTATTATAATACATTCAACACAGTTTTATATATTTTCATTAGGCCAACTGTGTCCATTTCGAATCCTAATCTTTTAACATAAAAATAATGTGACGAGAGGTGCGCCTGGGTGGCTCAGTCTGGGTGTCTGACTCTTGATTTAGGCTCAGGTCATGATTTCAGTTTGTTTGATTGAGCCCCAGGTTAACTCTGCGCTGACAGTGTGGAGCCTGCTTGAGATTCTCTCTCTCCCTGTCTTCCTGCCCCTCCCCAGATTGCACACAGTACTCTCTCTCTCTCTCTCTCTCTGTCTCTCAAAACGAACAAACTTAAATAAACAGGGGCACCTGGGTGGCTCAGTCGGCTGAGCGTCCGCCTCCAGCTCAAGTCATGATCTCACAGTTCGTGAGTTCGAGCCCCACGTTGGGCTCTGTGCTCACAGCTCAGAGCCTGGAGCCTGCTTCAGATTCTTTGTCTCCCTCTCTCTCTCTCTGTCCCTCCCCCACTCATGCTCTGTCTCTCCCTCTCTCTGTCAAAATAAATAAACTTTAAATAAATACATAAATAACTTGAGAAGAGACCTAAATTTCATCCACATGGGATTGGGTTAATCAACTATAGTACATTCTAACAAAGGAATCCTAGCCATCAGTTTTTCAAAATTAGTTTAGCATTATAATAAGTACAAATGTATAAAGATGCATGGTCTATACTATTATGTTTAAAAAAAAGCAAATGAAGAGCTACAGTATATACTTTCATCTTTGTAAAAAACTTTAAAAATACCTAACACGTACGTATACCTGCATATACCTAGAAAGAAACATTAAAGAATTAACTCTGGCTGTAGGATTTCGTGACTGGAAAGTACAAGATGACATTTTTTCAATAATATGTTTCTGACCTTTTTTTTACTAGGAGTATCTATTGTAATTAAAAATGCAAATCTAGGGGCGCCTGGGTGGCTCAGTCTGTTAAGGGTCCAGCTTCAGCTCAGGTCATGATCTCACGGTTCGTGGGTTCGAGCCCCACGTCAGGCTCTGTGCCGACAGCTCGGAGCCTGGAGCCTGCTTCGGATTCTGTGTCTCCCTCTCTCTCTGCCCTGTCCCAACTCGTGCTCTGTCCCTCTCTCTCGCTCTCTAAACATTAAAAAAAAATTTTTTTAAAGCAAATCTAGGAAAATTCTTGACAAGCATGAAGAACATGGATTCAAAAGCACTGCAGTTTAAAAGGAAAATGTTGCGTATTTCCTGAATGCTACTACGCAGGATATACAAATCACAATCCCATTCGCCTCTACAGTGTAGGGTGCTTCCGCATGGCGCATCTCACGGGGTTCTCACCAGCACCTCTATAAAGCTGGCAAGGTGGTGTTACCTCCAGTTCTTCGATGAGGAAACTAAGCCTCAGGGCAACTGATTCTGTTGTAAAACCAGTAAGTATCAGAGAGCCGGGACTCCGGGACAGAGTGCCTCCAGTTAAGAAAAAGGCTGGCTGTCGCACAGCCGCTGGTCCCATGGAGCTGGTGATGCTCGTCTAGCTCCTGATGATCAATGTCAAAGCCAGACGAGATGCACGAGGGGGCAGTCTGCAGCAACAGAAACACCGTGGAGCGGTACCAATGTTCCATACAAGCAGCAACCAGTAGCCTGTGGCTCCATTGGCACCCTGCTGAGAACAAGTAACTCGGTCCTTTTTTTTTGTTTCTGGTGTTTATTCATTGAGAGAGAGGGAGGGGGAGGAGCAGTGAGAGAGGAAGACAGAGGCTCCAAGGTGGGCTCTACACTGACAGCAGTGAGCCCTGTACGGGGCTCGAACTCATGAACCACTGAGATCATGACCTGAGCTGAAGTCGGATGCTGAACTGACTGGGCCCCCGGGCTCCACAAGCAACTCTTTGAGTAAAACTCCACTCGTCATCAAATGTGAAACAAATATTTAAAAAAATAAAGGCAACATATGCTTACCTCTATTGTTCCTGTGGCGAACAAGCCATGCACTGAGTTTATGTCACACACATTATTCTCCCTAAAACAGGAAAGCAACAACGGAAAGCTTTATTATTTATTTTAGGCGGAAGGGACACTCGGTGAACTTTCTACACAAACAGCCCAGTCTTGTACAGAAAGAAAACATGCAAGTTCTTCCTCACTCACCTGCGCGTGAAAAAACACCAGAAATGAAGGACACTCAATCTGCCAGGCAGATGAGACAAGAGAGGAATTCCCTCTGAAATACTATCTCCCACCATGAGAATCAAGGCTCCTTCGACTTTCTCCATGTTTTCTCCCCCGGCAGAAAGGACACGGGCAACCACTAAGCCAGTCCTGAGACCAGACTAGCTTGGGCCGGGGAGACTCATCGAGGCTTCCTTTTCTTTTTCTTTAAAACGGACACTTCACCCACCTCTTTCGGTTGTGTGAGGGTTACATGAAAAAATTTACAAAACGCGCAGCACAGCATCCAGACAAGACACTCAACAAGTAAGTAATAGCTACCATAAACAGGGAAGTGTGCAGCGAAAGAGCAGACAACTTTTTATTATTCAACAACACATCATGAAGCTACTCTAGTTTTGTTTTTTTTTTTAACGAAAATAAGAGCGCTGCAAGCCAATGTGAAAACATTAGCCAGAGTCTACCTAGTCTTTGTCACCACATGTCCTTCCAACCTTTAAAAACCTTTTCAAAGCGATAAGGAAAACCCAACAAGTTCTTTATACACTTGGAGAAGTATCTAGCTTCTACCCCTTACTAGCTATGTGACCGTGGTCTTATCCTCTCTGCGCCTGAGCGGTCCTGTCTATAAGATGGAGATACTAGTAGTACCTACCGTAAAATTGTTATAAGTTTTTAATTTTTTTTAACGTTTATTTATTTTTGAGACAGCATGAATGGGGGAGGGTCAGAGAGAGAGGGAGACACAGAATGTGAAACAGATTCCAGGCTCTGAGCTGTCAGCACAGAGCCCGATGCGGGGCTCGAACTCCCAGACCGCGAGATCACGACCTGAGCCGAAGTCGGATGCTTAACCGACTGAGCCACCCAGGCGCCCCAAATTGTTATAAGTTTAAAATGAGCTAATACATATAAAATGCTGACTAATATCTGGCACAGAGTATTTTCACTATTATCACTCTTACTGTTACTCAATATTATGATTACGACAAATGTATTCTTAAGGATTTCTCTTTGAATAAGACAAAAATGTAGACTATAATGTATGATCAAAGGAAAACTTGAAAAAACCGAAAACGTCTGCCAGCAAAAACACAAAAAATAAAATTTTAAAAATGAAACTCCAAGTTAATTCAAAATGTCTCCACGAGAGATTAATATCACAGAACAAAATCATGAGAATTTAAAGAACACTGCACGGGCGCCTGGGTGGCGCAGTCGGTTAAGCGTCCGAGTTCAGCTCAGGTCACGATCTCGCGGTCCGTGAGTTCGAGCCCCGCGTCAGGCTCTGGGCTGATGGCTCGGAGCCTGGAGCCTGTTTCCGATTCTGTGTCTCCTTCTCTCTCTGACCCTCCCCCCTTCATGCTCTGTCTCTCTCTGTCTCAAAAATAAATGTTAAAAAAAAAAATAAATTAAAAAAAAAAATAAAGAACACTGCAAAAAACAATAAACCGGACTTCTTAGTGAGTTATAAAAACTTTCTAGTATGCCGAAAAAATTAAAAGTTTAAAGAAACCACCAGGTCTTCTGGTGAATTTTATGTTCAAGACAAATTGAAACTTTTTAACCAAGTTGCCCAGAGCTCTGCTTAAATGCAACAAGCTATCTGATAACTTGAGCGTCTGGCTCCCCCTCCTGGCTGAGAGAAACACCCGGATTCTGACAAGACACTCACGCAGCATCCGTCTGTAGAGGGTTCAAGTACCGTCCTTGTTCTAAATTTAATCTATAAACTTCAGAGCTGCAAAGTAATGAATAAAGTTAGAAAGCTGGTAAATGGCAATGAACTCTGCTTCAAGTAAATATAAATTTTAGAAACCTATATATATATGTGTGTGTGTGCACGTGTATATATATATATATATATATATATATACGTGCACACACACACATACATATATACATTTCTGGCTTACAAGGCATTACTTCTCTCCAAAAACACCAAAATGTATCTTAAGCCTAAACAATAATCACCTTATTTGTGAGTCTGTTCACGTATAAAAGTGATTTAAACAACTCATGTGACAAGGAAATATTACGAACTTATTAAGAAGAATATTATTTAAAAACACAGAGAATCCAAGATCCAAAATGGATCTATAGGTATATATAAGACTAGAAAAAATACAATAAAACACTATTAAGGCGACATGATTATGGGTTTTTTTTCTTCATACTTTTGAAAATATTCTCCCAATTTTCTAAAATGATTTATCATTTTTATCATCATATAGAAGGTGGTATTTAAAAATGAGGTTTCAAAATGTCATGCGATGGGGTTCCGCAACCGACTTCACCACCACCACTAAGACCGCTATTAGGTACCCATGTTGCTCTAGATTCAGAGCACGCCGCTAATAAAAGTCAATTTCTAAATGAGCAGTTACTTTGGAACTATACCCTTTGAGGGACCATGTCTTATCCCTCTCTTGATTCCTCTCCTCGATTTTAAGAACAGAAGTTGGAGGTGGAAAGGAGAAAGCAAAGGTGATCAGCCCCAATACCTCGCGCCAACAAAGTACAAGTCACAGGACGGATAGTGGTAGGAGAAATCTCTCCCGAACTTTGGTATTCTGGTTTTGTAGTAAAAACCCGACTGTGAGTGAAATTCGATGTATCTATCATTATGTAAAAAAACAATCTGAAAATGAAAGAAGAAAATCAGTTTGCTGAGGTTTCTAGGAAAAGCATTTATTTCATCATCACTAGAACTGACAAAGCAGGAGAAACTGTGATCTCTGCCACCCGCTCTGTGTGCACAAGTCTCCATGGTGACCAAGGACCGGGACTAAGAATCAAACCTCTGCCCTGCCTCCTTAATGCCTTCTTGCACCCCAGGAAAGCTTTTCTTGCCCTCTGAGAGAGACTGAAAACAAATGCCCTTCGTGCACCTGGCCCCGGCACTTTAGAGCACAGAGCAATGTTTGGCAACTTCAGAGAGTAATCTCTTACTTTCCTGAAGAACACAATTTAATAATCTCACAATTACCACTCAGGGTTTGACAAACTCCCTGTATCAACCTAATGTTAACATACTACAAAGGTATCTTAGAAACTGCAGACGGTATTTAGAAGCAAATCCATCAATATCTAGGGAAAAATACACTATAAAATGGCATGTCCCCGAACACATGATTAATGACCACCACAGGCAAAAGAATCAACTGGGCTCCAGTCTCCGAACTGAGGACAATACATAAAGCCACGTCAGCTCAGAAAATTCAATGTTCCTTCCAGATGACATCTGACATCACTAAGCTTTTATTTTACTTTCAAAAACTTTTAATTTTAAATTGAATGAGGCACTCTACTGACAACTTTGTAACTACCGAAAACGACCTAAGGGTTGAGAGACGGACTAATGGGACCAAAAAAGAAAAGAAAAATATATATATATTTAGCTGTGTTTCGAGCTGTCTCAGAACTGTTCCACAACTACCTATTTGCAGTGTTAAGAAAATTAAGCATATAACAATGTTATTTTACTTTTCACATACGAAAGCAGCTTGGCAAATAACACCAGTGTCAATGTAAAAATTAAAAATCACAAATCTACAATCTAACATGGCCTAAAAAAGATGGCCACTAACAATTCTTGACAACACAGATGAAGTTTCATATGCGATCCAGGAAACTTATTTTGGTATTAGACTGGCCAAAGGCTATCGCTATCACTGTCCTTTTAAAAGATATTCTATATATCACATGTGTCAAACTAAAAAATATATTCATAGAAAATAATGGGTTTTATTTTACCACACAGCTATTTTTAATGTAACAACAGGAACATCACAAAAATACTTCTCATGACTTCTTGAGGACCCAATACTATCAAGCGTACCTTTGAATAGTCATCAGACAAAGTTTCAAAGGTGACAACTGAAAAACAAGAAAACAGTTAAGAAAAATTACAATTACCAATCCACATTCTTCATAACAATGCAAACCTGAGGCAAAGATTCCAATTCAACACAAAAACTATGTACAAACTATATATAAACACCGGATCCCCCCCCCCTTTTTTGTCCTACAAAACAAGAAGAAAGCTGCCATATTATATTGACCCCAAAACACCAAATGGAAAATTAAAAGCTTTATAATTTTTTCAACGCAGATCAACCAGATTTTCTGCAGAACTGAAGCTAATTAAATAAACTCACAAAACATAACGACTTCTAAATTCTACCAGTTTGTCTGAGATGCCCAAAACAGACATAGAAGAACATTAAGAAAATTATTTCTTTAAAAAAGAGAACAGCAGCTTTTTACTCATTCACCCACTAAACATAAAGAGTACAAACGGCATGTGGAGCTTGTACTGTTTTTAAAAAGGAATGGGTAAAACAAGCTGAAGAATACTTAGCCCATTACCTGTCTTCTCTCGACCCCAAACCCCAGCAGCCTGACAGAAATACCTGCTTTTTCCTGCCCTCCCCCCTGTGCAGTCAGTCGCCTTCTCTGCAGAGTGGACGGAGCCTATGAATACGGGGAGCCTCCTGTGACTACATCGCATGAGATGGCGAAGGGGGGATTTATCATCACGTGAGCCCTTTAAAATCAGAGTTTTCTGCTGCTGCCGGCAGAAGGGGAAGTGGGAGAGAGACTCGAAGCAGGAGACGGACCCAACGACCAGGTGCTGGCTTAGCGGCGAAGACCAGGTGGCAAGGAACACAGGCCGCGGCCGCCAGGAAACGGGAGCCTCAGCCCTACAAGCACAACAGACTTCATTCTGCCCACAAGCGGAAAGCTGCGAAGCGGGTTCTTGCCCAGGGCCTCCGAGTAAGAGCCAGGTGGGCCTGGCTGACACCCAGAGGTCAGTGCCGAGCACAGAACACGGCACAGCCTGGATGAACTTCACCTACGGGGCTACGAGCTAACAAATGGATGTTTTAAGCTGCCACACTCATGGGAATTTGTTACACAGCAAAGAAAACTAACACACAACGCATTCCCGTTTTAAAAAGCAGAAGAGTTAGGGCGCCGGGGTGTCTCAGCGGGTTAGGTGTCTGACTCTTGACTTTGGCTCAGGTCATGATCTCAGTGTGTGAGTTTGAGCAGTGTGGGGCCTCCTTGGAATTCTCTCTCTGCCCCTCTTTCTCTCTGCCCCTTCCCCCGCTAGTACGTGTGCACCCTCTCCCTCCCTCTCTCAAAATAAATTTTAAAAAAATTTAAAAAGAAGACAACTATCCACATATAAAAATGCTATTTTCATGAATTCAAATTTAATCTCTTACTTACCTTCTGAATCTAAACACCTTTCAAACTTCAAGGATAATTGATAGGTGTCATAACATCGAACCCGAGGTTTATATGTTCCTATAAAAAAGATTAACGTGATGTAAAGCCTACAGGAGGTACTTTTCACTGGCAATATCCTGCAGACAGGTTAAGTACACTTTTTGTTTAGAAGTAAGTAGGATTCATTATAACTACATGAAAGAAAAAGAATTTAAAAGCAGCCCTCCCCAACATCCCAAGGTGAAAACCAGCAAAGTAGATAAACAAGCAGGTCATAGACAATGAAATACACGTAACTACTAAACTTCACAAATAATCTGACTAAGTAGACAAAAACAATGAGACAGTTACTGTCCGTCAGAATGGCAAAGATTAAAAGACGGTTAATATCTGTGTAGGTGAGAGTGTTAAAAAGGCACTCTCATACACTTGGTGATTAGTATAAACTTCTCTGGAGGACAATCTGGCAAATCTGTAAAATATGTGATGTTTGTACACCTTGAATCTGTATTTCAACTGATACAAGTTTATCCTAGAGAAACACACCCACAAGTGTGCCAGAGACACAAAGAGTGTTTCCCGCAGCGCTGTTTACAACTGGCCAAAAACTGAGCGCAAATAAAACGTATACTGACGTGGAAATGGTTCAATAAATGATGGTCAATCATCACATAGCTCACGAGAGGATGGCCCAGGCCTGTGCCAACGGGGAAAGCCACCACAACATGCCACCGAGGACAAGAGACAGGGCAGAGAGCACAGGGAAGCGCCCCGGAGCGGCGCCTAGGGTCCCACGTCTGTATAAGTCAACACTGACGGCATAAGCACCATGTACAGAAGCTGGCAGAAGCACGGTGATGATCCCCGTGAAGTGCAATTCTAGGGCATTTCACATTGTGTCTTCTGCAATTCTATAATGTTTGCATGTTTTGTAAGTTTATCGTGTTTGCAATCAAAAAGAGAAAAAGACTGGTCTTTAAAGCCAAAATTTTTTTTTTTTTTAAATAAAAGGAATGAGGTAGTTCTCGAATCCCCGAGACCTCATTTAAAAATAATATGTAGGGGCGCCTGGGTGGCGCAGTCGGTTAAGCGTCCGACTTCAGCCAGGTCACGATCTCGCGGTCCGGGAGTTCGAGCCCCGCGTCGGGCTCTGGGCTGATGGCTCGGAGCCTGGAGCCTGTTTCCGATTCTGTGTCTCCCTCTCTCTCTGCCCCTCCCCCGTTCATGCTCTGTCTCTCTCTGTCCCAAAAATAAATAAACGTTGAAAAAAAAAAAATTTTTTTTTAAAATAATATGTAGTAGGGGGCGCCTGGGTGGCTCAGTCAGTTGAGCGTCGGACTTCGGCTCAGGTCATGATCTCACAGCTCGTGAGTTCGCCCAGTGTTGGGCTCGGTGCTGACAGCTCAGAGCCTGGAGCCTGCTTCGGATTCTGGGTCTCCCTCTTTTTCTCTCTCTCTCTCTCTGCCCTCTCCCGCTCATGCTGTCTCTATCTCTCAAAAATAAACATTAACAAAAAAAAAATTTTTTTAATGGTCATGCAGTATAACATACAAATATACACACACGTAACACATGTTATATAACTGTTTACATATTTAAACCATATACAGTATATATAATTCATACATATGAACTGCAGACTAAGAAATGTGTTAATACTGAGACAATCATCAGCACAGAACAAAAGAGACTGGCATATACATGTATAAAAGTTCTGTCAAATAAGCAAGTGTTTGGAAAGGAGATATAAATGGATATAATGTTAAGTCAGCAAAAAAAAAAAAAAAAAGTGCACAATACACAGGATTTAGGTGCCACGATCACAGTCAAAACACACACTGCATAATGCTCTTCTAAATTATAACATGTTAAAAGTTACCTGTGTTTCAGGGCTTTTTGATACTAACAAATAAACACTACTAACACAGAATGTTAGTGGCATAAAAAATATTAGTCCATTACACAGAAAATTATGTTAAAAGCAACCCTTCCCGGAACTTTCACTCATTGTTGGTAGGAATGTAAAATGATCTTGACCGCCTTGGAGAAAGTCCGGTGGCCGCTCATTAAAGCGAAACATACATCTACCCTACAGCCCAGCAATGTCCTCCAAAACAAGCCTGTGTAACATTGTCCACCGTGCTTTATTAACAATACTAAAAAATGAAAACAGTCCAGGTGTCCAGCAAATGGAGAATGGATGGATAAACTCTAGTACGTTCTTATGAAGAAATACTATTTGGTAAAAAGGAAAAACCACGGACACCTGTGCCAGCATGGACGCATCTCAAAGACCTAAGAAAACAGATCTCACATAAAAAGAATACGCAGCGTATGACTACAGTTACATCAAGTTTCCCACAGAGCAGTGGTTGTCGGTGCATGGGTGGGATCAGGATGGACTGTGAGGGGCATGAAAGAAGTTTCTGGGTGAGAGGAAAGTTCTAGATCTTAACTGGGGTTTTGCCTACATAGGTGAATGCATCTGTCAAAACTCCTCAAAAGATCTGTGCGTTTCACTGCATGTAAATCTACCTAAAAGAAAAGCCGTAGATAAATACGGTCTGGTTAATGGTACACATGCTGAGGTATTTATGGGAAAAGTATACTGGTATCTGCAACCTGCTCTGAAATGCATCAAAAAACGGGATGGGGGTGCCTGGGGGGCTCGGTCGGTTAAGCATCTGACTTCGGCTCGGGTCATGATCTCGCAGTTTGTGGGTTCGAGCCCCACGTCGGGCTCTGTGCTGACAGCTCAGAGCCAGGAGACTGCTTTGGATTCTGTGTCTCCCTCCCTCTTTGCCCCTCCCCCTGCTCATGCTCTGTCTCTCAGCAATAAATAAATGTTAAAAAAAAAAAAAAAAAACAGGATTAAAAAAAAAGGACGGATTGATGGATGGACAGAGATGGACAGATATGATCCAGCAATATACTACTGAGAATCTAGGTGGTGGGTAAAAGGATGTTCACCTTACAATTTTTTCAGTATTTCCGTATGTTTGAAAATTTTTATACTAAAACGTTAAGGTGATTAAAAAAAGCAACCTTTCGGGGCGCCTGGGTGGCGCAGTCGGTTAAGCGTCCGACTTCAGCCAGGTCACGATCTCGCGGTCCGTGAGTTCGAGCCCCGCGTCGGGCTCTGGGCTGATGGCTCAGAGCCTGGAGCCTGTTTCCGATTCTGTGTCTCCCTCTCTCTCTGCCCCTCCCCCGTTCATGCTCTCTCTCTCTGTCCCAAAAATAAATAAACGTTGGGAAAAAAAAAAAAAAAAGCGACCTTTCCCACACTAGCATTTCCTGCTAGGAAATGTACGTAAGTCGTAACCAAAAACATGCTTACCAGTTGCTAAGATATACTGTCCATCTTTTGACACCTTAATAGTGGTACAAACGGTAGGCATTTCAAAATCCTGAATAAGTTCAATTCTCCTACGGACATCTGCAAAGACAGGAAGTAAAGAACTGATTTCACGACAAGGTGCTCATTTTTTTATCTCCTAAGACCCAGCATGCAGAACAGTCACTTGAACAGGTCAACAATGTCCCAGTGCCTCCAAGCCTCGGAATACAGCCCCACCCATCACACAGGAAGGCTTTTTCTTAGCTCATACCTTAGCTTTCTAAGCTTAGTATTTTTTACTTTAAAAAAAATTTTTTTAAGTTTTTATTTATTTTTGACAGAGACAGAGTGCAAGCATGAGCGGGGGAGGTGCAGCGAGAGAGGGAGACGCAGGATCCGAAGCAGGCTCCAGGCTCCAAGCTGTCAGCACAGAGACCGACACGGGACTCGAACTCACGAACTGTGAGATCGTGACCTGGGCCGAAGTCGGACACTTAACCGACTGAGCCACCCAGGCGCCCCAGTATTTTTTACTTTTTAAAAAGTATCATCGCTAATTGAGAAAAAAAAAAAATGTCCACAGTGGTACATCAAACATCCAGTTTCAAGAGCCAGATAAGGGGGGGAACACAACAAATATTATACCACTATCATTACTCAGTCACGGCTAAGACAAAAATCTTACCATTTTTTTCCTCCTAGATAATAAGTTTAGGGGCGTCTGACTTCGGCTCAGGTCATGATCTCACAGCTTGTGAGTTCGAGCCCCATGTCAGGCTCCATGCTAACAGCTTGGAGCCTAGAGCCTGCTTCCAGATTGTGCGTCTCCCCCTCTGCCCCTCCCCTACTCATGCTCTGTGTCTCTCTCTTTCTCTCTCTCCTTCAAAAACAAACATTAAAAAAATTGTTTTTAATTTAAATCTTCAAAATCCTAAGTTTATGTAAGAAACTGCTGGCAAGCTGACTTTGCCTCTGTTGGCACCAGGGTTCTGAGCCAAGAGGACCCAGGCTGGATTAAGATTTAGAGCAATCTCTCTGGATCAAAAGGCTTGAACACTGGACTCTCACAAAACCTGGTTGCCTTCTACAATCCACACAAGTGTCTACTGCAAGGACCATTTATGACTCCATGGCACATTACTGCCTTGCTTATTAAATTAAACCCAAATATAAGATTCAAACCAACTGAGTAGGAATGGCCCACTCAATATGAAAGACACATGATAGTTTTGAGATGGGCTGAGAGAAAGGGTTGATGAACAGTTTTTCCTCTAAGTAACCTGAATCTCTTTTCTACACTCTAGGCCACTGGGTAGAACGTGGGGGAGGGGGGAGTGGTCAGAAGAAATCGGAATCAGTGAACATTACTAAAGGAGCAGTTCTTGTTTTCCTTGGATTCAAAGTTTCCATTTTCTAACTTTAGAGCTATCTACACAAAGCCGCCTCTTCCAAGATGCTTATGCTTGCCTTGGGGTATTTATCTCACGCACAGAAATCCTTTCCGACACCTTAGTCTTTGATTTTTAGAGACTAATTTAAACAACATCTATGGAAAGATAAATCATCTTTCACATGTGACAAGCTGTAATGGAGAAAATTTGCCAAAAATCTGTTCGAAACAAAACTGATCAATGCCTTAAACTTATGAACCCGGAAAAGAACGATTCAGTGTGACACCCGAATTCTGGCAGCTAACGTGAGACGAACGTCCGAGCGCATAAAGGTCGCCCCTAAGGTGACAAGGCGACCCACCTACACGGTGGGATGCCCGGGAGCTGCGATCTGCCCCTCCCTCAAAAAAACAACTGATCTTCTATCTTTCCCTATTCTTCCCAGCCAGTATAAATTAAAGAATGTAAATTTTCTGCAATTATCCTTTATGAAAAAGATGCTGACGTGCTGGAGAACAAAGCAGTCATGGCCCTGCTAGGAGAGACGGCCTTCCTCGGGTCTCCCGCATCCCCGCCCACCTTGCTAGGTCCCGCAAGACTGCCGTGCCCCGGTCGCGCCTTCGCCTGAGCCATCTCTCAGGGGTGTCTGCGCGGCCGAGAACCCTGATGGGTAAGGGAACGTGTCTCCTCTGGACAGACGGCAGGCTTGCTCACTGCGGCTACAGAAGCAGCGGACTTCCCGAGCTAGGTGTGGCTCAGCTGCAACACAGACCCAGTGTGCCTGCAGCCACCTGGGCCGTGCTGAGTGTCCCTGTGGGACTCAGGGCAAGGGGAGCTGGCAGAGATACGCTGATGCTCATGCCATCTGCTGTGCCAAGCTGGGGTTCTCATCTCCGACCCAGGAATCTTGTCTCTTCCACTACTATCCGTGAAATCGTTAACAGGCTAACTCATTTTAAGTAGGTAGAATTCAACCTCACACCCACCAGGAACATATCAACCACAACAAAAGGTTTTTAGGAAGGAAAAGGGCAAAAAGTTTATTTCCCACTTTTTATCTGCCCTGTATCTTTGTCAACCTCCACTTAAATATGATAACAAATGTGTGAAAGCACTGTTGCATAGGTCGTGCACGTAGCCAGGGTGGGGAAAAAATACTCACCGACATCCTTCTTCTGTAGTGCTCTCTTCTTCCTGTCAGAAAGCCACTTAAAGAAAATGAAGAGACTTTATTTTAAAACAGATTTACTTTGCTTTCCTGCTTACCAAAGTGTTCACATTAAAAAAGTTAAAACTTTACAGGAATATATTAACAGAGGAAGTGAAAAGATTCTATAATCCCAACCCTGTTAACATATCCCCCGGGTTTTTTTTTCTTGTATATATTTACATATATTAGACAATACATCTTATTCATTTTATTTATTATTTTTTTAGTGTTTATTTATCTTTGAGAGAAACAGAGCGTGAGCCAGGGGAGGGGCAGAGAGAGGGAGACACAGAATCCAAAGCAGGCTCTAGGTGCTGACAGCAAAGAGCCGGACATGGGGCTCAAACCCACAAACCATGAGATCATGACCTGAGCTGAAGTCAGATGCTTAACCGACTGAGCTACCCAGGCGCCCCTAGACATTTTAGAACCACTATGTTTTACCCAAGAGAAAACGAATTCATTGGGAAAGTAATAAGCCTCAAATATTAGGAGGGTTACCACTAATATATGGAACAACTTTATTTAGGTCAAATATTAAAAAGCAAACCATTAAAAGGAGAAAGTTTCTTGAGCATATTTTTTACAAAGAACAAAACTAGATCATTAAGCAAATAGCTGACACTTGATAATATGGAAATGATGCTTTTAAGTCATACTCACTGACAGATTTTTTTTTTTTTTTTTGAGAGAGAGAGCGCGAGCGAGCACGCAAACCAGGTGAACGGCAGAGGGAGAGCGAGAATCTTAAGTAGGCTTCATGCTCAGCGTGGAGCCTGACTCGCGCTCCATCCCATGACCCTCGGGATCGTGACCTGAGTCAAAACCAAGAGTCAGATGCTCAACTGACTGAGCCACCCAGGCACCTCTGGGAGCAGATTTTCTTCTGAAATTAACGTAGCTCAATTTAGCAGACGGCGTAATTCTAAAGCCCAAGTCTTTCAGGAGGCCTACCTACCTCCTCCCCATTCGTGAGGCCTCCCCGGCTACAGTTGTTTGCACAAAGCAGCTCGGATGAAAGCTTCCAACAGCACTGGCGGGGACACCCTGACTTCCCACTTGAGCCTCCAAGGCCCACCTCTCCAGCCTTACCTGCCCCCACTGTCTCCCCATAGCATGCCACAGCCACACCCGCGCCTCTTCGGCTTCTCCAACATGCCAAGGGCATTCCCAGTTGGGGACATTTACGCTTTCTGTTCTCTCAACACTGAAAACTCTTTCCCCGTCTTTTCATTATCCAAGTTTCTGCTCAAATATCACCTCTTATAGAGAGGCCTTCCCTGAAGGCTTTATCCAAAACATTCTCTGACCACTTTCGCCACAACACTCTTTCTTCTTTTCCAATTTTTATTTAAATTCTAGTTAGCTGACATACAGCGTAACATTGGTTTCAGGAGTAAAACCCAGTGATCAGTCACTTACATGTAACACCAGCGCTCATCCCAACAAGTGCCCTCCTTAGTGCCCATCACCCATCTAGCCCATCCCCCCACCACCTCCTTCCAGCAACCCCCAATTAATTCTCTATCGTAAGAGTCTCTGTGGTTTGTTCCCCTCTCTCTTTTTTCCCCCTCCCATATGTTCATGTATTTTGTTTCTTAAATTCACAACGCTCTCTTCTAGTCCATTCATCGAAGCTGTCTTCCTGTTTGCTCACTTCTCCTCTCCCCCAACAGGGAAACTTATCACCATGTATCCCAACACTCAGAACAGGGCTACCGGCACGTAGTTACTTCTCAACAAATGCGCAGAATGACCAAAACGAGAAAGATCATGCTGTGTGACGAATAGTCGGAAGATGAGGAATTAGCTGGCCTGAATTCTGAAGAGAAAGGCAGACTCTAATCACAGACTCCAGATTTTTCGGGGGCAGGCACAGCGAAGAAGAAACAGCTCTTCGTTTATTCAGATTTCTAAGGGCAAGAGTGGAACTAACACCAGCATGCTATAAAATGACAAGTTGCAACACCAGTATCTAGCAAGTAATCTTAAAATGGAAATGAGCTTCTGCTAGACGTTTCTTCCCACTGGCGGTGCCTGGACAGAGGCTTGCTCATCGCTTATAAGAAATTTAAAAAAAACAAGCCGCAGATCATAGATGTGTGAGCTTGGACAACTCACTCTTGCCATCGCTGGATCTGCTGCATACCTTAAACATGAGAAGACGACTGTAAAAGAATCACTATTTTCCCAGCTCCTTCAAACTCTGAGGTCCTAAGACCCGATGAAATCAAGTTAAGGTCGGCAAGGTTCAGAAACACTGTCCTCTACACCACAGAAGTCTGCAGGTGCAAAGTCTGTGTGGGTTTTCTTGCTCACTTGCTGTATCTCTAGAACTTGCCGTACAATAGGAATCCAACAAACACCTGATGCGTGGACATTAAAATGGGGGAGAAAAGCCCGCAACCCATCTGTCCACGCTTTCCTCCTCGGTGCGGCAGAAGCTGGGTACATCCCCAGAAGCCCCAAAGGACGCGCGTCGCCTGTTCTAGAGAACTCTGCAAAAGTTCCAGCGAAGCTCATCGCCCCTGATCACCCGCCGCCCAGCTTCTGGCGCGGGGACAGCAGTGTCCTCGACGACCGGCACCGACCAGCTCCCGCGCGCACGGACACTTGCCCCCCGGGCCTGCCGGAGCCAGGGGCCGGCCAGGACCAGGCTAACACGGAGGCCAGGGCCGAGGAGAGGGGCGGCTGCCTCGAGAGGCGGGGGACCCCGAAGTGCCTCACCTCAGGCAGGGACTTGCCGCAGCTGAGACTGTAAATCTTCACCTCGTTGAGGCTGGACACCTGCATGGCCGGACAGAGCAGCGGCGACCCACGTTCCTCCGCGAGCCCCTCTCCCCGCGCCACACGCGAGCATCCGAACCGCAGCGTGTCCCCGGCGCGACTGGGCGGCGTGCGGCGCCGGCGACGGCTGATGACGCACTCGCGGCGCCGGAACTGCGCCAGTTCCCGGAGGAGGGGGCGTGGCCGAATGGAATGGAGCGGCTGGGGGCGGGGCTCTGGCCAGGCCACCCCGAGGGCGGGGAGCCGCGCAGTCTCCTCTGCGCGGTGCGTGCGTTGACACTCTCCTGGGGTCGCTGTCCTGGCCGAAGTGTCGCCGCCCGAGGCGGGCAGGCGGTGCAGGCCGGCGACCGGTGGCCTGGGGGGCTGGGTCAAGGGAACCCATCCAGCCCCTGGGCGAATCCAGAGTATTCAGAGTGGATTCTTCTCTCCTCCACCGTGTTTCTTTCAGCAACGTTACATTACAAATAAGTGCTCTTTAAAGTTGACGTATAAAAATGTTACTTGCGGGGGTGCCTGGGTGGCTCAGTCAGTTAATCGTCCAAGTCATGATTTTGTCTCAGGTCATGCATGATCCCGGCTCTGAGAGCCTGCTTAGGAGAATTTCCCTTTCTCTCTCCCCCTCTCTCTCAAACATTTTTTTTTTTTTTAATGTTACTTTCGTCTAGATTTGTTCGACACTCATCCACAAAGGAGTGAAAGAAAAGACAAGGCAAACTAAGGAAAAAGAAAACGATAAAAGAAGGAGTAGTCGGGGCGCCTGGGTGGCTCAGTGAGTTAAGCGTCCGATTTCTCAGGTCATGATCTCATGGCTCGTGAATTCGAGCCCCACATCAGGCTCTGTGCTGACAGCTCGGAGCCTGGAGCCTGCTTCGGATTCTGTGTCTCCCTCTCTCTCCTACTCCTCCCCTGCTCACACTCTGGCTCCAAAAGTGAATAAACATTGTTTAAAAGTGTGTTTTTGTTTTTGTTTTTAAAGGAGTGGACATCAAGGGTGAAGTGCTTTGGAACCTGATGTCTTTTGAGACAGGTGTGTGACAGCAACGACAGACAGACACAGCCCCTCACTACATATCGTTTTCAGAAAGTTCACAGACTGTTGATTGTCCAACTGCATAGAGAACTGCCTTTACTGCTGCCTAGCTGTGAGAAGTGCAGAATTTTCCGCTCAGAGGAAAACTTAAGGAGAAAATGCAGGTTAACAGCAGTCAAACGTGTCCGTTTAAAATTGTAACATAGTATTCACGTCCCTTACCTGTAGCTGAGGTGGGTCATTTGGGGCACAGGCTTTATTAAAAGTTCATGGCAAGGCGAGGGCTTCTGTGGGGCTTTCGCAATTTTGTTTTTGTTGTAACTGTCCTCAAAGTTCCCGTCCAGATTCTATCTTCTGCTTGAGAGTTTCTTTGAGGAAATATGCAGGAAACCTCCTTGGGGAGGCAGTATGCCACGGTGGAAAGGTCATGGGTTCATAAGAATCGTAAAATAGGTCTGCTAAGCAAGTCATAAAAAAAGAAAGCACTTATTTTCCAAACTATGCAGGATGATTTCCAAGAAATCCTGAATACTTTTGTGCAAAAATGATTACTTCTATTATTTCAAGAATGTATTGTAAAAGCCCATTGATTGTAAAACACAATAGTATCTCACTTAGTGCTATGTGTTAGAAGATATATAGATCTACTGTACTAATTTTTGATAATTAAGGGCCCAAGGCCATTTCACCAGACAATCTGATTTCCCACTGACGCCTAAATTTGCCTTCTCATTCATTAGTACTGGTTTCATTATTCTAGTTTTGAATCTTTGCTTGCGCTAATCTGGATTCTGGAATGCCTTCCATTTCTCCTTATATCCAGATTCTACCAGCTCCTCAAAACTCACCTTTTGAACACCTTGCTCAGTCTCCTATGTGTTCACTGTACTGCATAAATAACTTTATGGCCATTATATCTTTTTGCTAGATTTAAAAATTTTTTTTTCATTTTAGAGAGACAGAGTGAAAGAGCTGGGGAAAGGGGTACAGGGAGAGGGAGAGAGAGAGAGAGAGAGAATCCCAAGCAGGATCTGCACTCAGCGCAGAGTCCGATGCAGGGCTTGAACCCACGGACTGTGAGGTCATGACCTGAGCTGAAATCAAGAGCTGGATGAGCAACTGGCTGAGCCCCCCAGGGGCCCCCAAAGTGTAATAGTATGTGAAACGCCTGTATATATCACCCAGCTTCAACAACGCACACATGGCCCATCATGTTTCATTTACACCCTCACCACTCCCTCATCCTTGGGTGATTTTGAATAATTTTGAAGCAATTCTGTGGCAATTATCTCTGCGGGCTGTAAAGTACTTGTCTGACCACCCCCTCCATCTAGACCTGGTGGCAACCCTGAGCCTTAATTCATCTCTGGGTTCTCTGGGCCCAAACCAATGCCTAGTAGGTGGCACACTTTCAATAAGTATTCCTTAATAAAAATGAATCGATTAATTTATCACTGCTCATCCTGACCCAAAGTCCTAATTCTTTGATCCTTACATCTTGGCCTTTGGTAATATTAAAAACAGCAGATCTCTATTCCAGATGATTATGGTTTCAAACACATCCATTTAAACATCTTGTGTCTCGGAGAGCCTGGGTGGCTCAGTCGGTTGAGGGTCCAGCTTCGGCTCAGGTCCTGATCTCACGGTTTGTGGGTTCGAGCCCCACGTCGGGCTCTGTGCTGACAGCTCGGAGCCTGGAGCCTGTTTCGGATTCTGTGTCTCCCTCTCTCTCTGCTCCTCCCCCACTCGTGCTCTGTCTCTCTCTCTCTCTCTCTCTCTCTCTCTCTCTCTCTCTCTCAAATAAATTAAAAAACAGTAAACATCTTGTGTCTCTAACAAGAAATGTCGGAGCTTAGAGTCAGGAGCCACACGCGAGGGAACACGGTGTTTTCTGCAACATAAAACAAGGTGTTCTTGGTCCTCAGTGCCAAGACCGCTCCTTCCCCACAGTCACTGGCCTGAGGGTTTGACCTGCACACTCTAGGGTTGTTTTCCACTGAGAACAGAAGGGCAAAGCTCAGTGCAGTTTCTCTGGTGTTTCTAGGATCATCTATAACACAAACACTCGGTTCCTGGGATGTGATGAATTTTGAATGAAGTGCTTATTAGATGCCTTTGCTTGGAGCTAAGAGAACGGACTCTAGAGCCAGATTGCCCGGGTCCAAATCCTGATTCTACCACTGGCTACCCAGAGAGAGCCTTGATACAGAGAGTTAATCTAATCTCTCTCTACCTCTGTTTCCCCATTTGAAAAATGAGGATAATATTAGAACCTACAGGGGCGCCTGGGTGGCTCAGTTGGTTAGGCAGCCAACTTCGGCTCAGGTCATGATCTCACAGTGTGTGAGCTCGAGCCCCACGTCGGGCTCTGTGCTGACAGCTCAGAGCCTGGAGCCTGCTTCATTTTCTGTGTCTCCCCCTCTCTCTACCCCTCCCCTGCTCACGCTCTATGTCTCTCTGTCTTTCAATAATAAATAAACGTCAAAAAAAATTAAAGAAAAATATTAGAACCTACATCAGGGGGCTGTCGTAAAGATGAAACGAGCATAAGCCACAAATCATTGAGTCCAGGACCTCTATTTTTTACATCCTTGAAATCAGTGTGTTTTGTGTGTCATGCGTGTTTAGTTGACAGTGTTTTTTCCTCTAGTGATGCTTGAGGTAATGGTGCATCTTATCGCTAATGCGTTTTCAGATTCAATAAAATACAATACAGATAAAGCACTTGGAACAGCGCCTGACATTGTAAAAACTATGCATTAGTTATTATTACTTAGCCCTGGGAACCAAAATATTTAGAACTGTTTAAGAAAAAAAGGAGCCGGGGCGCCTGGGTGGCTCAGTCGGTTGAGCGGCCGACTTCGGCTCAGGTCACGATCTCGCGGTCCGTGAGTTCAAGCCCCGCGTCGGGCTCTGTGTTGGCAGCTCGGAGCCTGGAGCCTGTTTCAGATTCTGTGTCTCCCTCTCTCTGACCCTCCCCCGTTCATGCTCTGTCTCTCTCTGTCTCAAAAATAAATAGATGTTAAAAAAAAAATTTAAAAAAAGAAAAAAGGAGCCAAATTTAGGCTCCAAATAACTTACATGTCCTGTTATTCGTTGCCATTTCAGAAACTTGCAAGTAACGTTCAAGATCCCTCTCTCAATCTTTGCCTCCACGCCCAATCGATCCCCAAATCCTTTCCATTCTACTTGTCAGATGTCAGACCCATTCTTCTCTACTCCCGCTGTTGTTGTAGGAGTTCAAACCTTCATCCTCTCTCACCTGGCCCATCGTAATCCTTTTTTCTGGTCTCTGTCTCCCACGGGAGACAAAATCATCTCTAACAGGAGAATCGGATCATACCACACTCCAACTCAGAACTCTTCAGTTCTTCCCTAACCTAGAAGAACACATCTGCACACCTTTGCTGGCCTCTCTGGCCTTCCTATCACCATACATCATACTGCCCCTCCCCAGCCCCTCTCCCACCCAGCCCCTCACCCACTGCACTCCCCAAGCTGAATTACTTACAGCTTGAAAAGTACAAGACCCCCCCCCCACCTCTTTATGCCTCCACATCTACTCTTCTGACTTCTTTCAACTCCCTCCCTCTACAAACCTCAGTAACTCCCATTCATTCTTCTCCATCCCCAGGAGGTCTTCAAATATCTAAGTTTCTCATCGAACATTGTATATAATCTCACTGCAGTGTTTCTTAAACCGGGGCTTACAGTTGTATTCTCAAAGAAATAGAGGGGTTTGTATTTCAATGACGGTCTTTTTAACAGCCCGACATGAGCGTATCTGATTATCTGCTTGGCCATCTCCTGAGAGTACTACCATTCAGTGTCAATGCCAAGTTTGCATTTAAGTTTACAGTTCACTGGTGCCACGTGTCACTCCTTTTATTGTCTTGCCTCAGTGATTAGAAGGGGAGGTGGCTGGTATGAAGTAACATGATAGGGACAAGTTTGAGCCAAGCAGAAGTCCGACGATGCCATGGCCTGCCGTGGGAAAGAAGGTGTTACGGTCGTTCAAACAGAGAACGGCGATGGAAAAAATCGAATCGACTCCATCAGGTAGCGGCCCGGAATGCAAAAGAATTCATGCAGCGCTACGTATTCATTTGGCAAAGTGGCAGATGGCTTTCACCAAAATGGTATCAACCACCATATTAAATTAATTTGAATTACACTGGTGTGAACTTTCAACGTCTTGCTTGAAAATAATGCGGAAGTTTGCTTTGCTGGGTAGTGACACGAGAACTAAAACCACGATAAACTTTAGCCGGGTTTACTTGTACGTGTTCAAGCAAGACATTAAGAAGAATTACGTCTTAAATGCAACGCGGTGTCCTGCTTTGGCTCCTGGAACAGGAAGAGGGCGTTAATGGAAGAATTAGCAAAATCTGAATAAAATCTGTAGTTTAGCAAATAGTATCGTACCACGTGTTAACTTCTTAGTGTTTTTTTAAGTTTATTCATTTTTGAGAGAGAGAGACAAAGTATGAGCAGGGGAGGGGCAGAGAGAGAGGGAGACCCAGAATCCGAAGCAGGCTCCAGGCGCCGAGCTGTCAGCACGGAGCCCGACGCGGGGCTCGAACTCACAAAGCGTGAGATCATGACCTGAGCTGAAGTCGGACGCTCAACCGACTGCGCCACCCAGGCGCCCATTAACTTCTTACTTTTGATGAATGTGTCGTGGCTGAGGAAGATGGTAAGAGTAGGGGGAGCTGGAGAAAGTGTATGTGGGAACTCTCTGTGGCGTGTTTCCAACTTTTCCGTACACCTGACATTATTTCCAAATAAAATGTTTGTTCAGAATAACCTACGCCAGGGGCGCCTGGGTGGCGCAGTCGGTTAAGCGTCGGACTTCAGCCAGGTCACGATCTCACGGTCCATGGGTTCGAGCCCCGCGTCGGGCTCTGGGCTGATGGCTCAGAGCCTGGAGCCTGTTTCCGATTCTGTGTCTCCCTCTCTCTCTGCCCCTCCCCCGTTCATGCTCTGTCTCTCTCTGTCCCAAAAATAAATAAACGTTGAAAAAAAAAAATTTAAAAAAAAAAGAATAAAATCCCCAAGTTCACTGCGTGGACAGGAAGTGTTCTAATTTAATATTTTACCCAAGTTTCCTCTTTTAATCTTTATCAGCACCTTATGGTGGGGGGAGGAGGGGTGGTGCCTGGGTGGCTCATTCAGTTAAGCGTCCTACTTTGGATCAGGTCAGAATCTCACGGTTCGTGGGTTTGAGCCCCGCATCAGGCTCTGTGCTGATAGCGAAGAGCCTGGAGCCTGTTTCAGATTCTGTGTCTCTCTCTGCTCCTCACCTGCTCGCTCTCTCTCTCTCTCTCTCTCTCTCTGAAAACTAAATAAACCTTAAAAATTAAAAAAAAAAAAAAACCTTATGGCGGAGGCAGTATAAATTTTCCAATATTACAGGGGTGCCTGGGTGGCTCAGCCAGTTGAGCTTCTGATTTCAGCTAGGGTCATGATCTCGCGGTTTGTGGGTTCAAGCCCCACATCAGGCTCTGTGCTGACAGCTCAGAGCCTGGAGCCTGCTTTGGATTCTATGTCTCCCTCTCTCTCTCTCTGCCCCTCCCCTGCTCTCACTCTCTCTCCCTCTCTCTCAAAAATAAACATTAAGAAAAAAAAATTTTTTTTAATTTTTTCCAATATCACAAATGAAGAAGACGAGACTTAGGTTTGCAAAAAAGAAATTTACCCAAAGGTGTTAACAATTGTTCATATCTGGAATGGGTATGTGAGTTGTTGAAAATACTGTTTTCTCAACTTTTCTGTATGTAGTATGTAGTATAAGAACAGGTGGGAGGGGAATGGGAGAGATAGATAAATAATTCAAGATGAGAATTTTTTGTGAAGATGTCAACTCTCATCACAATAATCTATAGATTCAATGAAAGCCTAATCAAAATCCCAGCGGAGTCTTCGGGTTTGGGGTTTTGTTTTTTTCACGTTCGTTTTTGTTTTTTTTTTTAGTGGAAATTGACAACCCGATTGCAAAATGTGTAAAATGTGTAGAAGTGCAAAGTGTTTTCTTCAAAAGACTTTGGGGAAAGGGTTGCCTGGGTGGCTCAGTCGGTTGAGCGTCTGACTCTCAATTTTGACTCAGGTCATGATCTCACAGCTCATGGGACCAAGTCCCGTGTCAGGCTCCACAATGACGGTGCAGAGCCTGCTTGTGATTCTTTCTCTCTCCCTCCTTCTCCCCCCACTCGCGCTCCCTTGCTCTCCAAATAAATAAATAAGCATTTTAAAAAAGGACTTTGGGGGGAAACCACAGAGATGGCGGACTTGTACTACCTCATCTCAGGATGTACCATAATAATCAAGATAGTTCCTAGAGTAAGAATCAGCAAACAGATCATGGAAAAGAACAGAAAACCCACTAATAAGCCCTGATTTATAGAATCGTCTGATTTTCAACAATGGCACCAAAACAAGCCAATGAGGAGAGGGAATCTTTTCAACAAACAGTGTTGGGGTAACTGGATCTCCACATGGGGAAAAATGGACTTTGAGTCCTACTTCATACCATACACATCATACAAAAGATATGAATTCAAAATAGATCATATAGCTAAACATCAAAGTTAAAACATTAGGATTTGAAAAGGAAACACAGGAGGATATCTTGTGACCTGGGGGATAGGCAGAGCTCTCTTAGGCCACAAAAAAATCTGTAATCATAAAAGAAAAGTTGATAAGTTAGACATCATCAAAACTAGAAAGTTCTGGTCGTCAAAAGACATAGTTGAAATGAATAAGCAAAATACAAGTTCGGAGGAAATGTTCACAACACATTTACCAAAAAGGATGGGTATCTAGTATATTTATGGAGCTCCTAAAATTCAATAATGAAAAAAATCTAATAAAAATATATTAGTAATGACCGATAAGCACATGAAAGTGTCCTCTATATATCTATTCCTCAGGGAAATGCAGGTTAAAACCACAATGAGCTGTCCTCCTACACATATCCAAATGGCTAAAACTAAAA
Source organism: Lynx canadensis (assembly GCF_007474595.2). NCBI lineage: Eukaryota > Metazoa > Chordata > Mammalia > Carnivora > Felidae > Lynx > Lynx canadensis. The sequence continues at coordinate 132,093,327 of NC_044305.1, read as the reverse complement.
ATTCTGACAATACTCACTGACAAGTATCAGTGAGAATGTGGAACCACAGGAAGTTTCACACGTTGCTGGGGGGCAGGGCGGGGGAGGTGGGAATTAGTGCAATCACTTTGGGAACACCATCTAGAATTATCTACATAAGTTGAACCCGTGTAAACCCGAGGACCCAGCAATTTCACTCCTAGACACATACTCGATGCAATGTGTGTAATGTGGGGACCAAAAGACACTTACAAGAATGTTCACATCAGCATTCTTCATAATAACCCCAAATCTGAAACGAGGTCACCGGCATGCGATGTCTATGACTGACAATGAATACAGTCAATTGAGACGAACAAACCATCGCTACGCCCAAGAACACAGAATCTCACAAGCATGTAGGATGGTTCAAGGAGCATGTGAGGATAAGGAAAGGTGGGGGGAGGCAACTGATGGGGGAGATGGTCTGTCACTGTGGGCAGGTGGTGGCACTGGCCTCCGAGAGGAGGGACCTGTCACATCCTCGGAGACAAGAAAAAACAGGCGGGGGTGGGAGCAAGGGGTGTGCAGGGTGAAACATCCACAGGCTGGGAGAATTAGAAGGGATAGGTGTCACTTTTCTTGAAGTAAGAGGCAAGGTCATGTACACAACGAAGGCTGCAAAGCCCAAGGGAGGGATTCCCGGAGAGCGAAGATCCTAGCCTGGCTGAATCTCCTTGACAATTATGTATCGATTTACTGTCTCCCCCCCAAGCTGGTAGGGTCCCTGAGAGCAGGGACCCGGCCTGTCTTGTTGACAACTCGGTCCCCAGCACCTGTCCTGGCCTGTGGTAGGTGCTCGGTGCATAGCTGTGGAATAAATGAAGGGGCCAGCGAGCCGAGGAAAACGTCAGGTGCCAAAGGCAGCGCGGGTCAGATTTGTGTGGCCCCTTCCAGCGCCACCTAGCGGCCAGGTGGAGATGGTGAAGAAGTTAGAGAGGAGCAAGGCAAGGGTTTGCTGAGCACCTGGGGAGGGGAGGGGGTGATCCATGGCAAGAGCAGAGCAGGAGAGAACGAGGGTGCAGACGTGACGGAAGTTCAGACAGTCAGGCCTGGCAGGAAAAGAAGCAAAACAAGAAGGTGACAGCGCAGGAGAAGGTGGAGGTGTGCATGTGAGCACATGTGTGTGCATGTGAGTGTGCCCACGTGCCGTGCGACACGCAGTGGGAGCAGGGCAGGGGAGCGGGGAGGACCGTAGTCTGTGCTGTGTGGGCCAGTGGTATCTAAGATTTCAGAGGTGGGGCAGTTTCAGGTGATGACAAGGGGTGGGGTGTGGCCACAGGAGTGGGAGCTGAAAGACACAAAGGGAAGAGCCTTGGGGTGGGGGAGCTCCAGGAGCCTAGACGCAGGGGGTGGACGTTGTCCCTGGGGACACTCAAGCCACCCTGTCTTGGGCTGGAGAGAAATACTGCACCAAAGTCAGATGCCCGAGTTTTCTCGGAGGCAGGGGCAGGGGCCAGATGATGACGTTTCCCTCGCTCATCACTCATCACATTTCATTCATTCATTCATTCACTCATTCATTTGGGAAATACTGCTGGTTAGCCTCACCCTGCAGTGAAGCACGCAGACAAGGGTCTTTGCCTGGTGGATCTCGTCATCCCTGAGCACCTATCATAGGACACATGTCTGCTTTCTCTCGTCCCTTCCTAGGAAGGGCGGGGGGGGGGGGGGGGGCAGCCGGATGTCAGGGTAGAGGGGCTTCTCCGCGGTCACAGTCTTGGAAGCATCTGGTGTGGCAGCAGCGGTTCCCCCACGAATGTTTTCAGGGGAGGGCCCCGGAGGGAGAACGAGGATGGTTGACATGCGGCTTGTCTACTTGCCTTGGAAGATGGCTCCCAGGATCCCTGACGCTTCAGGACCAGAGGGAGGACGCAGAGCATTCTGGAAAGAACAGAGAGAGGAGAGCAGGGTGGGAGAAAGCAGGGATGACCAGGAAGTTTGCAGGGTGCGACGGGGCTGGTCAAAGAAATGAGGGTCCCCAAGGGCCTCTCCAAGCCCATGGACACGGGGCTCAGGCTCCTACCCAGCCTGGACCACAAGGGCTTTGCCTAGAGATTTCACCCCTAGTTTTACTAACACCTTGCAAGCCCCACTTTGTAAGTTGGTGTGTGACTGTGAAGCGTTTTACTTTGCGCAGGGCTTCGGCAGGCTTCCATAAAGCAGAGACTTGTGGAAATTTCCTGCTGCTCCTCCATGCCCGTGGAGAGCCATTGTTCCTTTAGAACGTGCTCATTCAAAATTCCCCAGGATCGGGGCACCTGGGTGGCTCAGTCAGTTAAGCGTCCGACTTCGGCTCAGGGCATCATCTCGTGCTTCGCGGGTTCGAGCCCTGTGTCAGGCTCTGTGCTGACCGCTCAGAACCTGGAGCCTGCTTCCGATTCTGGGTCTCCCTCTCTCTCCACCCTGCTCCCGCCCTGCCTCTCAAAAATAAATCAACGTTAAAAAAAATTTTTTTTTTATTTAAAAAGATCAAATGAAAAATTCCCTAGGGTGGTGCTGCTCAGTTTCCAAAGGAACACACCTTAAAAACCGTGACGTGTTTTAAAAAGGCGGCACGTTAGTTCATTCTATTTTATCGAATGTTGGCCGTGCGATGTTGAGATCAAGAGAGAGGTCAAGCATCCCGAGCCTGACATCCCTGACCCCGGAAGTTGAGCGCAGCGTGCATCTCGGAATGATAGTTCCGGCAATGTGTATCAGCTGTGTACGAATCGAGGCTGTGTGATTCGCGGCAAGTGAACAATATATGTGTATCAAATAATTAACTATCTGATCGATAGACTTATGAAATGTAATGTTTTTCAAGAGAAACTACGAGAATCCACTTTTACGAAACAAACATTTACTGGCAACCCACTCTGTGCCAGGCACCGTGCTGGGTGTTGTTGACCCACAGAAGAGTGAGGAGTGATTCATGGCCTCCGGGGGCTCACAGCGCAGCCTTGGGGACACGTGAGTAACCAAGGGCCACAGCCTCATGCGCTGCAAACCGTCACAGAGGGATGAGAAATACCAGGCAGTATGGAAACCCAAACAGGGACCTGGAAGGGTGTCACGGGCAGGTCATGCTTGAGCAGGCTTGTTTGTTTTTAGGCTACCTTTTTTAGCATGTGGTATTTGCAGCTGCTTTATTATTTTTTAAATAGCATTATTGAAATATAATTCACATACCATACAATTCACCAGTTAAACTGTACAATTCACTGCGGTTTTTTTTTTCTTTCAGTATATTCATAGAGTTGTGCAATCATCACCACAATTGGTTTACCTTTTCATCACCCCAAAAGGAAACTCCATATCCATTGTCCCTTTCCATTTTTCCCCAACCCGTCTCACCCCGCCCCTCGCCTCCCCCCTCCCCCAGCTCTAGGCAACTTCTAACCTCCTTTCTGCCCAATGGACTGGCCTATTCTAGATATTTCATATAAAGGGAATCATTTAATGCACTTTTTTTTTTTTTTTTTGTGACTGGCTTCCTTCACTTAGCGTCATGTTTCCAAGGTCACCCACAATGAAGCCTGTGTCAACACCATATTCCTTTTCACTGCGGAATAGTACTGCACGGCATGGATATACTACATGTTGCTTTTCTCTTCATCAGCTGAGGGACATCTGGGTTCTTTCCACTTTGGGGCTATTGTGAATAACACTGTTATTAACACATATGGCCAAGTGTTTGTGTGGTCACGTGTTTTCGCTTCTTTGATATGTACATAGGGGTGGAATTGCTGAGTCATCTGGTAACTGTTCAATGTTTAAGGAGTTGCCAAACTGTTTTCCAAACTGCACCTTTTTGTATTCCCGCCAGCAGTGTATGAGGGTTCCAGCTCATCTACATACTCACCAACACCGGTTTTCTTCCTTCCTCCTTCCTTCCTTTCTTTCTTTCCTTCTTTCTTTCTTTTCTTTCTTTCTTTTCTTTCTTTCTTTCTTTTTTCTTTCTTTCTTTTTCTTTCTTTCTTTCTTTCTTTCTTTCTTTCTTTCTTTCCTTCTTTCTTCCTTTTTTCTTTCTTTCTTTCATTCTTTCTTTCCTTCTTTCTTCTTTCTTTCTTTCTTTCTTTCACTCTTTCTTTCTTTTTTATAACAGCCGTGGGTATGAAGTGGTACCTCATAGTGATTTTTTTTTTGTATTTCTTTAATGACTAGTGATACTGAATACCTTTTCATATGCTCATTGGCCTTCTGTATATCTCCTTCGGAGGATATCTACTCAGATCCATTGCCCACGGTTGTCTTTTCATCATTGAGTTCAGAAGAGCCCTTTATAAATTCTAGACACAAGTTCCCTATCGAGTATGTTTTGCAAATATTTTCTGTTGTTCTGTGGGTTGTCTTTCCATTTTCTAATGACATCCTTTGAAGCACAGAGGTTATTTTTATTTTTACTTCTCCAATTTATTTTTCTTCTGTTATTTGTGATTTTGGTGTCATATCTAAGAAACTTTTTCTTAAGCCAAGATCACAAAGATTTACTGCTATGTTTTCTTCTGAAGATTTTATGGCTTCGGCATATTCATTTAGGTCTATGATCCATTTCGAGTTAATTTCTGTAGCTGGTAATGGGGGCTTGTGGAGGCTGTCTTTTGATGCTTTTCCCTTTCTCAGAGAATTAGCAAAGTTCTCTGCTGAGGGTGGAGATGGGGGGAAGGGAAGTTGAACATAGGCGGAGAGGAGAGTTTGAATAGGTGTCTGGAAGAATGGGAGACAAAATGGATCAAGGGAGTATAGTAAATGACGGACTAGGTGTCATAAGCGGTGAAGAAGCAACCAGGAAGAGAAGGGTTAGTTTAAGTAGCTTGTCGGTACAGGTTTCTTGGCTCCCAGCTCTCTGTCTCTGATGATAAGAATATCTTCCCTTCCTCCTGATACAGGGAGGGCACCTTTCACAAGGGAGTTTTCTCACCTGTTTTTAGGAAGAAGAAGAAGAAGGGTCATAGTGTCTTTCCTGCACCTGCTGTTTCTTAAGTCCCGTTAATTCAAAACGGTCAATAAGCCAAGTGGCATATCTTGGGGTGACATGTTCTGGGTTTCCTTCAAGATCAATCAGTGTGGTCCTGTGTTTTTCTCCAGCCACATACTGCTGTAGGATACAGGCACAGGGCTGGTGCAGAGGTAGATTTTCCCAGGGTTGGATTTGGGGCGATCAAATAAAACACAGCAAGGAAGTGTCAAGAGCACGGAGAGGGTGAGCAAGGGGGTAGATACTATATGGACTGTAAAGTTTAAGGAGGGAAGTGAGGGCATGACCGGGGGTGGGGGGTGATAGGCAATGGCAGGACCGGTGGATTTTGGTCCCGGTGGGGTGGACAGGTAGGGTACTAGGAAAATAGGGTAGTAGTGTTGGTGGGGGGGGCAATAATCCACCTGGTAACTGAGGTAGCCATCTGTGTTCTTAACTGCCTTTATCCAAAGGAAAAAAATAAAACTGCTCATATTTCTATGACAAGCAGCAACAGAAAGGTATCTTGATATTTACATTCCAAAGAGGTGGCTCCTAAAGCCTTAAGAAAAGCCTCTCCGGGTGCTAATGTTGGCCAGAGGCTTCTGTAGCTTTAAACAGGATTTATATACGTGTCAAAAGGATAGAGGTAGGGTTTACACACACACTTTTCTCCAGCAAATGCTCTAATAGAAGGAAAGGGAGGGAGGCCGGGAAAGATTTCTTTCTCTTTGGGCAATAGGAAAAGTTCAGACCCTTTATCGTTGGCTTTTACAGTGGTCAGAGAGTGGGACACAGGGTGTTGAGACCAGTGAGGGGTCCCAGTCAGTGGTAATGACAAAGGCTAAAGACCTCAGGAGTAAAAGGCAGGAGTAAAAGGCTCCTCATGGAGTAAAAGTTGATGGCATGGACCATCAACTGAAGGAGAAGAGTTCAAAGAAACAAGAGACCAGGGTGTGGCCAGAATCATTTCAGTATATGGTGGCCTCACGAGGCGTTAAGACATGAGTAGAGATGGAGAGAATAGGGGAGGAACTGAACGCTTCAGGAAGTAAGAGGATGTGCCTTGGGGGTCTGTAGATCACCATGGTAAGTGGAAGCAGGAGGTACGTCTAAGCTGCACTGTCCAATATGGCGGACACCCTCCATGTGTCACTGTTTAACTTAAAGTTAACCCAAATTAAATAAAATGTAAAATTCCAGTCCTTAGTATAAGTAGCCACATTTCAAGTGCCCAACAGACTCGGGGCTAGTGGCTACCACCTAGGGAAGGCAGCACAGTTAGAAAATGTTTCTATTCCATTGGACGCAGAAAAATTCCATTGGATGAGGCACCCAGAGATTCAAAGCTGGGGAGAGGTGTGGGGGGGGGGATCAAGGAAGAAGCAGCTGGAAGTGGCAAGAAGGAGCAGAGAGGATACTTCCCACTAGAGACCCCGTGCTAGTAGGTGTGGGGTCAAAAAGAAGCCTCCACTTGAGAGAGCTCTGAGGAAAACAGCGGCCTCAGGGGAAGCCAGGTTGAGGGCAGCATAAGAAAGTGAGGGAGACGGAAAGGAGTCGGAACACCAAGGGTTTGCTGATGAGGGATGTGAGTTTCTGGGGGCACAGGTACAGGGGCTGAGCCCTTGAAGAGGGATAAGAAGATGGACAGAAGGAGGGGTGAGAAGGGAACGTTGACCTGGGGGTCTCTGGCTTCCTGTGGTGACCCAATGAACAGGGATAGAGGGATAGTGGCCTCAGGGCACAGAGTAGGGCCAGGCTGTGAGTAGAGGTGGGGAACAGGACCTCTCTCTTCACTTCCACCGACTGGAGACCTGGAGGCCTGCAAAGGGAGATTTTCTTTTTATTGTAATACAGTTTCAAAATGATAGAATAGCCCACGGAATCTCCATAGATGTAGCTATATGGTGAGACTATATGTAAAAAAAAGAGATATACCTGTATCTGTATATATAATATATATGTTATTATTACTTTGAAGAGTTTGAGAGTAAGTTGAAGATGTTATGTCCCTTTGCTGCCCCCCATTCCAGCTCTGGAATCACCCATTCCTCCCCGGTTCCCCGCTTCCTTTTCACGGACAACGGTATTTAGAAGCCAAGGTTTGGACTATTGATGTTTTCAGTGCTTCTAGGCTCTCTCAATGAACAGAGCTAGGAAAGAATCTGTCTGTCTGTCTATCTGTCTATCTATCCATCCATCCATCCATTCATCCATCCATCCACCTTACAATCTAGGAGCTCTTTACTGACACTTCCAGTCCCAATTCAGCAACACAGGGTTTCTTCTAGTTTTCTCCTTTTCCATATTTATAACTTTTTCCTTCTGTATGAGAAACGGGGTTTTGGAGTTTAAGAGCAATGGGAAGCGGTTGGAGGATTTTGAGCAGAGATGTGATGATGTGATCTGATACGTGTTATGAACCACAGCTCTGGGCTCTAAGGGGATGTGTTCATTTCCTAGGGCTGCCTTAGCAAAGTGCGACAAACTGGGGGGCTTAACACAACAGGGATTTGTTGTCTCAAGTTCTGGAACCTAGAAGCTCCAAACCAAGGTGTGAGCAGAGTCGTGCTCCCTCTGAAGTCTCTAGGGTGGACCTTGCCTTGCCTCTCCCTGCTTCTGGTGGCCCCGGCAATCCTCAGTCTTCCTTGGCTTGTAGTTGTATCACTCTAATCTCTGCCTTTGTCGCCTTTGTCTTTGCCTGGTTCTCTTCCCTGTGTCTCTGTCTCCTCCCCTCTTCTTATAAGGACCCCGGTCGTTGCATTTAGAGCCGACCCTAAATCCAATATGATATCATTTTGATATCCTTAACGAATCACATCTGTGAATACATCTGCGAAGGCCCCTTTTCCAAATCAGGTCCATTCTGGGGTTCTGGGTGGACACATTTGGGAGACAAGTGTGATTCAACCACTACAGGAGACGGGAGTAAAGGGGATGAGAGCCCAGAACAGGGAGATGACAAGAAGAAAAGAGGTCAGGTGCAAGGTGCACTCTGGAGGTAGAACCTGGAGGGCACGCCTTGGACTGGTGGTGAGAAAGCTGCTTAAAGGAAGGGTTGAAGAACAGAACAGATGGAAATATTCTGCCTCGTGTTTTTAAAGATTGTAGCAAAGCTGGGAGCACCTTTTTTGGTGATAACAAATACTTGCTTAACAAGCTTTCAATGTTTATTATATGCCAGGCCTTTACTAATTTCCTCAGAGAGGTGAAAGACAATAAAATAAAATAAAATAAAATAAAATAAAATAAAATTCAATTTTTAAAAGTCGGGAAAAGGTAATTCAGGGCACATAAACTTTAGCTCTCAAGAGATAAATACGTAACTAATCATAATAAAAGGTTTAATAATACTACTACTACTAATAAACAAAACAATGTAGCTGATAAAAATTGCCTAAATGCCCGGCCTCCCGGAATCAAATGTGGATCACGCACTGCATTTCCAAGAACAGAGGATGGGAATCTTCAGGGGCACCTGGGTGGCTCAGTCGGTTAAGCGTCCGACTTCGGCTCAGGTCGTGATCTCAGAGTTTGTGAGTTCAAGCCCTGCATCGGGCTCTGTGCTGACAGCTTGGAGCCTGGGGCCTGCTTCGAATTCTGTGTCTCCCTCTCTCTCTGCCCTCCCCCCCTGCTCATGCTCTGTCTCTGTCTCTCAAAAATAAACTAAAAAAAAAGTTAAAAAAATTTTAAAAGATAGGATGGGAATATTCAGATGCCCAAAAGAATATTATGAGGATCAGGAGAAAGAAATAGAAAAAGAAGGCAGTCTCTCTCTGACTTTCTGAGCTGAAGAGTTGGGCAGGGACGGGACAGGATGGGAGATTTCAGAGCTCGGAACAGGAGGCAGAAAATGTGGAGACATTATTGCGCTTTAGTAATTGATGTCTGGTGGGGTGGATGGCTGCGCATTCACCCCGATATCATTCAGGATTGTTCTTGAGTTTAAAAATGGTGTGTTTACTATTAAAAAGTTGAAAATACAAAGGTCAAAGGAAAAGAGACACATTCCTCTAATGTGTTCCTCTAATAAACACATTAGAGGAAATGTGTTTATTTCCTCTAAAAAGGGATATATATACACATGCATGGTATTTGTCGTATTATCTCTTACAAAGTTGGAATCTTGACTACGTCGCTCACTGTCCTCTAAAACATTTTCAATGGCAGCACGATCAGACCATTATTGGTTTGCCCACCCCAACCCTCTTTGCTGGGCATCTCTGTTGTCTCCAATTTTCATTCTTGTGAGTACGATTAAATGACGGTGGAGGTCATCATGCTTTAGTGTTTGTGCTGCCGAACGAAGCAAGCACGACGTCACTCACGTTTGACATACATAGCCACTGCGTCCTCACGGCGTTATCTCTTCGTGACCTTTTCCAACCATTTAAAATTTCTAAAACAGCATAGATTTAAGAAGAGGAAAAACAACTCTCACTCAGCTTCCCCCGATCGTCCAAGCAGTCTCTGGCATTTAAGCTCCGTGCTCTAGGTGATCGAAAAAATATTCCCTGAGCATCTACTCAGCACTAAGAACGTTAAAAAAAAAAAAAGTTTATTTAGTTTTGAGAGAGCGCGTGCGCGTGAGCAGGGGAGGGGACGAGAGAGAGTGGGGACAGAGGATCTGAAGTGGGCTCTGCGCTGACAGCAGAGAGCCTCGCGCGGGGCTCGAACTCACAAACCATGAGATCATGACCTGAGCCCAAGTCGGAGGCCTAACGAATGACTGAGGCACCCAGGTGCCACCATTCCATTTTTATTATAACTCTCTAACTAGACCTTGGAGCCCCCATTTTATAGCAGAGGAAACTGGAGTTCGGGAAGATGGGGTACTCGGCAAGGGCACAGCTAATACACGCCAGAACTGGGAGGTGAGGTCAGATCCTCTCAATTCCACAGCCAGAGCCCCACCCCCTGCGTGGCTCTTTGCTGTAGCCTCGTCCCGGAGCACTTGCTGTGCTCTGCTTCCTCCAAGGCTAACTACATCAAAGACATGTTTGAAGTGACTGAACGCATGAGTGACAAATGAGCCATGTGTTTACAAGAGGGCAGAATCGGTATCTTGCAAAAGAACCCTGTGAGGGGAAAAAGGAACTTGGAAAGGAGAGACAAAGGAAGGAAAAGACACAGAGAGTGTTGGCCGTGGCTAATACCCATGGCAACCTCGACCAATTACTTAATAGGGGCCGGTCACTGTGCCATATCATGGAGTCCCCAGGAAAACCTTAGGGGACAGGTTCCGTTTTTATCCCTGTTTTGCAGCCCACCAGAGTCAAGTTCACTCAGCTAATGAGTAGAACCGCCAGGAACATAGTCACAGATGGAATGCTAGTGACTGGTTCTTGGGACAGGGCAGTGGAGGGTGGCATAGACCTTGTTGAGCAATATGCACTCAGGGGTAGAAGAATGAAGTTCAAGTTCCAGGTCTACCATTAACTGGGCCCTTGATTAGATCACTTAACCTCCCTGGGCCTGTTTCTTCATCTGTGAAACGAGGATCATGGCATTCTTGAACGCTCATACCTCATTTTTATGCATGTATCACATCCTGCCCAGAGCTTCGTATTCAGACCGTAGGGAGCTGGGACTACTCAAACTTCTGCTTACCAAGCTGGTTTTTCTCCATCGCTGGACTGAAAACTCTCATGTATGTTTGCGCTCCCCTCACTGCCTTGCAGACACTGAAAACAACAATAACAACCGGTTAAATGGGCAAAGGAAGACTGGCGTTCTCCTGAATCGTGTGCACTTGGGCAAAGAGACCGTGAGAATTCACGGCCTTAGTTTATCCAGTGAAAGAGTGAAAGCCGTCCTGATGGCTGTCCTTGAATCACAAGGGTATTGGCTGGACGGAAGACGTAGATGAGCCCATGGGGAAATATGCTGGGCATCGCTGAGCCACTGGTATAATCGCCCGCACTTAGGGTATAAAGACCTATGGGACATCTAAGACAACAGAGGGAGAGGGAAGTCCAGGGAACATTCGCTGAGCACACCACAGCTTCCAAGCCCCCTCTTTGGTGCCCCAGGCTCTCCCCCACCCGCAGGACGAGCCTGAAAGGTGGACATCATTACGCACCCCCGCTCCCTGTTTTCAGATGGGAAGCCAGCAGTCGATCAAGGCTACCTAAGTAACTTACCCAATTGCCCAATTCCAAAGCCTAATCTGTTTCTCCAACATGGTACTGACGCAACAGGCTGTTCTACTTACCTTTGTCTCCACCAGAGAGCTGTCCTTCTAGAAAAACTTCCCTGCGTTCTTCTCAGAAAAGCCTAGAAAAGTCCACCTGAGCCACCTGCAGGTGGAATGGTGTGTCTGTGCTAATGGTAAGAGCATCCTATGAGGGCTGTGTCCACACTAGGCAATAAAGAGATCCCAAGGCCATCATTTGGGAGAGGCTAGAGGACAGCAGCCCAACTAGGCCAGCCTGGTCCTTCTGGTTCCCAAACTTGATGGGACTGTTCCCCCTTGTACAGACTCCAGCTGGCTCAATGCGTAACCAGTGCCAACTGCAGAAACCTTTCTGGACTAGGTAGCCAAAGCCAAATTCATAATTAGCTTGAGATTATGCCAGGCTGATAGTATTTCCTCCCTCGGCTTTATTCCCAGGAAGAGCGAGTATTCTTTATAACCTGGGTTCTTTCGGGATTCTGTCTATGAAGCACTTTTCGTAACCAGGGGGTATTTTAAAAGCAGTGGTCAAGGCACATAAACTTGCAATCGCTTAGCTGTAGATTTCAGAGACTTTGGGAGTGTGGGGACAGGCGGAGGAACCGAACACGGGTTGTTAAATGCTGTTTCAGGCTGATGTATGGAAGGGAACGACTTTCCTTAGTGGGAGTGCTGTTGTACACTGCTTTTGGTGGATTTCTCCTTATTTTTCTGTGTTAAAGACTGATTATAGGGAACTTGAGAGAATAACACAAGTCCATTCAAAACTGATGAGTACAGATGTTGCCTTTGAAAGCTGCAAATCAAAAGATTCCCCCTGGGGCAACATACTGTTGTTTTCATCTCTCTCTCTCTCTCTCTCTCTCCCTCTTCATTCTCTCTTGTTCTTTTTTTTTTCCTTTTCTTTAAGATGTAAGTTGTCCAACCAGATTTCTATTTACCTTTGAAATCCAAAGCATCTGATTCAAATTCTGAGCTGTAGTAAATTGCTGATGACATTGGATTATCCTTCGCTGATAAGATAGGTTTGATAATTTTTTGATCTTTAAAAAACAATCAACAGAAGGGTGCCGACCCTTATGTATAATATGTAATCTCAGTCATGCCAAAAAGTCCATGCCTGTATTTACGAATATGCATTAAAAAATAACAAAGGGGGGGGTGCTTGAGTGGCTCGGTCAGTTAAGCGTCCAACTCTTGATCTCAGCTCAGGTCTGGAGCTCAGGGTCGTGAGTTCAAGCCCCACGATGGGCTCCATGCTGGGAGGTAGTGAAGACTACCTAAAAAGAAAAAAAAAAAGGAAGAAAAAGAAGTAACAAAGAGAATGTTAACAGTGGTTATTTTGAGATCATGGAAACATAGGCAATTTTTTACTTTCTTCTTTATACTTTTCTGGTTTCCAAATCCTCTATATGCAGGATAGAATTACCTTGAGAAGCAGAAAAAAGTTAGTTGAAAAAAGTCATGCTATCTCTAGAACAGTAGTCATCAACCATTACAACTTCCGATGTTTAACAAGAAGCCCAAGCAAGATGTACAATAACCAGAAAGATTTTAGATTTTGAGTAGGAAGATTTTAAGTCAGACAAGGAACACTGGAGGCCCTCAATATTTTCTTTATCAGACGTCCGGGAGTTATTTTGTGTCTGACTTGTCTTTTATTCCACGAAACAAGCTCGTTAGAGGAAACCATACTTACAGAGAGAATGGTTCCATGAGCAAAAGTTGGGAACACCTCTAAATGTGTTGCCCAGTCTCTAAGAAGCCAGGTCAGTGGCTCTGAATGTTATCTGAAATGGAAAACGTGCTTTCTTCCCCAGAGTTACGACCCCGTCCTGCAGGCTTGCTGGGAGCAAGGCAAAGGACCCTCGGTCCCAGGCGTAGCTTTGCCATTAGCCAGTGACACGACACCCAGCAATTCATGCAACTGGTGGGGCAACCTTACTCTTCTCTGTACTTAGGGTTTGCCCCCAGCTCTACAATTCTGTTTTGCCTAGCTGGAAAGAATGGCATCACGGGGTCAAGTCCAAGATTGGAGACCCCAGGTTCAATGTGCAACCAGGCCACTCCTTCGCTTGGAATCACCATTTAACCTCCCTGTGCCCATGGCGTTTCCTCATCCCTTGGTTTCAGGTGTCCACCCTCGGGAAGATGTTGCAAGGACTGACTAATGCACACGAGTGTCCCAATAACGATGATGCACGGCGCAGGTGTTGGGAGTTCCGAACTGCCGGTTCCAAACCCACAACAGGATTGCAGTGCGAGCATGTTGTGATCTTAGAAACCACCTTTCTGTTCCGCATCTGGGGCTTCTCGTGCCAGCATCTGGAGTGACACCTTCCCTTCCCTTCCGAAGACCCGAAAGCATTCTCGGCAATAGGATGACGGTCCCCCTAGTTTTATCTAGGAAGGCACAGTTCATTCTCCAGGAAGCCACCAAACCTTCTTCAACACCCGCCCCCCCCCCCCAAAAAAAAAAAAAAAAAAAAAAAACAACTCATTCTGAGATTTTTATCTTTCCCAGAAACCACCAAAAACATCGCCCACAGGGAAGGCTACACTGAAGTTTCCTCCATTACTCCAGAGGAAACGAAGTCGGGGTTTTCTTGTTTTGTTTAACATTCAGACGTTCATTTCCGGGGGGTTCCTTGTCTTGTTTCAAACAGCACGGATCATGACCCCACATCCTGGTACTCAGACTCTGAGTTTTAAACCCCTCCAACATCCAGGGCAGCTTTGAAGGGGGTAAGGTGAGGTGGGCGCGCCTGGCAGTGGGGAGTTTCCCCGGCAACCAGCGGCAAGCTCACGCCCACAAGCCCAGGAAGGTCTGGGCCTCTGTCCAGGTGTGCTCCACAACACACGTGGACCTGTGGCGTTTCTTGCCACAGATCAGGCCTCTTCGCCGCGGGATTCCCGAGCCCCCGTGCTCGGTCATCGCCGGGTGGGGGCGGGAGTCCCGAGTACCTCGCGCCACCGGCTTCGCTCGGTCTGGCACGTCCCGCGCGCTCTGCTACGTTGTGCACTGCAGACCCCGCCCGAGGCTCCCCCCGGATCCCGCCCCGACCCACCTGGGCGGGGGGCGACCCAGGGCCCGGGCGGCCCGGGACGCGCGCGGGCCGCAGCCGGGCCCCCGCGGGAGGCGGGCGGCCGGGTATGCAAATGCCCGAGGGGCGGGCGGGGGCCGCCTCCCGCTCCGGATAAAAGCTCGGGGCGGGGCGCCGCGCAGAAGCCGCTGCCTCCCGGGAGCCGGCCGTGCGCTCCGGACCCGTGCCCGTCCCCAGCACGCCCGCGCGGCCGCCGGCTCCCGGTAAGAGGACGCGCGGCGGGTCGGGGACGCGGGGCGGCGGCGGGAGAGGCGGCGCCGAGACCCGGGGGACCGGGGCGGGCCGCCCCGCGCACGCGGGTCCGCCGTCCCGGGCCGCGCTTTCCCGGTGGGAGCCAGAGAACCAGCGCCTCCGCGGCGCCCTCCCCGGGGCCGGGCAGGTGGCATCTCCCCAGCTTCTGCGCCGGGCCAGTTTGTCCCCAGGCCATCGGCGGTCAAGACCGAGAGGAACTGCGTCCGTTGTGCGCGGAGTTAGGAGGGACCGGGGGGTACCTTGGAGTGGAGTGAGATGAGGGTCAAAAGGAAAAACTTTCAGGCCGGGGCTCTGGCTGGCTGTCGCCTGTTTCTCCCTAGCCTTCCGGAGACGCTTCGCGAGGCGATGGGAAGGGAGGCACGGGCCGAGGGGACAGAGGTGTGGGCGTGTGCACGTTTGAATGAGCAGAACGAATCGACTTTGCAAGCGCAGGCGCTGGACAGAAACTGCCAGGCCCAGCACGATGCCCGCCTCTGCAGAGTGCACACCTGGGCTGGTGGAAGACGACTTTAGTCGTCCCCCCCCCCCCCCCTTTTTTTGCTTCTTATTTGAGAACGAGGGGAGCTCTTCTGAAGTCTTACTTTTAGTTTTAAGGCCAGCACCATTCTGAAGGCCGGTCAGTAAACGATCTGGGGTTTGCCCAAGCTCCTGATGTGAAAACGCCACCTTGTCTCATTCCTGCCTTCGCTTCATCCCAGAAAGTACAATGTGGAAAGGAGGAAACCATTTCAGAAGGCCCCAGCCTGGCTGGCTGGCTGTCCACCCCCCTCACCCCCGTTTGTATTCTGATGTCAGGAGAGAGGGGAGTAAAAGGACCGGGAATCTTGCTGTCCCCATCCCTCCCCCCAACCCTTAAAACCAGTCAGAGCCACCCTAGGGATGGTTTGGGAGTCTTTGTGGAGACCTGAGGGCTTTCCAACTGAAGACTTTGCGGTCTTTCCAAGTGAAGATAAGAGCACTGCAGATCAGCAAGCACATGGGTGTCCTTGGAACTAGAGAATCTGAATTGGAAGGTCGCGGGGGGGGGGGGGGGGGGCACAGAATGGGATATAGTAAAAGCAACACCTCCTGGAGAGGATTAATTCTGAGGGAAGGGAAGTGGTGAAGGAGTAGAGATATTTGACACTTCTCTCCTCCTGTTTCTGTTTGTTCATGTTGCTGTGGTTCTGGTCAGTAACTGGATAAAAGAAGTCTGGAAGCCATGTCGGAGTTTTGGTTAATTTCTGCCCCCGGCGACAAGGAAAACTTACAAGCCCTGGAGAGGATGAACACGGTAACCTCCAAGTCCAACCTGTCTTATAACACCAAATTCCCGATTCCTGACTTCAAGGTAAAGTTCCTGGGGACAGAGGAAGGACATGATGGTTTGGGGTGGGTGGGTGTCTCCTGGGAAGCCAAGGAGAAAATAACAGGTCAAAGGCAGCAACGCTGAGGATAAGCCTGGGGGGGGGGGGGGGGACGATGCACAGGGAAGTCAGTGGTCTGGATGGGACTTTGTGCCACAGCCCAGAGTTAATTGTGGTTCCTATGGACTCAAAAACACAGGACAGAATGAACAGGGAGAGAAGGGTGTGGGTAGCAGTGTCTTCAAAAAAAAAGAAAAATGGGGAGAGTGTTTTCCACACCTAGGCTCTTGTGAGTTGTTGTTCTAGGATTCTTCCTGTTTTGTCTTCGACATCCAAGAAGCCCCACAATACAGTTGAAATGTACAGGCGTGGAGAGCTTCGGTCTTGATTGTGCTCTTGAACTGGAAGCAGGGTGGGAGATTCAGATGGAATCTGATGGAGAGGCAGGAAGGGAACTTAATGGTAACCGGGCCGATGGCAGAAAGACACGAGGCAGGGAAGTCTAAGGGTTCTTGCTGTGGAGAACAAAGTTAGAATCAAACAAATGTGAGAGAGGAACGAGGTGTGCAGTCTTTTTACTTCCGAAGAGTAGCCTTGTTGCAGTCCTTCCTGAGATTGTAAGCTTCCAGAGAGAAGAGGCTTGAGGCATTTTTCAATGACAGCTATGCAGATGCACTATGGGTGCTGGAGGGATGGCCCTAACTGCCCAGCGGTAGCCGTTCTAGAAAACTGCCCTGTCCTCTTTTTCAAACCTCAGTCAGCCAGTCTACCAAAAGGGCTGCACCGTCAGCATCATTGGTGATGCGACCCTATTTGCTAGCGTTTATCGAGCAGTATGTTGGGGGCCAGGCACTTTGAACACACCATCTGGAATGTTCACAAGGCCCACGTTATAGATCAGGAAGGGCGGGGAAGGGAGACGAGGGTGGTAAATCTGGTAAGTGGCGGCACTGATTTCAGAATCCGTATGTTGCTGCCACTGTTTGCCTGGAGACCGGCGCTGTGGAGGTCGGGGAATTCAGCATCCGCTCGCCGCTTACTCTTTGTAAGGCAATGTGTTAGACTGGAGGGAACAAAGATAAGAGGCAGGACCTCTGCCAAATATGGCTTAACATCAGGTCGCTTGAAAGAGAAGCAAACTGCACTTACTAGAGGTAGCTGTGCTTCATCATTTCCTAACTGCCTTTCTTAAGGTATTTCTCAAAGTATTTTTTTTATATTAAAGTATACTTGACACGCAGTGTTAATCTTAATTGCTTTTTAATGTCCGATGGGGGATTGGTAATCTGAACACAGAGTCTCTCCTTCTGATTCCGGGAAGAGACCTTTCAATACAGTTTTGGGCTGCGTAATAATTTTCACATTAAGAAATAGATCTTTATAAGTAATCTGAAAAGAGAAAGACTTGCAGGAATGATGAGGCGGGGGGAGGGGAGGAAGCTGCCGCCCCCCCCCCCCCCCCCGCAAGATCATTGTTAATAACAGCAAAGCAGAACAGAGACAGGGATTGGTTGGACATCTTGGAGAAGAAAAGCGTTTAGAAATGGTGACTTCTTGGGGCACCTGGGTGGCTCAGTCAGTTAAGCATCCGATGCTTGATTTCAGCTCAGGTCATGATCTCAGGGTCATGAGATCGAGGCCCGTGTTGGGCTCTGCGCTGACAGCACAGAGCCTGCTTGGGATTCTCTCGCTCTCTCCGCCCCTCCCCTGCTCACCCGTGTGCATTCTTTCTCTCTCTCTTAAAAAATAAATAAATAAAAACTAAAAAAAAAAAATGGTAACTTCTTTAACTTGCTTTCTGGTACATTTCCTCCTCAGCGATGGGGATTGATCATGTGACCAGCAGACTGCCACTTTAAGAAGATAATGAGCTGGGGTCCCACAATGATACAGAAGTTGCTCCTTCCTGTGGCAGGAATGTAACAGTTCATCCTGTTGGCAGTAATAATAATAATAGCTAAACTTTAAAAATGAGAAAATATCCCCAATCCGCTGATTTCTCTTAAGAGCTCTTCCCAATTTCCAGTTTGGCCGTTGACCCAGAATAACTAAGGCAAGACAGAAGTCACAGAAGTCCCTGCACTGTTGTTGAAAGTGACCTACACCTTCCCTGCCATAAAGCGCGAGCTGCTAACGTCTTTGCAACCTTTCTAGGTGGGGACCTTGGATTCCCTTGTTGGCCTCTCTGATGAGCTGGGGAAACTCGATACCTTTGCTGAAAGGTAAACAATTTCTTATTTACTGCATACAAGTGAGAATTTGATGGTGTTGTCAAAGGACACAGCGCTCTTGCTTTGCCTGAACCCGTGCTTGTCCAAACCCGATCCTAGAGGTCACATGAAGAACCAGTGTGGAGATGCCTGGGTGGCTCAGTCGGTTGAGCGTCAGACTCTTGATTTCGGCTCAGGTCATGATCTCATGGTTTGTGAGTTCGAGCGAGACCCGCAGGGGGCTCTGTGCTGGCAGTTGGGATTCTGTCTCCCGTTCTCTCTGCCCCTACCCCACTAGCTCTCTTTCTCTCTTGCAAATAAAAAATAAACTTAAAAAAAATTATTAAAAAAGAGCCAGCGTGACTCTGCATGAGGGCCCCAGGTCAACAGCAACACTTGGGGTCCCTTGAATGATTGTGTTTTTTTTTTCCTGGAGGCAGCAATACTGGGGGGCTGCCTTCAAAAGGAAGAGGCTTATGACATAAGGTGCTGAAACCTTTAGAAAAATAATTGGTGCGGTTTCCCCTGCGGCTTTTCCATTTTAAAGTTTTTTTGTTTGGTTTTGTTTTTGTGGTAATATTTGCTCAAAGTAAAAGATTCAAAGTACACAAGGAAGGCTATCCAATTACATTAAGCTTTCCTCTCATCTGGTTTCCTCTTTCCTGTTTCCCTCATTTCCTTCTTTTAAGGCAACATTATTATAATCTTTAGGAGCACCTTCTGGAGACAGCCTGTACATGTGCAAATACCAAAAACAGTTTTACACAAATGACTGCATATATCCTGCACCTTGCTTTTCTCACTTAATCATGTATCTTAGAGATAGAGGTGTTTTGTGTTTTTTTTTAATGTTTCTTTATTTTTGAGAGAGAGAGACACAGTGTGAGCTGGGGAGGGGCAGAGAGAGAGGGAGACACAGAATCCGAAGCAGGCTCCAGACTCTGAGCCATTAGCACAGAGCCCGATGTGGGGCTCAAACCTACGAACCGCGAGATCACGACCTGAGCCGAAGTCGGACGTTTAACCGACTAAGCCACCCAGGCGCCCCGCTTAGAGATAGGTTCATGTCAGTCCACAGCTGGGTTTTTCTACTGGCTGTATTAGCATGAATAGACGTGCCCTAATTTACTTGTATTTCCCTATTGATGGCCATTTGAGTCTTCTGGTCTTTTGCTATTACAACCAATGCCGTCTTGATGGTCCTTTTGTCTACTTTGCGCACCCGTGGGAGTGGGTCATTACAAGTTGAAATGCCGGGTCAAAGAGTATTTGCATGCAACATTGTACACATATGCCCACATCCCTTCTCCAAGGAATTGTTCCCTATCCACACTCCCACCAAAAGTACATGAAGATATTTTAAAGTCTTCAAGGCATTTATTTATTTATTTTTGAATTGCTACAAACCTGGTACATAAGCATTAGAAAATATATATGGATCACAGAAAAGTGTGAAAACAAAAATACAGATCACCAGGAGTTATGCCATTCAGAGAAAACCACTGTGATGTTATATCGTATTTGCAGTGGGTACATCCAGTTTTTTTCTACCCGTATTATTTACGCATGCATATATGTAACAGTGACATCATGTTATATGTGTTTGTAACTTGCTCTTCTCTTCATATCTTAAACTTTGTTTTTTTTTTTTTAATTTTCTTAATGTTTATTTTTGAGACAGATAGACAGATTCTAAGCAGGGGAGAGGCAGACACAGAATCCGAAGCAGGCTCCAGGCTTCGAGCTGTCGGCACGGAGTCTGATGCAGGACTCGAACTCGAAGCCACCCAGGCGCCCCATTCACATCTTATACTTTGGCTCTCGCCATTAACTCTTCCACTGTAGTGTTACGTCATCATAGAGATTTGCCATAGTTTGTTTATTTGGGTGTTTTAAAATAATAATAATCCCTCGTTTGGGTGAAACTGAAAACATGTTGCTTACCAGAGGTTCTCATTTAATTGAAAAAGAATGCAGGGCCGCCGGGGTGGCTCAGTCAGTTAGTTGAGAGAACGACTCTTGATTTCGGCTCAGGTCATATCCCAGTGTTGTGGGATCAAGCCCCATGTGTGGCTCTGTGCTGAGTGTGGAGTCTGCTTAAGGTTCTCTCTCTCTCTCTCTCTCTCTCTCTCTCTCTCTCTCCCCCTCTCCCTCTCCCCCCTCTCCACTTCCCAGCTTGCATGTTCTCTCTCTCTCTCTAAAAAAAAAAAGGAAGACAAGAAAAAGAATACAGATGGAGTAGATGAGGAAAATGGTCCATGACGGCCAGGTCTTGACTAGGACACAGACCCAGAGCCAGCCCCCCGCTGGATCTCACCACCTCCACGGAGGGTTTCAGATCCTCAGGGCCTGTCAACATTGCTGTTTTGTCTTTTCAGTGCAACGGTGATGTGACATGTCACCGCTTTGTTTTAACACGTTGAAAAAAAAAATTGTTTAATTTATTTTGAGAGCAAGAGAGGCAGAGAGGGAATTCCAAGCAGGTTCCATGCTGTCCGCGCACAGCCGGACGCGGGGCTCGATCCTGTGAATGGTGAGATCGTGACCCGAGCCGGAATCGAGTCAGATGCTTAACCGACTGAGCCCCCCGGGCGCCCCGCTCCGCATTTTTATAGGAGCCCTACTGATCTTTGAGGAGTCTCAATCCGCAGATTGGTGCCGTGAGGTAGAAGTTAGGTTTTCTGCCTCTGTTGCGGCTCGTCCACACCTTGCCTGAGAATGGAAATCAGCCTTTGTTGGTAACGGCCGCCCTTGTCCCCAAGTAGTTTGCAGCCCAGAGTCTTTGAAGAAGAAAACAAACCTTTGGCTTTCTCATCTGTAAGATGGGATAGTGCGGAACCTCTCTGCTTCCATAGAAGAATGAAAGGGAGTAAAATCATGTTAAATCAAATACTGTCAAATCCCAGGACAGGTTCTATGAAAAATGGACACCCCCCCCCCCGAAAGTGGCTTGATCCCTAAATATCAACTCCTTTCTTAGGCTGCTCTCCATAGGGAGGTGGGTCTGACAGACACCATGGAGGCCAGCCCACTGCCCTAGGCTGGCCATTGCTTTCAGTTTTCTCAGCAGCCCTGACAAACCACTTCATGAGGTCCTATAGTGAGAAGTGGCACTATTGCCTTTAAGAAGAGAATTGTTTCCAGGCCTCCTGCAGAAGTGACAGCTAGTCAACATTTTTACCTTTCTAGACTTTTCTAGACCCTTCTAGATCTTTCTTTGCTACCAATTATCTGCCCTAGTGCAGGTCCTTAGCCTGTTTCTTACTCCCCAAAGCCTCCTCTAGCTCTAAAATTCTGTGATGCTGGATTTTCATTTCCACCTTCATTTCCTTTGTGTTTTGCTTTGTTTTTATTCGTGTTCTGTTCCACACCAACTGGTTGCACGGCTTGTTTGTGCGGGTGGCACAGCGTGTGTTGAAGAAATAATATGAAAGTATGCGAGCAGGCAAGGTTAAGGCTATCATCGGGAACCAGAACCTATATGAATTAAGATGTTTTCTAAAAACAGGGCTAGGTGTGGTGAGAATTGACAGTCACTGTGTGTTGTTTCAGTCTTTTTCATTGTGGGTACATGTTCTCAGGAGCCTTCCTACCGGCGAGAAAGGAAAATGGTGTGATCTGAGCCCCCTTTATTTCTAGCATTTATCTGGCCCGGGGGCCAAGGTACTTTGTCTCCGGAGTTAATACTGGAGCTTGGAGTCCAATAATGGGATATACTAACTGACAGGCTTCGGGGCTTTGAAATGCCCTACCTGATTCTTTAAAGAGTCCTCTAGTGTTATTAGCTAAATAAATGCTAGCTGGGTTTGTAGCTCAGGCAGCACAAACCTGTCGGCACTGCTTCTGGCCAGGAGAACAGAGGAGGGACAAGAGTTTTCAGGGTGTATTGTTTCCATATCCTTTTATTATTTATTTACTCGGGGCACTAGAGTGTTTTTCCATGTAGCTGGAAGGCAGGTTTCGCTTCCTGGCTTTTCTCTCTCCCTCTCTCCTTTTGTTTTGTTTTGTTTGTTTGTTTGATTTATTCCTCCATGGTGACTTTGTTAATTTACTCTGTATTTACCCTGTAATTCGCAAACATTTGAGAAACCAAATGATTCCATCTTGAAAAAGGCGCCCCCCCCACCCCCCAGTAGCAGTTGTTTAGAGTTCTTCCCAGTGTCTTAGCTTGCTTCTCGATGCTGATTGAAATATTGCATTTCACAGATGCTTAGACGCCGTATATACCTCCTGGGTTTCTGTGGTACATTGGTGACTGTCATTCGCCACTGAGCACAGTACCTACCTGTGGTATAGCTGGTGGCTTCTCTTTACCCGTGTGGTTCCATGAAGTTGGCTGAGGGTCAGCTCAAAGATGTGGATCGAAGATTACGTATCTGAGTGTGGGTGTCTGCTGAAGGATGCAGATCTTAAGGAGTGGGTTCTTCTAAGGGCATTCTAGAAAGCTGGTTTGTTGTTTTTTATTTTTTTTTTAACATTTATTTATTTTTGAGACAGGGAGAGACAGAGCATGAGCGGGGGAGGGTCAGAGAGACAGGGAGACGCAGAATCCGAAACAGGCTCCAGGCTCTGAGCCGTCAGCACAGAGCCCGACGCGGGGCTCGAACTCATGGACCGTGAGATCATGACTTGAGCCGAAGTCGGACGCTTAACCGACTGAGCCACCCAGGCGCCCTTGAGGGCATTCTACAGAGAAGCAAGGGGCACCTGTGTGGCTCAGTTGGTTAAGTGTCTGACTCTAGATTTCAGCTCAGGTCATAATCTCACGGTGTGCGAGTTCGAGCCCTGTGTCAGGCTCTGCGTTGACAGCTGCGAAGCCTACCTGGGATTCTGTCTCTCTCTCTCTCTCTCTCTTCTCTCTGCCCCTCCCCACTCATGCTCGCTCTCTCTCTCTCTCTCTCAAAATAAATAAACTTAGAAAAAAAAACTATTTTTTAAATAAAGAGAAGCAAAATATAAGTTAAAAAATTACCCTGGCCGCATGACATTTCTTCAAGTCACTGGACAAATATCAACTGAACACCTTTTAATGATCTGGACTCCTCTAGGTGTCACAGTCCTAACCGGATGTGTTCGCTGTTCAGCTCTTAATGACTGTTTCCGACCTCCTCCCCCTCCTTGTAAACCCCCAGTAGTACCCACTTTTGCTGCTCAGCCCCCCCAGACTCTCCTCCCCACCCCTGCTTTCAGACGTGCTGATCTACCCTGTCCTAATACAACCAGGCGCACCCCTGCATCACAGCACTTAACCACAGCGCGCTATAACGTCCCTGAGGCTGGTCACTGGTACACGTAACTCCCTGCACCTGTAACGTTCTAGGCCCTCAAAACCAGCTGAATGAATGAATGGAAGAAAGAATCCTGAAATATTAGAGCTGCACGGAGACCCCGAGAGAGCTAATCTAACCCCTTCATGTTCCAGATGAGGCAACGTGCCCAGAAAGATGCTCTTAGAAAGAGCTTGGATGGGCTCAGGGCAGCAGAGAAGGAATAGAGCCTTGACCCAGATTCACCAGTCAATCATCATGATGTTTTTTAAATACAACATTTAAAAATGTCTTACTCATTGACATTTCACAAAGTATTATATTTGCACATTTAAAAAAATGAGGGGGCGCCTGGGTGGCTCAGTCGGTTAAGCGTCCAACTTCCGCTCAGGTCGTGATCTCATGGTTTATGGGTTCGAGCCCCACATCGGGCTCTGTGCTGACAGCTCGGAGCCTGGAGCCTGCTTCGGATTCTGTGTCTCCTTCTCTCTCTGCCCCTCCCTCGCTCGTTCTCTTTCTCTCTCTCAAAAATTAACATTAATTTTTTTTTTAAATTGAATGATATAGAAAGGTACAAAAAGAAAATTCCAGTTTACCCCTGTCCCTCTCCCCAGAGGCAATCATTATGAGGATTTTGTATGGTTCCTTCCTTGGTAAAACAAAACAAAAAATACACATACGTTCATGCTCTAGCCCTAATATTTGTAAACTTTGAAGACCTTATTTTGAGGTATCTATTAAGTACAGGTTTTTAAACTTAGATATGTCCCAAGCATTTAGGACAGAACCTATCACATGGTTAGTGCAACAATCCTACTGATAATTTATTTAAGATTACGCTGAGGGGCACCTGGGTGGCTTAGTTGGTGAAGCGTCTGACTTCGGCTCAGGTCATGATCTCACGGTCCGTGGGTTCCAGCCCTGCGTGGGCTCTGTGCTGACAGCTCAGAGCCTGGAGCCTGCTTTGGATTCTGTGTCTCCTTCTCTCTGTCTCTGCCCCTCCCCCCGCTTGTGCTCTGTCTCTCTCTCTCTCAAAAATAAATATTAAAAAAAATTTTTTTTAATGATAAAAAAAGAGATTACACTGAAATTATGGGAGATTAACATTCTTATCATTTTGTGTACTTCTGTGAGCACAGTACATCTTTCAATTGACTGAACTCCTTTTCTTTCGTCCTCTAGTAGAGAACTTTCATGTTTCATTCAATAAAATTCCTGCACAGTATCTCATTGATTACTTTCCTCCAAATTTTGTTTTTTATTTAGTTCCTATTAGAAATGAAATCTTTTCTCTAAATGTTTACGATTTATAAATTGGGATTTTCATGTATTAATTTTATGGCCCACAAATGCCCTGAACTTCCTTATTGAAAGCTAAGGTAAGGTGCAAAGGAATCTAGCTCCAGAATCCTCAATTTAAAAAAAAATTTTTTTAATGTTATTTACTTTCGAGAGAGAGACAGAAAGACAGAGAACGAGTGGGGGAGGGGCAGAGAGAGAGGGAGACACAGAATCCAAAGCAGGCTCCAGGCTCAGCACAGCGCCTGACGCGGGGCTCGAACCCACGAACTGTGAGAAAATGACCTGAGCTGAAGTTGGACGCTTAACCGACTGAGCCACCCAGGAGCCCCCAGAATCCCCCATTTTTTTTAAAAAAAAGTTTACTTTATTTTTGAGAGAGGGAGAGACAGGCAGAGAGAGAGAGAGAGGCAGAGAGAGAGAATCCCAAGCCGGCTTCATGCTTGGGAAGGAGGAGTCAGTGAGGAGCCCAACACGAGGCTCGAACTCACGACCCTGGGATCATGACCTAAGCTGAAATGAAGAATCGGGCGCTCAGTTGATGGTGCCCCCAGAGTCCTCATTTTTAACACAAAATTAAGATTGGTCTGTTGTGTGACAGCACAGAATCACAAAGCCACATTAGTGTCGGAATGATGATGGCTCCGTAAAAAGAATTCGGAAGAGTTCTCTGTTCTCCATCCTCACTACACTGTACACATGGGGCCTTGAGCTCTTGAGAGGTGGCTAGTTTGGAATGAGATGGGTAAAGTATAAAACATCAGATTTCAAAGACTTAGTACCAAAAAAAAACAAAAGGAAAATCTGAATAAACATTTTATGCTGGTTACCTGTTGAGACAACCATGTTTGGGACAGCGGGTTCCATAAAATATATTATTAAAATTAGTTTCACTGTTATTTTTTTAACACGGCTACTAGAAGATTTTAAATTACATACGTGGCTCCATTATATTTCTATTAGACAGCATTGGGCTAGAATTCTAGACAGTGCTTCTCAAACACACAGGTGAATGCCCTGGGGATCTTGGGAAAATGCAGATTCTGACTCAGTGGGTCTGGGCTGAGCCTGGGATTTAGCATTTCTTTCTTTCTTTCTTTCTTTCTTTCTTTCTTTCTTTCTTTCTTTCTATGTTTATTTTTCAGAGAGAGAGAGAGAGACAGAGTACAAGCAGAGGGGTGCAGAGAGAGGGAGATACAGAATCCTAAGCAGTCTCCAGGCTCTGAGCTGTCAGCACAGAGCCCAACACAGGGATCGAACTCACGAACCGTGAGATCATGACCCGAGCTGAAGTCGGATGCTTAACCGACTGAGCCGCCCAGGAGCCCCTGGGATTCAACATTTCTTACAAGCTCTGCAGTCATACTGTGCTGCTGGGTTGCAGACCACACTTGGCATGTCACTTCCAGACACTGAAATCAGTGGCTCTTAAACTGCCGGGTGCGTCAGACTCATCTGGAAAGTTTGCTAAGAGATAGATTCCTGGGGGCGCCTGGGCGGCTCGGCCAGTTAAGCATTCGACTTCAGCTGTAGTCATGACCTCACGGTTTGTGGGTTCAAGCCCTGCATCGGGCTCTGGGCTGACAGCTCAGAGCCTGGAGCCTGCTTCGGATTCTGTGTCTCCCTCTCTCTCTGCCCCTCCCCCACTTGCAGTCTGCCTCTCTCTCTGTCAAAAATAAACATTAAAAAGAAAGGAAGGAAGGAAGGAAAGAAGGAAGAAAGAAAGAAATAGATGACTGACTCCTCCAGAATTTCTGAGTCAGTAGGTCTAGGTGGGGCCCGAAAATCTGCATTTTCAGTGTGAAGTCAGTGCTGTTTCCATCTTCGGACATTCGAAGTGCTCTTGTGACCTCATATCTTGCTGCTTTTTCTGAGCGTTCCGCGGTTGCCTGGTTCTCTTGTTCTCATTGTATCGAGAGCACCGGGCTGAGCCTGGGATTCAGGCTCAACGTACGTGTGCGTAGAAACGACAGTTATCAATGATTTTCATACCTGCTGTGTCCACGTGTTGATACAGGGCGCGGTTTGCCGTTCTTGCCGGATGCAAAAAAGCTCTGACACTGGGGCCTCCGCCGAGGGCTGCACTTGATGTCCTGTGTGCCTCTGTTTGTGTTGCTTTCGGTCTTGCGTTCTCCACCACCCTGTTCTGGCAGGTGCCGTTCACGGATCGCTCGCTGGGTGCCAGGCACCGTATCAGGCACTGCTCAGTTCTCTATTTCTTGTGAAATCTTCACCACAGCCCTGCGGACGGCGAGACTAATCCTCCCGTTATAGACGAGAATATTGACGCGCACGGAGCGGAGCTGTGTGTGCAACGTCACGTGGCTGATGAGTGTCAGGCCTGAGCCCCGTGCACCTGCTTCTCTGCCTGCCCCAGCCAGAGGCTTTGGCACATGGCTCGGTTAGCTTCCCCCCTGCCTGCCCTGCCTTTATCCCTTCCTCCGGGGCCCTGCTGTGGCGATCTCTGCTTTGCCTGAGGTGGCCCAGTACCTGACAGTCCCCGCCCCCACCCCCCAGGTCCTGGGAGCTCTCACCAAACCAGAAGTCCCGCCAGCAGGGAAGGAAGGAATGCCGGCTGGCCGCTTTGTGTGCAGCAGGCCTGGGGTCAGGGTCAGCCTGAGGCAACATTGTGAAATCCACAAAATAATCCTTTGGAGGCTAACTTTAGTAGAAGGCGCTTACTTGCATCTCGGATCCTCCCGATCCTGGGACCCTAGGGCTCCATTGTCCTCCGGACCTCCGCCCAACCACGTTCACCCTGTGCTCTGAGTTGGCTCGTCACACCTTACGTGGATGGCAGCCACTTATACTCCCCTGATATTCAGGGGCTGGAGGGGCAAGTTAAAAACAATTTTTTTTAACACTTACTCATTTTTGAGAGACAGAGAGTGCAAGTTGGGGTGGGGCAGAGAGAGAGGGAGACAGAGAATCCGAAGCAGGCTCCAGGCTCTGCGCTGTCAGCACAGAGCCCGACGCGGGGCTCGAACTCGTGAACCTTGAGATCGTGACCTGAGCTGAAGCCGGACGCTCAACCGACTGAGCCACCCGGGGCCCCAACCCTGTTGATCTCAAGACCAGGGACTCTAAATGGAGATTAGAAAGTTTATAATAAAATTTTTTTTTTTCTGAGCAGGTAATACATTCACATGCATCAAAGATAAAAACAATGAGAAGTCTCCCTTGCACTCTCCCCCCTGGGTGACCCCTTCCCTGGCCTCTGCTGAAGAAAGCTAGTTTTAGGAGTTGCTTCAATACGTTTTCAGTGCTTCCTAATGCAAACGCAAGAAAATTCCAGTATATATTTGTATTGTTTCCCTTTTTAAGCACAAAGTAGTACTCCACATGCGCTGGGGTGTATCTTGCTGATTTCTCACTTAGCATTATATGCTGGGAGATTTCTCCTGTTGGACCATAAAGAGCTTTCTCTCTTTTTAAGCTAGCCAGCATTCCACATGGGGACGGTCCCACAGTTTATTGACCAGCCCCAAGGTGGGCACTGGCGTATTTACTCTGATGGGGAAGGGGGCTCTTGGCAACGGTGCCTCGGGATATAATCTCGCACCTTTACCGTTACTCTGCACGGGACAGAGTGTGCGTGTATCTGCAGGATGGATTCTCAGAGGCAGACTGCTGGGTCTGAGGGTCCTATGCTTTTGTAATTTTTTTTTTTAATTTTTTTTTTCAACGTTTATTTATTTTTGGGACAGCGAGAGACAGAGCATGAACGGGGGAGGGGCAGAGAGAGAGGGAGACACAGAATCGGAAACAGGCTCCAGGCTCTGAGCCATCAGCCCAGAGCCCGACGCGGGGCTCGAACTCACGGACCGCGAGATCGTGACCTGGCTGAAGTCGGACGCTTAACCGACTGCGCCACCCAGGCGCCCCAGATGCTTTTGTAATTTTGACAGATGTTGCCAGATGTCTCTGGGTTGACCCTTTTGCCTTTCCACCCGCAATGAAGGACAGTCCGCATTTCCCTAACCCGTTCTCATAAAGCGTGTTGTCAAATGCTGGGTTTTTATGAACTTGACAGTTAAGTAACGCTGCCTGGGTATAGTAGCTTTTTTTTTTTTTTTTCTTAATGGCTCTATGTAGACGAATGATAAGCCATAGATAGCAAGTTTTCAAAGTGGACAATTTGATGAGTTTTGAGACACACACATCTGTGAAGCCACCGCCACAGTTAAGATAATGAACATATCCTTCCCCCCCAAAGTTTCTTTGTGCCTCTCTGTGATCAGTTTCCTTCTCAGCAGTTTGAACGCTGATATGCTTTCTGTCCCTATAAGACTGTTGGCGTCTTGTAGAACATTTGTATGAATAGAATGAGATGGTGTGTACTCTTCTTTTTTTGGTCTGGGTTTTCCATGCCACATCATTATTTGAGATTTATCCTTGTTGTCGTGTGTCTATTAACAGTCATTTTTTAACTGCTGAGTAATATTCTATTTTATGGGTAAGCCCCAATTTCTTTGTCCATTTACCTGGTGGGGGACACTTAGATGCCTTCCAGTTTGGGACTATTAAAAAGAAAGCTGTCATGAACATTCATGTAAAATCTTTGCATTGGCGTATGTTTTTAATTTCTCTCAGGTAAATACCTACCCGTTGAGGCAGCTGGGGTCCTGGGTACACACAGTGTGGGTACACACATCCCCTTTGACCCTCAAACCTTTGGATTGCTTCCTGGCCCTATGGGATGGATGTGGCTTGGAGGAAGGTCACCTGGGGACCTTCTAAAGCCTGGGGTCCCCTGTGGTCCCAGGACATGGCCCCCTTGTCATGGGCTAAGCTTACTTTTTCAGTTGCATTGAGTACTTAGAATTTTGTGGACATGGGGAATACTAAGCTGTTGTTGTTGTTTAAGGAAATGGCCATTCTTTGAAAAGATCACATTCTGGGAGAAGAGGTAGATGACTATAGAGATCATTTCAATCCCGTGTGACACGTGGACAAAGCAAAAATGGGGGAGGACCATGAGGGCTCTGAGGAGCACCGGTCCAACATCCTGCTTCACATCTTAAGGCACTTGTCCAGCCGGCCGGCATTTGCTGGGCATCTGTGCATTTTCCAGGAACCACTGTATTTTCCTTGGAGCTGGTGGTCGTACAATTCGTAATTTTTCAGAGCTCTCTTTGTTTTGGCGGAGCACCCAGATGAGGAAACCAACACTTCTGGCAGTATGATAACTGCTATGGTGGAGGGCAGTTTCTAGGGAGCCCCATGGGGGCAGCAACTACGGTCGCTTTGTTCACTAGCGCTCCCGCATAATATTGCCTGGGACATAATGGACCGTGTGTTTCTATTGAGGGCAAGAAGCAGCAGGTACTGGGTGGGGGCGTTATCCGATGCTCTCTTGTGTTTGTTAGGGGTGGACTTGCCACAAGGAGGGGCGCTTGGGCTGTCGTTGTAAAGGGTGAGTAGCATCCAGGTGGCTCGAGGTATCCCAGGTGCCTGCAGAGGAGGCTGGCGAGGGACGGGCAGTGGTGAGTGGGTGGGAAGGAGAAGACCAGACAGGCGGGAGCGTTCTTTGTCAACTCTGCTCAGAAGCTCGAACATCAATATTTGAACTTCTTGGAAAACCACGGACGTAGTTGAAATGGCCCCGTGGCACGCTGAGCTGTGTGCTTTTAGAGATCCCTCTGGTTGCCGTTGGCAGGATAGAACAGGAGGGGTCCAGACTGAGCAAGGCAAGACAACCAGAGAGGAAGCCATTGAAGGAGAGTTGGAGAAAGATGACGTGGCCCGCCTCGGACAGTGACCCAGGACAGGGCTCAGGCAGGTTTGTGGGAACTATAAAATTATAGCGGTGATGGAAAAGGAAGGGGCAGAGCCAAGGAGCTTAGGAGAAGGTGATGACATCCAGCCTAAAGGGCCAAATCCGTCCTTGACATTCTCCTCCAGACTGGGTCTTCACCCTCAAAGCCAAGAGAAAGGCTGGGGCGTGTTCTGAAAAATTAAGATATAATTCACACACCAGAATATTCACCCCTTCGATGTGCGCTAGTCATTGGTCTCTGGCATATTTCCAAAGCAATGCAGCCGTCACCACCATCTGGTTCCAGAACCTTCTCATCATCTCAGAAGGAAGCCCTGTGCCTATTCGCCACCACCCCCTCCCTCCTCCATCCCCCCAAACCACTTGCTGTATGGATTTGCCTGTTCTGGGCATCTCATGCAAATAGAAAGCCTGGGTGTTTTCTGATAAACCCCCAAGAGAAGTAACACCTTCCCTGCCGATTTACCATGAAATGTGTGTTGACGGGCCCTAGAAGGTGATTGACCGTGAGGGGAGTCCCGTAGCCAGAGTGGCTGGGAGGCCCCCAGTCTGTGGCCTTGAGTAAATGTTTTCCTGAACAGTCTATTGCTTTCTTTTCATTAAAAAAAAAAAATTATCGTAGTGCAAAGAGACAAGGAATTTAAATGAGAAGAGGGTTTTTGTTTTTTCTTTTTAACATTTATTTATTATTGAGAGACAGAGAGAGACAGAGCGTGAGCGGGGGAGGGGCAGAGAGAGAGGGAGACACAGAATCCGAAGCGGGCTCCAGGCTCTGAGCTGTCGGCACAGAGCCTGACACGGGGCTCGAACCCATGGACTGTGAGATCACAACCTGAGCCGAAGTCGGACGCTTAACTGACTGAGCCACCCAGGCGCCCCCAAGAAGAGGTTTTATGAAAGAACATTGTTATTAAATCCACTTTCTTACTGTAAAACTGAGGTCTTATTTTTACCCTGGTCGGCTACCTCCGGGCCGTGTGACCTCAAATCAGTCCCCATCTCTCCTGGGTCTCTGAAGGCCCTTCCGACCGGGACCCCACACAATGGTAAACTAACCATTTAGTTACCGTTGTGGGCGGACCATATTCTCGTCACCCTACCCAGGCGTGACTCTAATGTCAAGGATTTTTAATGGAGGGACGGCTTCTTTAAGTTTTTCTTTCTCGTGGTAGTAAAACACTTAGTTCATTCTATTCTAATAACACCCTGATTAACATCATCACGTACATCTTCAGCCACATTTTTGGCTGCCTCCTACAGCTGCATTTCCAAAAGTGGAATTTCCGGGTCAAAGGATATAGGCATATTTAAAGCGGTTTGTACATATGGCTAAGTTGTTCTCCAATGAGGTTGCCAGGAAGTGCTGTTTCATCATACCCTTGTTAGTTTACTGCCTCGAAACACTCTTGTTGTTTACCTGGCGAAATGAAAATGAGGTGTGATTGTTTTAATGCGTATTTCTCGGTAACCCGCAAGAGGAAGCATATTTTCAGGTGCACGTCAGCCACTGGGTTTTGTGATTTGCGGGCTCTGGCCTTTGCGCCTTCGTCCTCTGGGGCGGGCCGCAGGTTGGACCGCTCCGGGGCCGCTGTTCACACTGTGGGCGCTGGGGCCAGCCCCGTGGGGGTGGGACCCCTGCAGTTGGGCACGGTGCCTGGGCTGCTGGGTGGATTGACTTTCTGGAAAATGCTCCAGACCTTGAACAAATCCCAGTCTCTCTTCTAAGCCAGGTGCTTAGGGGACTGCCTGGTTACCCCTCAAAAGCTGTGGGACCCCGGAGCATTTCAGTAACCCTTCAGAACAAGGGGCCTTCCTTGGCCATAGCCCCTTAGGGAGCAAATTTTCTCTGAGGGTAGACTGGTTTTTGAAGAGAACCAAGGATCATCAACGACCGTGTGGGTAAATCCAGCTGCGAATGCCACCTTGGCCAAAGCAAATTCTGTTTGGAACAAGGGCGAATTTTGCTGACTGGCTTTACAAATGGTGTGCAGAGGGGATCCCTCTAAGGATGGAATTATTGGTCCCTTATTGCAACTCCCAGTTTCTAAGAAGCAAGGTCGGAATTCAAAGCATCGTATCTCTGTGGCCAGAGCCCTCCAGAGCCCCGAGTGGGAAACCTTCTCAGAGGCCTCATTGGATCTTTATATTTATTAGAAGAAAGTCAGAGAATCACAGTCCAGTCACTTGTTCCTGATCATTGCTGCAAGGCATGTTGATTTCATTGTCCTGTGGCCACCGAGGAGGAAGCAGAGACAAAGGAGCGGGGTGAGGTGCCCAGGGGCTCTGTGAGTCACCAGCTGTGCGGAAGCTTCTGGGCCTCACTTCTCAGGGCTTCTGAGTGGCTGCAAAGGGAGGCTGGACCTATCAGAGCCCCCCGCCTCCTCCTCTGCGGGGTGTGCTTGGGGTTTTGATTATCCAGAGAGGGACACATTGGCCGCTGGTGCTCTGAGAGCAGTTCTTGCCGTGGACAGAGGCCTGCGGTAGGGGCAGGGTAGGGGGGCGGTACTAGCTGATGTCGAGGCCACCAGCAGAGGGCTCTTGGGCAAGTGCCGTGGTCTCTCTGAACCTCAGTTTCCTGAGCTCACCATGGCCTCGCCTCCTCTGTCATTGGTTTATGGAAACATACATGTACACAAAGTGCCTGAGGCCCGAGGACAGCTCACTAGAGACAAGTTATTGCTACTCTTGCTTCAAAACCCTATGGAAACTCCCTCCGACCCTCCCAGTCACCTGTTGGCCCTCAACTCCCAGGCTTGGAGTAATTCTGAAAACCAGACCAACCTCAGTCTGTGTTTGCCTGAATTATCCAGAAAACCCGGGGAAGGGGGGAAAGCCCTCTGTTCGGCTTCCCAGGGATGCACTCAGGGCCTCAGAACCTGATAACCACACTCCCTCCGCAGCGAACTGGGCGGGTGAGACTCAGCCCATCTTCCCACAAGGCCAGGGGTGGGGCAGGTGGGAGCCGACCTCCTGCCGAAGGGGGGCGCCATGATGAAAGCTGGGCCCACAGAGGCGCTCTGGAAGGAGGAAACACATGAAGCTTTGCTGTGCGTGTGGTTGCAGTGGGGCTACCCTTTAGGAAGATTGTCCTCTGTGCTTGGGTCCTGGGCCAGGGGCACTCCGGTGAGTGGAGATTAGTCCTCTCCTGTGTGTCCATTGTCCATCCAAGAAGTGTCTGGAAGGGCCCTGGGGCCCTTCATGACAGCTGGTCAGGTGAGCATGGGATTTCGGGAGGAGGAGAGGAGGGAGACAGAGATCTCAGGGGTCTTTGTCCTACTGTGCTCTCAGCGCTTGAGTTATCCTGGGTCCCAAGGGCCAAAGGGAACAGCCCCCTTGGATCTCAGGGTCTGGAAATCAGCAGCGCTGAGAGGTGCCACACAGTGTTCTCAGAAAGAAAGAGCATTTTCATTGCACACCGGGCCCAGGCAGCCCTTCTTTCCCGACCTCCTCCCGCCCCTCCCCTGGGGTTCTAGCATCTGGATTCTGCCTGCCCAGCTCCTGAAGGGCCCTCCCCCCCACCCCGTCAGTTCCCTACCTGCTCTGCCTCACACCTGGGTGATGCCCCCACCTCCCCGTCCCCATCTTTCTCACTTTCTCCCCTTGGCTCCCCATTTGACTGGCAAGGTTAATTTGAAAGAAATCTTAACCAGCTGAGCCCAGGCAGCATGCCCTTGAATTTAATACTTCATTTACTTATTGCTTTGTTCATTTGCACTGCCATTATTCTTTTTTTTAATTTTTTTTTTCAACGTTTATTTATTTTTGGGACAGAGAGAGACAGAGCATGAATGGGGGAGGGGCAGAGAGAGAGGGAGACACAGAATTGGAAACAGGCTCCAGGCTCCGAGCCATCAGCCCAGAGCCTGACGCGGGGCTCGAACTCACGGACCGCAAGATCGTGACCTGGCTGAAGTCGGACGCTTAACTGACTGCGCCACCCAGGCGCCCCTGCACTGCCATTATTCTTGCTTTATTATTAATACATGGCTGGTAATTTTAAAATCCGGATCCCACCTCTGCAGTCCTATTCCGTAAAAGAAACCATTTCAACAATATAGTGCCAATCTTTATGGACTTTTCCATGCATACTACAAGCGTGTAGTTTTATGGCTTTTGTTTTTGTTTTTACAAAAATGGGACCATACCTATAGGTATTATTTTATTATTCTTTTCCCCCTTAAAAAATGTTTTTTTTAATGCTTATTTATTTTTGAGAGAGAGAGAGAGAGAGTGCGCAAGAGTGGGGAAGGGGCAGGGGGGAGGGTGGCAGAGAGAGAGGGAGACACAGAATCCAAAGCGGGCTCCAGGCTCTGAGCTGTCAGCACAGAGCCCAATGTGGGGCTCAAACCCACAAACCGCGAGATCATGACCTGAACCGAAGTCAGATGCTTAACTGACTGAACCATCCAGGTGCCCCTATTTTTTTCCCCCTTTTACCCAGAGATGTACAACCTTTCATGGCAATCCATAAAAGACCTTCCTCCTTTTTTTTTTTTTTAAATGTTTATTTATTTTTGAAAGAGAGACAGAGCATGAGTGGAGGAGGGGCAGAGAGAGAGGGAGACACAGAATCTGAAGCAGGCTCCAGGCTCTGAGCTGTCAGCACAGAGCCCAACGTGGGGCTCGAACTCACGAACCACGAGATCATGACCCGAGTCGAAGTTGGATGCCCAACCAACTGAGCCACCCAGGCACCCCGCTTCCTCCTTCTTTTTTAGAGACTTCTTGGTGATCCATTTTTATCACCTGGGTCCCTTGCTGGTACCATAGAGATGTCTTTTGCATCTTTGTGTAGATGGTTTTGTGCACAGGAGCAAGATTATCAGAAGAACCAATTCCCAGAAGTGAAATTGCTGGGCAAAAGTATCTTGTGTGTTAAAAACTTTTGGTGGCTGTTCTGAAAGTACTCTGTAACTAGACTGTACTGATTAACACCTTGTATCCACAGGGCATTGCTATTCCTGTTTCCCAGAGTACTTGCCAGTGCTGAAATCATAAATCCTTTCAATATGCCACTATGATAAGTGAAAAATATTTCACAGCGAGTGAAGTTGAGCTTTTATCCTAAATGTTTATGAGCCATTTGTTGTTCCCTCCATGCCATTAGTGCTGATTAGTGATATTTTGAGTTAATTTTTATATATGGTGTGAGGTAGGGGTCCAAGTCTTTGTCCTGTTTTGAGTTAATTTTTATATATGGTGTGAGGTAGGGGTCCAAGTCTTTGTTCTGTTTTGAGTTAATTACTATATATTATTATATATGGTGTGAGGTAGGGCTCCAACTTCAGTCTTGTATGTGTGGATCTCCAGCTTCCCCAGCACTCTGTGTTGAAGCAGCTGTCCTTTCCCCCATTCAATGGTGTTGACATCTCTGTCAAAAATCATTTGAGGATGTTTGTGAGGGTTTATTTCTGGGGTCTCTGTTCTATTCCATTGGTCTGTTTGTCTGTCTTTATGCCAGTACCACACTGTTTTCACTACTGTAGGTTTGTAGTGAGTTTTGTAATCAGGAAGTAAAAGTCCTTCAGCTTTGTTCTTATTTTTTCAAATGTTCTCCTGCCCTTTTCTCTCTCTCCTTCTTTTGGGACTCCCACAATGCATATATCGGCTGCTGGATGGGTCCCACGGGTTCCTTAACCTCTGTTTACTTTTCTTCAATCTTTGGTCTTTCTATTCCTCAGACTTGATACTCTCTGAATCCTGTCTTCTCATTTGATGAGTCTTTCTGCTTGAATCTGCCTGGGAGTCCCTCTAGTGGATTTTTCATTTCAGGTACTGTATTTTTCAGCTCTAGAATTTTTTTTTTTTTTTGGTGCTTTTCTTTGTTATTTTGGATTTTCTGTCTCTTTATGGATATTTCTGTTTTGCTCATAGCTTGCTTCCTTAAGGTTCATCTCATCATCTTTCAGTTCTTTGAGCATCTTTGAAACAGTTGCTTTAAAGTCGTTGTCTGGTAGATCTGCCATCATGTTATGTCCCTTCATTTCTTTCCTCTGAATGAGCAGTGCTTTCCTGCTTCTTTGTATGCCTTGTGATTTTTTTTCTTGAACACTGGACATTTGGGTCTAATGATGTGGTAACTCTGGAAATCATACCCTTCTCCTTCCCTGGATTTGCTGTTTTTTGTTTTTAGTTTTGCTTATGTTTAAAGTTTTTTTTTTTTTTTAACATTTATTCATTTTTTGAGAGACAGAGAGAGACAGTGTGAGCGGGGGAAAGACAGAGACAGAGGGAGACACAGAACCCAAAGCAGGCTCCAGGCTCTGAGCTGTCAGCACAGAGCCCGACGCAGGGCTCGAACTCACGAACCGTGAGATCGTGCCCCGAGCCGAAGTCGGACGCTTAACCAACTGAGCCACCCAGGCGCCCTGCTTGTGTTTATTTTAAATTGTTGTCTTTGTGCCAAGGATCAGCCTGACGTGTAAAGATACAGTCGCCACAGGTGTTTTCTGAGCCCTTCCCTGGATTTGAACACTCATTTTCTAATGTTTCCCATGCACACGGTTGTTTTTGAATGTCCTAGTCTTTATGTCTGACTCCCACATGAGAAAAAGGAAAATGAAGGGAGGAGAAGGACACAGGCTCTTTAAACCCCTTGGAGGTCTCTGTAGCTGAAGGGCGAGGAGCTTGCACAGTACGGGGAGGTGCAACAACAATGATCACCCCCTCTTTGTACCTGTGTGATCACAATCACTGGTCGGAGCACAGGTCCTCAGTGTCTCGAGAACAGGGTCGCTTATGGCCACCCTGGCTCCCATAGACTGTGAACAAGTCATTCCAGGAACACACAGGTGCCCGCCATGCGGCTGGGAGGTGGGAAGGGGGTCGCTGCCACTGTGCTGAGAGCTGAAACTGACGCAAGTTAACCACAATTTAAGGTCTCGGCCTTCGGCAGACTCCAGACTCCCAAATGGTTACATCACAGAGACAGACACCGAGGTATCCAACACCCCAATCAGGACGACACGGTGTTTGCAGTTTGCTTTTTTAATTAAAAATACGATCTGTACATCTTCCCTTTTGGATTAGTGCACATTTTTGTCAGGTCCTCTAGAGGAGAGCTCCAGAGCGTGATATAAGCTAGGAAGGAGGAGCATGGACTCTGGAGTCATGTAGATTTGGGATCGTTTCTGCTTGGACACCTGTCACCCTGTGTAGGGCCACTTTCAGCCACGTAAGTCTTCACGTCTTCACCTTCGAAGTGAGGATGTTACCTGACTCAAAGCACTGTCTCAGCAGCTGAGTTCCTGAGATCCTTAAGAGCTCTTACAACTCGTTTTTTTTTTTTAAAAAGGGGAACAAGGCAGCAGAAAAACCGGCAAAGGGCTTGGGCGGGGCCGGCCACAGAAGAAACCAGGCCGTTTGTAGAGTCCGTGAATCTCTGAAAAGACGGCCAGCCTCACTCATGATCAAAGAGGCGCACATCACAGCAACAATGAGATAAAAATTTTCAGCTATCAGATTGGCAGAGATTAAACACTCAGGATACCTAACGTTGGCGAAGGTTCAGGGAAGCAGGCACTCTTGTCCATTGCTGGTGGGAGCGTAGACTGCCTCTGTATGTCTGGAGAGTGGCTTGGCCTGTTTGTTAAAATTGTAAACGTCCGTACCCTTTATGACAGGAGTTTTTCTTTAACAACTTATTCTACCTACACAAGCGTGCGAGAGGAGTGTGTGTCGTTGCGACATGCGATCACAGGGAACCGACCCCCATGTCCAGGAGAAGTAGTTGTGATACAGTCACGCAGCGAAATGCCACGCAAGAGACATCAGGAACGGGAAGCTCTGGTCCTGAAAACGTGTTCGTAGTGGACTGGAGCGTCGCAAAAGGGAGACATCACACAGACTCTCAGGCTCCTTCCAAGAAGACAAGCGCTCTGATTCCGTAATGCCACGGTTTCCTGGTGACTGTAGTTAATCGTCACAGCTGAGCCAGGGCCCTTTTTGTTATGTGCCGTAAGTGATCTTTCCAGCAGCTAGGCTTTATCGGACCACGTTATTCTGAGATGTTCCGTGGTCGTGTACCCGCCCGAGGGCAGGCGTGTGGCCATCCTGGTTATTGTTAAAAACTTCACACAGGCTAGAATCGGGAGCAGGCAAAAAGCCATCACCGAAATGGTGAGTGAGTTCTCTTTTTAGGTTGACCTGGAAGGAAGCGTGCGTGTTACTTAGGCGCTGAGGAGGGCTGGACCTCTTTTCATAGATTCGTGGACTCTACGAATGGCCTGTTTTCGTCTTCTGTGAATAGCGTGTTCATGCCCTTTGCTGGTTTTTGGGTTTTTTTTTGCTGGTCGGTTCCTCTTTTTAAAAAGAGTTCATTTATTCACCCAACAAACATTTCCTGAGCAGCGGCATTGTGGTCGGGGTGAGAGTTACTGCTGCCTTCGTGTAAACTGATAATTACTTCAAAGCATCACAGAGGAGCTGTTGACGGCATTAGGATAGAAGCTTCCAGGGAGCAGGGACTCTGTTTGGTCCATGGCGTTATGAAAGTGCTGGGCACACAGTTGCTTAATGTATGGAATTTGCCACATGAATGCGCAAACGAATGAATGAACGTGTTGAGCCAGTCTCTACAGATAACAGAAAGGCACTCAAATCAGGAGAATTCGAGGAGAGTCCATTGGTATAGGGACAGACACTTGTGTGGGGCTGTAGGTGACCCACAAGGGACGGTGTACGAAGCCAGGCAGATGGGGAGGCATTGTCACAGCCCTAGGCTGCAGGGGAAGGGAGGGGAGAGGTTTCTGACCCTGTCCCCGGCCCACCCTGATGTCCCCACGAGCCCGGGGGGGGGGGGGCAGAGAGCCCGGAGGCGGTCCACCAGGCTGCTTCGAACACAACTGGAGACGTTTGCCACAAACTCCCCGCACCTGGAACATCACATGCGTTGCATCAGACTCCACAAATAGCCCGTGAGAGGCACAGCATCATCTCCACTTTACGGCCGAGGAAACAGATTCGTTGGGTAACGACGCATTGGCAAAAGAATTCTCATTAGTTATGATTAGTAAGAGGCGAACTATGATTCTAGGAAATTCCCAACACATTCGTAAAGATTTGAGCCCAGGATGGGTCTCGGGGACTGTAGAAATTGCCGCGTGGCCGGGTGGCTGAGAGCCTGGGAGTCCTCAGCCGGACTGGGTGGATGGGGCCGATTTACTTCTCTGGGCCTCATCTGTAAAATGGGATAATTAATGCCCGTCTCTAGAGTGTTTGCGGGGATCGAATGAAATAATGATGATAGGGAGGGTGGGTGATGGGTATTGAGGAGGGCACCTTTTGGGATGAGCACTGGGTGTTGTATGGAAACCAATTTGTCAATAAATTTCATATATATATATAAAAAAAAAATAATGATGATAGAATGTGGTGCCTGGTGTTATGGACAGAAAACCTCAAGCCACATACACCGTAGAAGAGTTAAGGCTTTGGAAACCCACCAGAATGAAAGTGCGTGTTTCCTCTTGGGTGGAGGAAAACGGTGGTTCTTTTTTCTGATATTTTTTCCAATTTTGACCACGAATACATGTCACTCTGCTAGGAGACCAGGTTCCTCCCTCCCTCCCTCCCTCCCTCCCTCCCTCCCTCCCTCTCTCTCTTCCTTCCGCCCTCCCTCTCTTCATTTTGTCCGGGGCCTCTCAGTGCCCTTCTGACTCAGTTTCCTGTGTTGGTCCCCAGCCCCCTGGCCTCATGCTCTGAGCGGCCAACACGGCCGGTGTCTGCAACAGCAGAAGGGCCATGTTCCCCATCTGGAGTTCAGTGACCTGATCCACGCTGCCTGCAGACGCGGCCTCCCTCATGGGAGCCAAGGGAAGGTGTGGCGGTGGGGGGGGGGGGGGCGCCTAAGGCAGATATTTGGGTCTTCAGGGCTTTTAGACTTGGGTCCTAGTTTGGCTTGTTTTCTGATCCGACTTCTCACTGCTCAGCCTCTAGGAGCAGACACTTGCTCCTAGATACTCGGTGTCTGATTAATATGTTGTATTAATATGTTGTCGTATTCATATGTGTGATAATCCTGCAAAATGGGCTGTACTCTGCATCCTCCGGATAAAAGGACTGAGGCACAAAGAGATGGAATACATGAGGTCGAAATCACACGTTTGGGGGTGCCTGGCTGGCTCAGCCGGAAGAGCGTGTGACTCTTGATCTCAGGGTCATGGGTTTGAGCCCCACCTTGGGTGTGGAGATTATTAAAAAGAAAAAGGAAAAAAAAAAAAAAAAAAAACACCTACAAGGGGCACCTGGCTGGCTCAGTCCGTAGAGGATGCGACTCTTGATCTCAGGTCTGTGAGTTCGAGCCCCACGTTGGACATGAAGCCTACTTAAAAATTAAAAACAAAACAGGGGCCCCTGGGTGGCTTAGTCGGTTAAGCGTCTGGCTTCAGCTCAGGTCGTGATCTCACGGTTCGTGAGTTCGAGCCCCACATCGGGCTCTCTGCTGTCCATGCAGAGCCCGCTTGGGACCCTCTGTCCCCTGCTCTCTGCCCCTCCCCCGCTTGCGCGCTCGCACTCTCTCAAAAATAAAATATTAAAAAAATTAAAACCAAAACAAAGAAACGAATGACACATTTGGTAATTGGCAGAGCCGTGGGAATTTGAGTCCTTCTGCCTTGAAATCCTGTATTTCCCTTTCTTTTTCTCATACTTTGCTTTTGGTTGGAGGGAGGAGACCTTTTTTGTTTGTTTTATTCTTTCCTGGATCCTCAAAGGTTACGTTAGTTTCAGGTATACAACAGTGATTTTGACAACCTTATGCTCTGCCAGCCCACCGTCCTTTCTCATACTTTCTGAATCCTTTGGGATCCTTGCTGGGGACTTAAACAGTTTTGATTTTCTCATTATCAAAGCAATCCTGAACTATCCTCAGTATTAATTCAGTTATCATTACGAGGATCCGAATTACCATTACGGGTTATGATCGGAAATACGCGAAGTCGGAAGAACAATTTCACATGGTCACAGCCACGCTGTCTGCATCAATTCGGATCTTGGGGCTTTTTTCCACGGAAGATTATAATACATGCCTTGTTCTACATGTTAGGAGTTCTTTGTAAACCTTATTTCCAACGGATGCCTAATAATCCCTCCATTGGATATACCATCATTTACTCCAACAATCCCCCATTGTTGAATCTTCTCGTGGTTTCCGGTTCTCCACTGTCAGCAGCGGTGCTGGGGAAGAACATCTTTTTATTCAGAAAGGTGTTTTGTTTTGTTTCTGTTTGCCCTATTTCCTTAAGCTACTTTCTCAGAAGTGGAAATACGGGTTCAGAGACTGTTCACATTTTAAGTGTCTGCCTACATGTTGCCCCACGGTTCCCCAGAGGGCGGCACCCAGCGTGAGTATTCGGAGGGCACGTTCCTGCTCTAATGGTCTCTTGTTCTTTTCCCGAAGCCTCATAAAGAGGATGGCCCAGAGCGTGGTAGAAGTTATGGAAGACTCCAAGGGGAAGGTTCCGGAGAACCTCCTGGCCAACGGAGGTAGGTCGCTGGCATGTCCTTAGCCGGGGCTCTCCCAGCCGGTCCTAGCCCATCGGTGGCCCTGGCCGTGCTGAAATGTTACGAGCCCCCGCGGAGCGTCTGAGTTGACACGTCGGACAGGGCCGTGCTCGCTGTTTTGAGCCCAGCAGCACCACTGGTTTGAAGAGATGCCCCTGGGCACGTCTGTGGTCCAGCGGCGGCCTTTCTAAAGCCCCAGAACCTGGCGTTTCTTACCCTGTAGAAATCTGAAGGGAGAATGGGGTCAGTGGGGGCTAACGGTTGTTTGGCCTACCCGCCACGTCTATCGGTTTGTGCTCTTATCCTGCATGGAAAATTCCATCCGTTTCCCCCACCCCTCCCACCCCTGCCCCACCCATTTATCCCTGTCACCACACTGGAAAATGCCTTGAGGGGCTGAGGAAAGCCTCCAACTTTCAGTCTTCATTGTGCCCAGTAACTACTCGAGAGAGACCAAAACTGCTCTGTGTCCTGTGTTCGCATTTTGAACGTCCGTCCGTCTCCCCTGTGGTCCAGTAGAGACCTTCGGATTCCGGAGACATTCAGGCCCATTAATCGTGTACAGACTGAGTGCACTTACAATGTGCACGACAGAAACTCTGAGACTTTGGGAACTTTAGAACTCGGTGCTGAAACTCCGTGGAGGTCATTAAACGTGTGGCTGTACGCGTGTGCAGGTGCTGCACGTGTTACTCTGTATTTAACACTTCTGTCACTCGTTACACATCAGTTCGTGTTCACTGTCCCCTCTTGGGAACCCCATAAAAGGCCGTGTTATTTGCTTGCTTAACTGGACAAATGGGAACGCTCGTACTCCCCAACCTGAACTTGGCTTCGTGTGTTAACGCAGTGGAATAACCGCCCTCCCCTTATTACGTTGCAGGTTTGAAGGAAAAACTGAAATGTTTAAAGAGTAGGTTATGCGTTGTTTGCCGTGAGTGTGCCTGGTGTGATGCCCGCATGCCCCTGGGAAGGTGGATTCTCCCCTGGTCGTAGGGGTGCGGTGATGGGGTCACGGGGGATCTCTCCAGGAACACCCTGGCACCTTGGTCACCGTATCCGTACGACCGATCGCCGGTTTCGTTCCTCTCCCCTCCTCCTCGTGCCTGCCCTGCCTTCCCGCCCGAGCACTGCATGCCTCCGGGAGTGGGGAGTGCCCTGGCTCTCGAGTTCAAGGCGGACTTCTGCATCTTTTGGCTCGTGGTCTTCTACTCGCTTGGATGTCTGTCCTCCGTGTCCCCTCTCCTGCCCGCCCTTGGAAGCCGGTTGCTTGGTGGACCCTGGCGGCTTAAATGTCAGGCTTAGCTTTGCGTGGCCCTGAGGGGGTTCGCTCGGCCAAGGACCCTTCTTCTCCTGAGCCTCCTGGGGGAGCCCCTGCGCCCGAACGGGCCACTCCTGGCTTCAGCGTTAGAAAGAAGGAGACCTTTGCTTTGGGTTTTCTCCAACTGGCTCAAACTGGTGGAATTAAGGCCAGCCAACCCATTCGGGATGAGCACAAATCTTTACCGATTGGCACTTCTCCAAATACCTTTCCACATGCTATCTGTTTGTTTACATGGAAATTTCTTGCTGGCGCTGATAAAAAATTATTTTGTTTCATTGATCAGCTGGACTTATTTTCCAGCAGGGGACTAGATGGAAGAGCTGACTTAAGGTAGAGAGCTCCTGTTCTGCATCAAAGCCTGGTCTTTAAAGCATGAGGATTCGAGCTCACATTACAATAGCAGTCAGGAAAAAATAAAATAAATAAGTAAATAGCAATCAGGATGCTTATATTCTACTCAGAATTCACGTTACTTAGAACTAGAGGCCATCACTCCACTATCCCCATCCCCAGTGCAGATGGCAGCTACTCTGAGGGCCGGCCACCTCTCATCTCGGGAGGAGGAAATTCAGCTTAAATTTTTTTTTTTAAATGTTTTTATTTATTTTTGAGACAGAGAGAGACAGAGCATGAGCAGGGGAGGGGCGGAGAGAGAGAGGGAGACCCAGAATCCGAAGCAGGCTCCAGGCTCCGAGCTGTCGGCACAGAGCCCGACGCGGGGCTCGAACTCACGGACCTCGAGATCGTGACCTGAGCCGAAGTCGGACGCTTAACCGACTGAGCCACCCAGGCGCCCCGGAAATTCAGCTTTATTTGTTTACATAATCTGCTTCATTATCTCCAGCTCCCCCACCCCCCACCCCCCACCCCCGCCAGTGAATCGGGTCCCTGTGACTTCTGAGACTAGAGCTTCTAAGCCTTGTTCTGTAACCAGCCCTGTGCAAATAAAGGTCAAGGGCTCTACAGCAGTGTTCCTGCCAAGGACTCCTGACATGCACAATGTGTAACGGCTCTGAAAAGGATTGCAGTCAAGACCTCTGTTCAGACTGACTTTGGCTCAGGTTTTCCTGATATCGTTTGGGCTGGGAAACCTTTTTCTTTTTCTTCTGCAGGACACCCACGGAACTAGCTACTGACACAATTAACTGGGAGGCTCAGCGTTGCCCCCAGTAGGTGGGGTTTAAGCCATCTCCCCGCGGGAGGGGGTGGGGCAGCGCTGCCCGGCCAGCCAGCGGC
Source organism: Lynx canadensis (assembly GCF_007474595.2). Lineage (NCBI taxonomy): Eukaryota > Metazoa > Chordata > Mammalia > Carnivora > Felidae > Lynx > Lynx canadensis. The sequence goes on along the minus strand of NC_044305.1, from coordinate 132,048,873 downwards.
CACAGCAGCCCTGGAGCGGTCAGACCTGGTCCTGGACCTTGGCAGGTCACCTGTCTGGGTCTTGGTGTTCTCACCTGTCAGTGGACTTCATCCCCTCATGGGCTCCTGGACTGGCCGCGGCATCTCGTGTTTCTGCTTGTTCTCCGCCCCCAACCGAGCTTTGAGGCTGGAAGGACAGGGATGCTTTGCATTGTAGCAGACGCGGGGCAAGCACACCACTGCCTGACGCAGACCCTAGAACGTGACGGAAGTCACAAACACCTGGAGATCTGGCCGGCTGACCGGCAGCCCCTGTGGTCACAGGTCCCTCGTTCTGCCTGCCGGGAAGGGCTTGTCTGGGTTCTGAGATGACATCACGGTTGCTCACGAGCTGCTGTTGACGGTCTGACCTCGACCTTGGCCAACAGCCCCAGCCCCGAGTTGCTCCCTTGGAGGCCAGGCCTCTCTGACCTCAGCCAGGGGAGGGGAGGCGGTTCTTCCCTGGGCAGGCAGAAGGCTGCCGTATTGGAAGGACCGGCAGACCCAAGGGGGCCGTGGCTTTCTGAGACGGAGGACCGGCCTCAGGCCATGTTGTCACCAGAGGCGATGGGCGCGGACAGGGCGATGCTGCCCTTGGATGCGTGACCCAGGGCAGGGGGCAGCGTCTGGAGCGGGTGCTCCGGACGTGGGAAGGGAGGTGTCCGAGGAGGGGAGGTCACAGTCACATCCCAGAGGCCTCTGCAGGGAGGTCTGCACAGTCCCCTTATCTGCAGCCTCTTCCTTCGCGGCCACTCCCGCGTGGCTGGCAAGTCCCAGGCGGCGTGCCGGCTGCTGGGCACGTGGAGGTGACCGCTCTCCGAGGGCTCGGGGCCAAGGGGACAGCCCCGCAGTTCCACCCGCGCTGTGATGGGAACGGGACGGAGGCCGAACGCTCAGGAGCCACTCAAGGAGACGGGCAGAGTCTTGCAGGAATGGGAGGAGCTCTTCTAGAGGAAAGAGGCAACTCGTTCTCTCTGCTGTGCCATGAAGGCCTTAGAATTTGTGACCGAGCGTGGAGATGGGCGTGGTCCGAAATGTATCTCTCCCGGGCCACCCAGCTAGCGCGAGTTAGTACAGTCGCCGAGAGTTAGGAGGGAGACTCGCATATGGAACCCTCGCTCTGTGCTGGGCACTGAGACAGGCTCTGGAGACACGGAGACTGTCATCTGCCCCTCAAGGAGCCCGAAAGAGAACGGGGGGTGGGGGGGTCATGCATCGTCACGAGCGTCATGGAACAGGTGCGTGCCCGAGGCCAGGAGGAGGAGGCGTGGTCGGCGGGCTTGCAGGAGCCGGCCCCCGTCCTGATGTTGAAGGACAAGAGCAGCGGGGAGAGAGAGCGAGGGGCTGGAGGTGGCTCGGCTTGGGCAGAGGTGTGCCCGCAGGGTGCTGGAGGTGGCTGAGCGGGGAAGAGAAGGGGCACAGATCCCAAAGAACGCGTCTGCCCGGCATCTCCTGCCTGAGGCTGGCGGCGGGGGCCGGGCCATGGCTCCAGCCGGTCAGCGTGTGGCCGGCATTCGTGGCCCTCGCCAGGGCTCCACGAGTGGGATCGGCTGCCCCAGGAGGAGTCCTTCTCGACCTTCTGGTTCTGCCTAAGTGTGCGTGGAGCTGATCTGAGAAGGAGGCGCTCGGAGGGCCGTGTGGCCTCTTTCCCTGCCCCATTTCTCAGGTCAGGAGACTGAGGTGCAGAGGGACTTAGATGCTAATGTGCTCAAGGCCCCGGGTCTCGGGATCCGCCCAGGGCCACCCCATAATTCAGATGTTTGTTCTGTTCCTCCCTGGCCCGCATCCTTGCACAAAATCGTTCCCTGCCGGAGTGTGGCAGTTCCCAAACCCATATTAATACCAGATTTATCCCCACATCTGTACTAGCTCGAAGTGTCATAACACAATACCACAGACTGGGCGGGGGGGGGGGGGGCGGTGCTTACACAGCAGCCATTTATCTCCCGCAGTTCTGGAAGCTGGAAGTCCAAGGTCAAGGTGCCGGGAGGTTGGTTCCTTTGCTGCGTCCTTGGTGTGAGCCCATGGGGAGGGAGAGAGAGAGAGATCGATCTCTGGTGTCTCTCCTTATAAGGACGCTTGTCCTATCGGATCAGGGCCCCACCTTGGTGCCTCTTGTCTATTCCGGCACCGTGGGAATCTGAAGTCCATCTTCTAGGTGCGAGTGGCCCAGACGCATCAGCATGTGGTTCTTGCGCAGATGGGCCACGAGGCCCCTGCTCCCCCGCAGGGGAGCTGTGACCTGACCGTGGGCGGGCCGCGGGGGACCGTGGTCCTTCACGTGCTCCACGGTCACCGTCTCATCTCGTAGTGGGTGTTAGTTAGGTAACTACCCTGTGCCGATCCCCTCACCTCTAAGGTGGGGAAGATAACAGTACTTAATAGGGTTGAAAGCTCGGTTGAATGAAGTAATTCCTGTGTCCTGGCCAAGGTGGGCAGTCAGCGTCCCCCACCCTCACGGCTGTCATGGGCAGCGATGGCGTCCTTATATAAGGCGCTTTCAACTTCCTGTGCGCTCATACCTCTGCCGGCAGGCCTGGGTCGCTCCTCCGAGCCCCGTTTCATTTCCACGTGCCTCCTGGGGAGTCGTCTGCGGTCATTACCAGCCTCGAACTTGCCCCTGGTTGAGCCCATCTCCTCTCCCCTCTGCCCCATGCTGCCCGGCTTAATGCATGTCCCCTCCCTCCACCTGGCCTCCTTGGCCAGGGTGTCTGCACCCTGCTGGGCCGGCCCTCCCTTTTCTGCGCCCAGAGCTGTGGCCCCTCTTAGCTGCTCCTTCTTGTCTCCCACGCCTGCACCTCTCTCCCACACGGCCCCCAGAAACCTCAGCGTGTGCGTGCCCTTGACTGGCTGCGTAGCCGCTGGATGCTTGGTGACCTTTTCAGCCCCGCTGTTGGAGTCGCTGTGGGGCCGATCTCTGGCACATCATGGGGGGCTCCGTAGCTGCGCCCCAGTGTCTTGCTCGCCACAGGGAGAAAGTGCAGATGCCGCCTTCCATGACCCTGCCCTGGCCCTCCTGCTCCACTGGGTTGTCCCAGAGATTCCCATGCCCCACACAGGATGTCCCCCAGGCGCCCTCCGCGAACACCCAGCGCCCTCCCCCGCTGGCCACATGGCAAACTCGGGTCACCTCCAGCTCCCTTGTGCCGCCCTCCGTGCCCTCCCTGGGAGCCAGACACCGTCTCTCCCACCCTTAGCACCCTGATACACTCTGTTGCCGCTCACTGTGGTTTGACGTTTGCCTGGCTCTCTAAGAAACTGAGCACCTTGAAATTAGGGGGTGTGGTCTGTTCCTCCCCTCAGGGTAGCGCGCTGACAGTTCAGCGTAAGTGACCTTCGAGGGAACAAAAGTGTCCCTTTTATCCGCCCAAGGACGTACTGGGAAGGGCAGGCGCGCACATATCCCGGGGTGAGAATCTAGCATAGGAAGGCTGGTCTTGCACAGGCTCACGGGATCCTGGGGGGCTGTGTCAGCATTGCATAGGCTGACCTGACTTACTGGCAGGAGAATGGGCTGGGTGTCTCCAGCAGCTGGCCCCCGGGAGCACTCCCTAAGTGTGCGTGGAGCTGATCTGAGAAGGAGGCGCTCGGAGGGCCGTGTGGCCTCTTTCCCTGCCCCATTTCTCAGGTCAGGAGACTGAGGTGCAGAGGGACTTAGATGCTAATGTGCTCAAGGCCCCGGGTCTCGGGATCCGCCCAGGGCCACTCAAGTGTGGCTTGTCTGACCTCAAACTCCAGAGCTCCTTCTCCGCCCGCGGCTGATTAGGGAACTAGAAACCTCCCGAGGGCGGCAGGTTCAGGTTTGTTTCTGGAGAAAGTAAGGGGAGAAGGGACACGTGGTGGGAAAACACCGACTTCGTCTACTCCCTGTACATAGACTTTTATATAAAGGACATACGGTGACCAGGGCACCCCCACCCCGGGGGGTAAAAACGGCAGTCGAAGCTTCTAGTATTTTGCCAGGGCTCGACATGCCTTCTTTAAAACAGACCACGTGTGTGGAAATCCACTCCGTCCAGGGCTTGGACGAGGGAGGCGAGAAGGCAGCTCGCCCTGAGGGCAGGCGGCACCCTAACTGGCTCTGTGGTCTTGGAGGGTTGGCTGGAGGCTCTCTGGCGAGTCTTATCTTGGAGGTACTTCAACACAGAACAATAACCCAGCAGGGGTGTGTGTCCTACACAGCAGGAAAAGACGGGGAATCGGCCCGGCCCTCAGAAGCTCTCCTCTTGGGAAAGCGGGATCTCCCCGCTGCAGATCTCTGGGAGAGAGTTTGGGGTACAGGATGCACCGGGTCCAGCGGCCCCGGGGCTGGTGGCGGGCTTTCCAGAGGGGCTGTGGGTGCTGCCGAGGGTCCTTGCCGAAGGCCAGCCCGCTGCCTCGGTGCCCTGCTCCCCCGGGGACAGTGTTTTCCCAGAGCCCCCAGCCTGCCTTCCAGCTTCTCTCGGTTCAAGGGGGGACGCTTGGCCCGGGGTGTGGCAACCTTGGTCTCACCAGATGGGGAGAGCCCCGCTCATTTGTTGAAATGTGTTTCTTCCAGTTGACTTAACATCCTTCGTGACCCACTTTGAGTGGGACATGGCCAAATATCCTGCGAAGCAGCCACTCGTGAGCGTCGTGGATACTCTAGCAAAGGTAAGAGAAGGGCCTTCCCGTAGGGGACGGTGAAACTTCGGTGACCGGGGATAGCTGACCATCTGGGGTGGATCTGCATTGGTGTTTGGACCCTGGTGATGCAAAGAGGAACTTTCTGGGAGGCCAGAGCCAGGAGGCTGGGTGGGGTCCCCTTCCCACCTGCCTTCTGCCAGCCCTGACCAGGCCCGGTGCCTTTCTGAGGTGTGGCCTTCCGTGCCCTGGGCAAGGATAGGGGCTTTTGCGTTTCAAGGCGGGCACCTGCCCTCCCTGCACCTCCTCTGGCCCTGTCACCCGGCAGGCGGCTGCACCTTACAGGACACTCCCCTGACCTGCTCTTGAGCCACCAGTGCTGTGAGCCCGGACCCCGGTGTCCCTTTGACACACCCCTCCTGCTCTTTGCTGATGGGAGCCTAACCTCCCCCCCCGCCCCCGAGTGTTTACCGGACAAAAACTATCTGCTTCTGTGGAGAGTCTGGCCCAGGAGCCCTAAGTCCTGGGAGGCGTTGATGGAAGGCATCCCCAGGGGCCCAGGCTCCTGCTCTGAGGGGCCTGTGACAAAAGTGAGGCCCGTGAGTGCTGCACCCCTGATCCCACCAGCCCGGTAAGCGATGGCCCCCAGCTGTCACTTCATAAATAAAAGCCCGGTGGCACAGGTCTCTGGGACATGGTGGGGGTCTCGCGGCCTTGTTGACTCCTGCTTGTCTTGCTGAGGGTGAGCGCTGATTGTCTGTCCCCCTCCCTCCACCATAAACTGAGTCCCTGAAAGGGCAGGTCTCTTCCTGGAGTGGCCGGGAGAGAAAGTCTCAGCCAGGCCAGGAACAAAGCCTTCCTGTTGTCTCCTCAGAGCCCAGCGCCACCCAGGTGTGTCTGGGCAGGTCAGGCGGAGGAGATGGGCCCCTGGGACCCTGCATTCTCCTCACGGCTCGCTGGTGCCCGGCCTGTGTCTCTGGGAACTCGGGTGGGGCCAGAAGGCTCCGGAATCTGGGTGCGGTTCCTTCGCCACTCTTACATCACAGAGGTCCCGGCCCCTCCTGCGACGATTGGGCAGTCGTTCTGGAAAGCCCTCTGAGGGGGGGCTGCCCAGAGTACCTGTGCCAGGTGTGGCTTCCCGGAGGTATTGTGCACGTCTGTCACCAGCCCAGAAGCACCCCGCGGTTTGTGGGGCTGGCCGCGCCCCGCGTTGTGCTAACGAGGCCAGGCTGAGCCAGGCGGGGCGCTCAGGCCACTCTCTGAGTCCGCTCGGGACAATGCTCGCTGGCCTGGCTGTCCCAGGGACGCCAGACGGTGATGAGGCCCCCCCGGAACACATCAGGGCGTCCGCTGAGAGGGGGGAGCAGAGCCGTTGCAGAGGACAGAACTCAGCTTCGCTCTAGTCCCGAGACCCCGAAGGGTGACTCCGGCAGGAGAGCAGGGGGTGGGAGGAGGGCACGGGTTTTGACAGCCCTGCCTGTGTGCCCAGAACACACGAGGCTTTTCCTTCTTGCATCCTCCGGTCTCAGGTGGGGAAGCTGGCCGAGAGGTTAGGTGACCCGGGATGGGCGTGCGGGTCTTGGCTGGGCTGTGTGTGTGTGTGTGTGTGAGAGAGAGAGAGAGGCTCGGCTTCACAAGGAAGCCCTGGGCCGTCTCCACTGCAGGGAACCAGCTCTTTGAGGCTGGCTGGGCAGAAGCAATGAGGATTGGCTCCCTGAGGTTGTCCTGCAACAGGACCACGTGTGTGATGCCCGCAGCCCTGGTTTAGGTCTGTTCCCCCAGCGGGGGCCTAAATCTGTTAAGTAGAGACATCCTGGTCAAAGGAACTCCCTGCACAGAAAGACCCTCAGGGAGGCGAAAGCCGCTGGGCCGCTGGGCGTCGAGGAGCACTTTCTGGGTGTCCCGGCAGGTGTCCCAGCCTGGGAGGAGCCCCGTGCTGACATGGCCAGGGCCAGGCCTCCGGACCCTCCCAACAGCTGGGAACTGAGCCCACCTGCTTCCCTTAAGGGAAGAGGCTCAAGGGTGGGGAGGGCTTCGCCCCCTTCCGGTCCCGCACGCGGCACGTGGCGGCCCGTCCTGTCACCTGGGCAGGCGCCCAGCCCGGGGCTCTGTCGGTCTCCGCAGGCCGGGTCACGCCGCGGTTTCACAAAAGCCCCCAGATGTCACCAGTGTAACACGGCAAAGCGTTTATTCTTTCGCTGCGCACGCGTCCAGCCCAGGGTGGGGTGGCTCCAGGCCAACCCCCTCGGGGCGCTGGTTGCTCGTGTCTGCACCCCCCCGAAACATCCCCGGGTTCTGCGGGGCAGTCCCACGAGGCCCCCAAGGCTGCCGGCGGGCACGGCTGCCGAGCGGTGGGCAGTGCCGACCAGCCACACGCCCGGGAGCCCCCCTCGGCCGATCGCATGCCCTCCGCGGTGCCCGTGCAGCGGCCCGTCCCCGGGGTTGCGGAGACGGGGGGGACCCGGCCCCGCTGGAGGAGCTCGGTCTGGTGGAGGCGGGCCTCGCCTTGGGGACTGGCCCGCTCTGCGGATTCTGTGAGCCCGCGGCTATGCCGGGGCCCCGAGCTCAGAGAGGTTCAGAACCCGACCGCCAGCTCACGGGCAGACACGCAGGGAACTGGCATCCGGTTTGGGCCTGGCCGGTTCCAAAGCCCTGCCCCCTCCCACCGTCCGTGGGTTTCCAAACGCTCTTCTGCGGGGTTTCGCTGGTTTGCGGTGAAACCAGGAGAGAAGGGAAGACGGAAGATTTTTTTTTTAGTTCGATTTTTTTCCTTTAAAAACAGATATCGTTGAATTAATTTATTGTAATTAGAGAGAGAGCATGGGGACAGGGGTGGTGAGGGGCGGGACTTGATCCCACAACCCTGGGATCACGATCCGAGCCGAAGTCAAGAGTCAGACGCTCAAACAGCTGAGCCACCCAGGCCCCCTAATACATATGTATATGGTTTTAAAAATCAAGGTCTGTGCATTTGACCTGTGTCCGTTTCTTGGTTACAGTGGTGCATTAATGTTATGTAAGATGTCACTAACGGGGGAAACTGGTACGTGGGATCTCTGTGTCCTATTTTTGTAAATTTTGTAATTTCCCATGAGTCTGTCTGTCATCACCTAAAAGGAAAAGGTTTGAAAAGAGATTGTCAAAAAATTATCAATCTTATTTTGAAAGTCAAACATACCGCGATGTAAAGATCAAAACGTTGAAGGCTTGCCATGACGCGACCCCCTCCACTTCCTCTCCCATTAACTTTTGCAAGTTTATTTATTTATTTTGAGAGCAAGAGAGCACGAGTGAGTGGGGGAGGAGGAGAGAGGGAGAGAGAGAGAGAGAGAGAGAGAGAGAGAGAATCCCAAGCAGGCCCTGAGCTGTCAGCACAGAATCCAACGCGGGGGCTTGAACTCACGGAAACTGGGAGATCACGACCTGAGCCGAAATCAAGAGTGGGACGCTTAACCGGCTGAGCCAGCCGGCTGCCCCCTCTGGCTTTGAAACGCCCTACAGGTGACCAGGGTTTAACAGCTCCAAGTGGATCCTTCCATCTATATACGAAACCTTTGTGTTTCAACTCAAAACTGTTCGTGCCCTCAGATTGCCTCCGTTTCCTCGTATAATGACTCTGGGGGGGTCTTCCGGGTCACAGCGGAGTGCTGACATGTCGCATTTGTTGGCGTGGTGCCCACACGGGCACTTGTACACCGCCGGGTCGGGGGGGGGTCACAGAACGTGGGGCTGAGAAGAGAGTTGGGAGGACTGTGCCATCTGTGTCGGGAGCCGTGGGGGTTGGCCCTGCACCCCACCGCGTGCCCATGTGCAGGAATCTACTGCCATCATTTTGACGGCCGCTCGGTGCTCCATAACGTGGGGCGCCAGACTTTGTTGAACCAACTCTGTAGTCACGGACCCCACCGAGCCCTGGAGGGTGACTGTGGTCGTTTTAACAGCTACTGTGTTTCGAGGGCTTCCGGGGAGGTGGGCCTTGGCCGGCATTTGCCTTTCGGTGTTTGGACCCCTCGGGGAGGACGCTATCACTCTGCCCGGGGACATGGGGCATCTGAGGCCAGGCAGCCAGAAAGCAGGAGAGGGAGGCCGTGGGCCCGGGCTCGTCCCGTGTCCCCTCTTTCCCCGGCCTGTCTGCCCGGCCCGCTGCCCGGCCCGGTCCGCGACTCGCTCCCTGAAACTTGAGAACAGGGGTCGTCCTTAGTGCCCAGCGGGTGACCTGCCTCCGGGCTGAAAGGAACCTTCCTACCTGCGCAGAACGGAAGGGGCTGTTGGGCCCAGCTGAGCCTGGGGACCCGGCGCTGGTCGGGGCTGAGCCATCACGTGGGTCCCCATAGAAGCCAGGTCGGGGGTCACCCTGGCTGGCCTGGCGGCCCAAGAAGCGCTTGAAATCAGAAGGTTCAGCTCACTGAGTGATCCCGGCAGAGCCACTCGTGTCTCGGGCCTCGGTACCCGCAAAGTGGGGACAGGAGTCCCTTCCCTGCTCCCCTCAGGCTGCTGGTAGGGCCAGACGATGGCACGTGTGGGAGAGCAGCAGGGGCAAAAACGTGAGGATTCCTGACACAGATTCCTAAGTGCACCGTGAACAGCGTATGGCCGTTTTGGAAAGTTTGGCCGACTCTCGAAACTCTCTTGCTTTTCCACACAGCAACTGGCACAAATCGAGACCGACCTGAAGTCCCGAACGGCCGCCTACAACACCCTGAAGACAAACCTGGAGAACCTGGAGAAGAAATCCATGTGAGTGGCCACCCTGCTGGAACCGGGCCAGGGCAGGGGCCGGGCTGGGGCAGGAGCGGGCCTTTCAGGTCACTGGGTGAGCCAGGGTCACTGTGCCCTCATCTGAGAGAGAGACGAGCCGGGCAGGCGGACACAGGGCACGCCTGCCTCTCCAGGAGGTGTGTGCAGGGAGAGGAGACGAGAGACCCTGGTGCACATCCCCGGAGGAAAGGCTCGAGCAGGGAGGGGGCCTGTGCCCGGAGAGGAATCCGATGCTGGCCCTCCCCTGCCTTCCCTTCCTCTCCCACCCTCCCCGGTTTCCCCAGAATACCTAGGCTGTGCCCCAAGATCTTTCTTTACAGAGGACCTTCCCCGCTGAGGCAGTGGGGGACCAGACTGTCAGAGCCTGGCCCTTTGTGAGAGCCCCCCAAGAGCAGTGGGCTCTGCAGCCCAGAGCAGAGCAACCCCAGGGACTCCGGTGCCTTCTTCACTCAGCTGAAGGACCACCTCGTGAGAGAGAGGAAGCAGACTGCTTGGCCCAGCAGTCACGAGGCACCAAGACGGCAGGAGGTGTCTGGAGAAAAGCATAAGCCCAGGGTCGTGAAGGCAGCAATGATCTCGTAAGGTAGTGAGCGCCCTGTTGTTGGAGGCATGTAAGAAAAAGCCAGATGAGCTCCTGCCAGGAAGTGTGGAAGTTGCTCCTGAATAGGGCTGAGTTGGCACGGAGGACCTTCCCAGTCTCCCCAGGTTCTGGATCTGATTCTGTTGACAGTTCTCTGCAGATACTCCAGAGAAGGGAAGTACCCAGGGGAGGTCGGAACCGGCTGTCCTCTCGTTCGGCCATTCCTCTGAGTAGCTCACCCTCTCATTTCTGCCTCTCCCTTCGGATGGCCACTGGGCCAGCCGTCTTGTGAACGAGGCAAATGGTGCCTTAGTGGAGAATGGAAAACCAAAAAGGGAGGGACGCACCTTGACTGGAAATGGCCGTTGGTGGCGGCCTGACTTTGTGTCAGAACTAAATGGGCGTCACCTGAGTTTTGCCTCCTCCTTGGCCCTACGGAGGGGTGAGGATGGGAAAAGGGCAGGGTGCCCTAAATGGTGACCTTGGCATAGGTCAGTCATGGCATTGACCATCTGCCTGCCTCATTGCATCACCGAACTGTGGGCTCCTTGAGAATTGTCTGGGGCTTAGCAAACATCTGGTGCGGCCTCTTCAGTCGACCAGTGAAGGAGCCATCCACTGAGTCACAGCAGCATTGGTCTGTCCAGAGTGTTTGCTGAGGGAAGGAGAGGGAAGGGGAGGGCAGGGGAGGGCAGGGGAGGGAAGAGAAGGGAAAGGGAGGAAAAGGGAGGGTAAGGCTGTTCTTTACCTCCTTGTCCATTATTCCTGTCTTTTTTTTTTTAATTTATTTATTTTGAGAGAGAGAGTGCAAGTGGGGGAAGGGCAGAGAGAGAGAGAGAGAGAGAGAGAGAGAGAGAGAGGGATACAGAGAATCCCAAGCAGGCTCCACGCTGTCAGCACAGAGCCCAATGCAGGGCTCGAACTCACGAACCGTGAGATCAAGAGATCAAGAGTCTGATGCTCAACCGACTGAGCCCCCCAGGTGCTCCCCTTTTTCTTCTTTTGATAAACATTTATTAAGCACCTACCATATCCTCAGGCTTTATGCCAGGCCCTAAAGATGCAAAGCAGAATAAAAGGGAATTTCTGCACTTGGAGAGCTCACAATTATTCACTCAACAAATATTTACAGAAAATCTGCTTTGTGCAGGGAGTACAGGCATAACCCAGACAGATAGGACCTGACAGGTGGGACGGTAATGTGGAAATGCCAAGGTAGGAGGTACAGGCCCTGTGCCCTCGGAGAGAGTCCTAAGGGACTTACCAGTGACGGCGCAGGTAGGAGAGGTGAGGTTGGAGGGGGGCATTGTACCTGAGGCTTTGGCCTTGGCCGAGTGCTTGAGAGCCATTCACCAGGGAGACGTCCTGTGCTGCACTGATATCCTGGCTGGGTGCTGAGGCTGTAGACAGTCTCAGTAGCTCTACCTTGGCTCGTCTGCTGATACAATAGCCTTGAACCGTGTGCTAAAAATACCACGACCTCGATGTAGACCGGGTTCCACTGGGCACGATGAAAGCTATTTCAGGTGAAGGTCCCCTGGCGGCTGGACCTGTGAGGCGTGAAAAGTGACACGGACCTCTCTCTGGTCCCTGTGTCTGCTCAGGACAGCCCGACACTCGAGTAACTCAAGCTGCCTGCCCCCCCGCCCCCCTCCCCCCGCGGTCCCCTCCTAACAGCCGGTGGCTCGCACCGGGGCAGTGCAGGCCAGGGAGGTGTTGAACTCAGCCACCCCTCGGTGACTGTGACGGGGCCTCAGGCCCTGCCAGCCACAGCAGGTCTGGCCACCAGAACTGGGGGGTCAGGGACACCCTCAGCCCAGGGTCCTGGCACTCCCGGGGGGGGTGGTGACATCTGAGTCCTGCCTGTCTCCTGCCTGCCCTCCAGTCCCCGGGCCCGCGTGCTGGTGGGTATACGGGGTTGGGGGAGGGGGTCCGTGTGGCCCAGAAGTCCAGGCCCACGCTGCCTCCCTCCCCCTTTCTCCTGATCACACCCCCTTTGTCCCACACGGATTCAGGGGAAACCTCTTCACTCGGACGCTGAGCGATATTGTGAGCAAAGAAGACTTCGTGTTGGATTCCGAGTATCTTGTCACACTTCTGGTCATCGTGCCCAAGTAAGTGGCCCGGGAAGGTGGGTGGTGCGGGGCCTCAGCCCGTGTTGGTGACCCCGGAAGGAAACCGGCCTGCCCGACGGAGAGGAAGGGGAGCCCCCCCACGGCCTGGCCCCCGGGAGCACTAAATGGGAGTTGCATGGGCCGGCACGGGAGCAGGGGGACAGCACCTGCGGTGGGACGCAGTGACAGAAGCAGCGTGCCTGCCACATGCCTCACTCTCAACAAACCCCGGGCTGCTGTTACTCCCTTGTCCTGAGGCCAGAGAAGTCAGCTGGCTTGCCCAAGGCCACACAGGGCTGGGACTAGAAAGTTCCGACACAATCACACGGGCCCTCTGCGGGGTCCCAGGCCTTCATGGGGAGGCTGGGTCCGGGATGGGGCTGGGCAGGAGATTCTCGGTGCCCATGGCAGGGCCTCGGGGGGTGGGGGGCACTCCGGCCCAGGCCTGCTCACTCCAGTCCTTTGGGAAGAGGGGTATATAGGGTCCCAAATACTTGGGACGCCCCGAAGTTTTTAAGCAGAAATCACTGAATGATCCTATATCCTCGCAGACCAAGCTACGCGCAATGGCAAAAAACCTACGAATCCCTCTCGGACATGGTGGTCCCTCGGTCGACTAAGTAAGTGAGACCCCAACTTGGCACCCGGCCACCAAGCGTGCCGGAAGGTGTGAGGACCCTCGGCCCGCCCCACTCGCTCTCACAAGGGTCCCTTGGCCCGGAACTCCTTTGCAGCCACACACCCGGCCCCATGCCGGACTCTCTCCATCTTTTAAAATGCGGTTTCCCTGCCCCCTCCTCCAGGAAGCCCTCTCTGGCTGCCTCCTGGCAGAGACCCCCCACTCAGTGCACTCTGCGGTGCCTTCTCAGCCCAGGTCATTCTTCCCCGCCTGAGGGTCAAGCAAGGGCCTGGCTCTGATGGCCACAGGGCGGGAGCAGGGGAGGAAGGCATTCTCAGCGTCCGGCCTCCTGGGGTCAGAGCAGGAGTGGCCAATGAAGCCTGGGAAGGTGGCAGGAGAAGGTTCACAAACCGTGAATACCACGCATCTGGGGAGACCAGCATCTCAGGGCCGCACGCAGCAGCAGGAAAGGGTCTCACGAGGCAGTACTGAGCAGGGGAAGCAAGTTCTTTTGCTTTAGCTCTAGAAACAGACACAACTAAACCACATGCGATCTGGGCACACGCAGGTGCCCAGCAGAGCCGTGGAGGTGTGTGGGCATGGGAAACGTGGCGACCTGGGGACACAGTGCAACGTGCACCCAGGGAGGGCCACGGGACGGGGGGGGGGGGTCTGCTGTATGAGAATTGCTTTAGGTCTTAAATGGGGCGGCTGAGACACAGGTATTTGTTATTCTCTATACCTTTTCACACGTCTGAAACGGCTGGTCCTTGAAAAAAATTTTTTTTAACGTTCACTTCGTTTTGAGAGAGAGAGACAGAGCACGATCAGGAGAGGGGCACAGAGAGAGAGGGAGACACAGGCTCCAGGCTCTGAACTGTCGGCACAGAGCCCGACGCGGGGCTCGAACTCACAAACCGCAAGGTCATGCCCTGAGCTGAAGTCGGACGCGTAACCGACTGAGCCTCTCAGGCGCCCCGCGAATGGTTTGTCGTTTTAAAAGATTTGGCGGGTGAGTCTTGGCCAGACATGCCAATTCACCTGCTTCCCAGGGCACTGTGGCAAGAGGGAGGGTGGCCCCTGCCCAAGTCCATCTCGGCCCGGAGGCGTCTGGCTGGGGGTACCTGCTGCAGGGCGGCTCTTCCAGGGTCACAACTCACTGGAGGTAGCAGTTAGGAGCTGAGTTGAGGGGTGCAGGGAACAGGACGGTCATAGCCTGAGGCCACAGGGGAGGCCAGAGGAACAGGCCCGGGGCAGCCACGTCTGCAGGGGCGGGGCGGGTGGGGTGGGGAGGAAGGCACACAGATGGGTGGAGGGGCTGGTCCTTGAAGTCACCCGGCTCAGCAGACGACCCCCAGCTCTTGTAACAGTGCCATTCTGTGGCCAGGTGCCAGGGGGCCCCGCCCAGAAGGCTGCCTCGGTAGGTGGCTTGGCTTCTCAGACCAGAGCCCCCAGGCCCTTCGTTGTCAGAAGGCGCCCGAGAATCCGCAGAGGTGACTCAGGAAAAGTCTCTGGAGCCTGGGGCGGCCCTTCTGGGCACCCACTCTGGGAGAGCGGAAAGGTGACCCGGCCCTGAGCGCGTCCACGAGACCTGCCTGGGCTTGGCGAAGGGCTTCAGGTCTGTGACCCAAAGACGCAGGCCCCTGGCTCTGACAACCCCTGTGTTTGGGGCGGTGCCCACGGGCGTCCCGTGCTGAGGTGTGCCTCGGGAGGCCGTCCGATTACAACATCGGACGTGAGGTGGACGTGGCGGGGTGGTTTCCCACCAACGAGCTCTGCCCTGCTTTGCTATGAGCACAGCACGTCAGAGCGAGGGCCCCCGTCCGCACACGAGGCGACTGAGACCCGGGACTAGCGTGATCTCTTGGGCATTTCACAAACCAGAGCTGAACCGCGCATCTCCGCACAGCCAGTCTCCTGTCTTTTCCTCCCCTAGAGGGCCTGCGTTGAGATCACCTGGAGGCCCCTGAGGCCTCAGCCTGGAGGTTGAATGGCAGGAGCCCGAGAGGGGGCGGGTCGCAGCAGGTGGCTGAGCCCACACAGCCAGGAGTTGGGAAATAAGGGACGTCTGGTTCCCTGCCCTCCGCTGCTGGCTGGGCCCCTGCACACGGGCCAGTGGGCTGATGGGGACGGAGCCTCACCTCTGCGGTGACCCGCCTCCCCGACGGGAGAGGACAGGGCTCTCCTAGCCCAGCTCTGACGCCGGGCCCGGCGATGAGTCCCGTGAACAGACGCTTCTCTCCCCCAGACTGATCGCCGAGGACAACGAGGGCGGCCTCTTCACGGTGACCCTGTTTCGAAAAGTGATCGACGATTTCAAAACCAAAGCCAAAGAGAACAAGTAAGGGCTGGCCTTGGGGGGTTGCTCCGGGTCTGGTCTGTCTGCACCGGAGGGGCCTCTGCTCCGACTGGAAGCTTCTTGGCAAACGCCTCTCATTTGCTTGTTTTAAGGTTCACTGTCCGTGAATTTTACTATGATGAGAAAGAGATAAAGAGGGAAAGGGAAGAGCTGAGCCGTTTGCTGTCTGATAAGAAGCAACAGTATGTGAGTAGACTTCGTGGCGGCCGGGCTCCGGGCAAGGGCGGCTCCTCCCTGGGGGCACACGGCCCCGGGAATGTGTGCCCCCCTGGGGCTGCCGGGGTGCGTCTGGGGAAGGCAGAGGGGCCCCGAGGTGGCGCCTGAGCTGTGAGTCCGTCCGAGCTCCTGAGTCCTGGTGCTGCCCTTCCAGGAAGGGACTCCCAGCTCCGCTCTGCAGCTGAGAAACTGACGCTCTGGGGGGTCAGTGAGCACCTCCCCCAGGAAGAGGGCCCCACCTGAGCCTTCTCCGCCCCAAGGTCGGGCAGGGCAAGGTGGGGATCCCTGAGTGGAAAGTGGGCGGCTCCGTCCCCTCCGTCCCCCTGCTATTCTCAGCAGTGCGGCTCCCCGGGTGCGATGTGACACCTTCTGTCACCAGCACCTGTATTTGTGTCCCCTACGCTTCCAGCAAAGAGTGGGTGCTTGTCCCGGAGGAACTGACAACAGCCGACCTCCCGTGTGCAAGGGCAGCTGAGCTCAGGGGGGAGAAAACCAGGCTTTTAGTCTCGAAGTGTGAACAGCGTGGCCTTGGGCACCCCGCTCTGTAAGACGGGCACGCTCCCCACGTGGCATCCTCCCGCTGCAGAGCGGGCCTAAGCCAGGTGGCTCCTGGGGCCTGCCTCGGTGGAATGTCTCCGGGTCCCTTCTCTCCCATCCCCCCCACCCCCCACCCGGGGCGGGTTCTCGGAGAAGCTTCCTAGTCAGCCTCTGGAGTAGAGAGGAGGGGAAGAATGAGTAGAATGTACTTCAGGCCTGTTGGAGGAAGACCGGTGTGTAAACATAAGGCTGTAAGTATGTGCTTGGATGATGCAAGATGTACCTCCCGTATGGCCAAGTGTTTGCCCCGAGCCTTCTCTGCTGTCGGGCCGGGGGAGTCTGCACCTCCGACGTGACCTCTCTGGGTCGGTGGCCTTTTCACAGGGACTCCGGACAAGTCAACCCCCTCAGAAGTGGCAGCAGCATGGGGGTTCCCAAAATAGGGTTCTCCCAGCCCCCCCAGACTGTCCCATCCCCCTTGAGGAGGAACGGGGGGCTGGTCCTATGGTCGTGCCCGTGCACGGTTTCGGCCCCTCCCGGCCCCGAGCACACACGTATGTGTGTGGACGTGTGTGAGCACACCAGGGGAACACGCTTTTCGGATCCCAAATCTGCCGGGCTTCTCTGGCTGAGACCCCTTCCCGAGACAAAGGGCTGAAGTGGCCCCGGGCCTGAGGCCTCAGACCTGACACGCCCAGGCAGGAAGGGTGCTCGCCAACAAGCTGGAAAACCAAAGGGTTCTTCTCCTTGACCTCAGCTCGCCCCAAACCCTCATCACCCAGGAGCGCTCGGTGGTCTCTATCATAGTTGAGCAACCCTGCTGGCCTTGGGGCCGGCCCTGGCTGGCCTCCGGTTGGGGGCTAGACTGTGGCAGCTGTCACGGTGTCCAGGAGGGAGGCCCTGCCCGCAGGACAGGTGGTCAGGTCCGTGCCTTCGGCCCCTCCCTCCGCGCTGGCACAGACCCCCGAGGATCGAGGTGATACGCAGGAGCTCGACACCTGCCGCCCGGGTCTCCGGTTACCCGCCGGCGGAGGGTGCTGCTCCCCGACGCTGCCCTGGGAGCCCTTCCAGGGTCTCTCTGTGCAGGGGAAATGGAGAGGCGAAGGAGACACACTAGCTCGGAAACATTTAGCTCCCTGCGAGGCTCTCGCTGGGTGCCAGTGAGCGGGGGTCAGCCGGGGTCGGCCCTACCCTGGCCGCGTAGACCCTTTCCCCCTTAGCTTGTTGGGAGGCGGGTGCGGTCGGCATCCTCCGCCGTTTTGATTACTCGCCAGCCAGAGGGGACAGGCTGGGGCCTGGGGCTTCGGCCCCCTGTGAGAGCACGGGGTGGGGGCTTCCTGTGCTTTCTGTTTGCAGAGAGGGTAAAGGAGGCTGTGTCCCAACAGCACACCCGCCGTCCGCGTGTGGCATGCTTAAGCGCACCCCGATTGCCCTGTTGCCACCGAGGCTGGACGTGGTGGGGACACGCTCCTCAGGCAGAGCCGTTTCCACGAACGCCGCCTGGAGCTGTCCCCGTCCTGTCCCCGTGGAGAGGAGGTCCTGACCGGGGCCAGGCAGGGGCGGGGGGGATGTGGGCACCGGCTCCGTCCCTGGAATATGGGGCCTGAAGGCCTTAACACCCCGGTCCCATCTCGAGTCCGACCAGCACGCAATCCCGGAGGGCGGGCCGGCCTCGCCGGCCTCCCTGTGCTTTTCAGGCGATGCGAGTTATTTCTGTTTGTTGTGATGCATGTTTGCCGAAAGATTAATAAATCATTTCTGTGCCTTTAGCAAACTTCCTGTGTTGCTCTTAAAAAGGGATCATCCACCTTCCCGGACCACAAGGTTCAGGTAACCCCGCTAGGGAACCCCGATAGGCCCGCTGCGGGGCAGACGGACAGAGAGAGAGAGAGTGAGGGCGAGGGAGAGGTAAGCAGCACCCGGGAGCCCTGGGCTTCCCCCGCTCGCATGTCCTCGCCAGTGCAGGCGTCTTCTGAGAAAACAAAGCCTTGCGTTTTCTGTTACCGAAGGTGGCTTTTGAGGGCTCAAATCAAGGAGCCCAGCATCAAACGCCTTTCCTCCTCATCCGGGGGGCCTCCTTGGAGCTGCCCCCCGCCCCCGGCAGTGGATGGTGCTTGCTGGCCAGGGTGCCCCCCGCCCTGTCTGGAGGTGGCTGGAGCTGGTGACGGGGACAGGTGCTGGTGGTCGGGCGGCTCGGCTCTCCTCCCCTGACTGCCCTGGCTGGACCCACCCCTGACCTTGGTGGGCACTTGGAGGTGCCTTTGCTCCAAGACTCGAAGCTCCCTGTCCCCGAGGAGCGGCCACAGCGGCATTAGTGGCAGCTGTCGTGGCCGAGTGAGGCGGGCTCCTCGGGGGGGCCCCCTGGAAGCGGCGGCTGGTGGATGACGCCAGGACCCCGGGGCAGCGCCTCCCTGGGAGGCGGGCCCCTTCGCAGCACAGCGTCAGAGGGAAGCCTGCGGGCTGCCTGCTGACAGCCCTGAGGTCAGGGGCTGCCCAGCCCCTGCAGCCCGGTCTGCGGTGGCCCCGCGCATGCGCCGGGTGGCTGGCCCGCGGCGCTTCCCCGGCCCCTCCGCCCCGGGGC
Organism: Lynx canadensis; assembly: GCF_007474595.2. NCBI lineage: Eukaryota > Metazoa > Chordata > Mammalia > Carnivora > Felidae > Lynx > Lynx canadensis. Next base: position 132,030,489 of record NC_044305.1, on the reverse strand, counting down.
GGCCCGGACGACGAGGTCCCGGCCCTCGTCCCACCACCTCGCTGCTTCCGCTGGCCGCCGGGCATCTCTTCGCCGCTCGGGGCTTGCTCTGTCAAAACCCACGTCCTCCTCGGCCTCGCGTGGGCGGAGCGGCCAGCGGGCGTTCACCGGCTCTCCTGTCTCTGCAGGGCCCGCTGCTGCGCTGGCTCAAGGTGAACTTCAGCGAAGCCTTCATTGCCTGGATCCACATCAAGGCCCTGAGGGTGTTTGTGGAGTCCGTGCTCAGGTGCGTGGAGGAGGCGCCCAGCCCGGGGTGGGGCAGCGAGCTCTGGGGGCCCCCTGGGCTGCCGCCTGCCCCTTCCGTCCCCCGCCCCCGCCCCCCCCCCCAGTCTCCTCTGGGACCTGCCGGGCCCTCCCATCCTCTCCGCGCGCTCCTCCTGGCTCTTGGCAACATGTTTAGGATCTCCTGAGTCACACGAGCCTTCCCTCAGCCCTGCGGGCCCTGCTGTCCTGTGCTCCGCGTCCCGTTCCTGCCAGACTCGGGGCGGGTGTCCTGCTCTCCGCGGCAGGCTCCGCCCCGCCCCGTGCACCTGCCGGGGCCTGGCGACTCCTAGAGGAAACACCAGCACGGTCTCAGTCCTTGACCTCTGAGCCCAAGGCGGCACAAAAAAACGAAAGCCCTGAACCAAACCGAACTGACGACAACCAAAATTTGGCCTTGTTTGTTTTTTTCACCAAAGTGAAAACAATTACCGCGGGAGATTTGGGAACTGTAGGTAAGCACGACCAATGAATAAAAAAATCACCTGTAATTTTAACGCGGAGAGAAAACTCTGCTGGCTAGTGTGCAGGTGTGAACCTTAGGAGTTTTTGTTCCTTTGTGTTTTGCTTCTTTTTTTTTATTCTAGTTTACAGATATGCATATTTTTTTTTTACTAAATTTTTGCAAAAATGGAATCAAGCAGTATTTTTTAAAGCCTGTTTTTCTGCCACGTTTTGAACATGTGCAGTGACATGAGCTATGTGGGGAGGGGGGATCTTGGTAGCATCACACACGGCTGGCTGTACCCTTTTTCTGGAAGCTTCCACCCCTGCTTCTTGGCCCCCTCCGGCCCTCTGACCCTCTGGAGTGCTCTCCCCAGCCCCTCCCCTGCCTGCAAGGCGGGCGCCCCCCCCCCCCATCCCTTCCCAGCCATCCACCTGGAGGCCTGTTCCGTACTTTCCCTTTCGAGTCTGCGCCTCCTACCTCGTCCTGTCCGCCTCTCACGTCACACGGGCTTCCCCTGGACATCTGGCTCATCTCCCCTCCTGACCCCTTCCCCCGGCTGCCCCGTCAACGCCCGTGGGCTCACGTCTTTCCTGTTTCCAGACCCCAAGCCTCAGGGCGGGCTCAGATGCCTCTGCTCCCTCACCCTCGCCTCCTACGCCCACTCCTGCACCCCACGACGCTTGTGGTGGGCCCCCTGGCTTGCCCCTGCTTTCTCTCTTCCCTCCGTCCCGGCCTCGCCTGGCCGGGCCAGCTCTCGCCACGGGCTCTCACTTGGTTCTGTGCCTCCGGTTCATCCTCCGCGCGGCGGCCAGTGTGGTTTTGTCCAAGCACAATATGGCGGCTGCCAGGATCCGACCGTGGCTCCTCTCGCGGTCATCCACCCCCACCCATCTCAGAGGCCTGGAGCGGCGCGGACTGTGGCATTGGGCCGCGGGGCGTAGACGAGCAAACCTGGAGTGTGCCAGCCACCTGTGGTGTAGACGGGGCCCGAGACTGACCCTGCTGGCCTCGAAAATCAGTGGTTCTCAGGCTCACTACAGTGCGGATGCCCGTTTGCTCGAGAGAGGTAGAGATGGATGTCCTTAAGTTGGATGAAACAGGACTTCTCCTAAAAGTATATGTAAAAGTAATTCTTTTTTTTTTTTTTTGTCAACGTTTATTTTATTTTTGGGACAGAGAGAGACAGAGCATGAACGGGGGAGGGGCAGAGAGAGAGGGAGACACAGAATCGGAAACAGGCTCCAGGCTCCGAGCCATCAGCCCAGAGCCCGACGCGGGGCTCGAACTCGTGGACCGCGAGATCGTGACCTGGCTGAAGTCGGACGCTTAACCGACTGCGCCACCCAGGCGCCCCGTAAAAGTAATTCTTTACAAGACTCTCAATGTAGGATTTTTTTTTTTTTTTTTTTACTGTGTCTGTATTTTTCCGGAATACGGTTGTATACATGAGCGCTGTTTGAAAAATTCAAGTTCAGAAATACATACTGTGGAAACAGTTCCCAGTCCCCACTGCCCATAGATAATCACGGTTAATGGTTTCGAGACTCTTCTTTCCCCCCAAATGGGATCGTTTAGCGTCCTGTGGCTTGCTGTCTTCATCTGCTCTGAATCAGTCTCTTCACGGGTGAAGTTACCTGATCCTTTTTTAATGGCTTTTTCATATTCTATCCTGCGGACAGATCGTAATCCGGGAAAACAGAGGCTGAACACGTTTGCTGGGGCACACAGACGGTGAAGTTCACCTGCTTGCCTGTTCCTTTGACCCCCTGTTGGTCTTTGCCCCGCCCCCCCCAGTTGGCTCTTGGCCGCTGTCTCCCTCTTCTCCGAGCTGTTTTGTACTTCCCGCCTGGGGGGGAGGGAGGGGCCGACGCGCTCTCTGCCTCTGTCACCCCGCTCAGAGTCGGACAGATGTGAAATGGACATCTTCCAGACACTTCCAGATGTGCAATGTTCGTGGACTCCATAAAGTCAAAGTGAAGTAGACTCAGCCCTCAGTTGAGGGAGAGCTGGTTGACCCTCAGGGCGCAGTGAACCGGGGGCTGCCGGGCACAGAGTGGAGGGGCCAGCCAGGAAGCTAGTCAGTCTGGATCTCAGTGGGGAACAGAGGTTACGGAATCCTGACGGCGGCTGCGTGGCCGTGATCGTCTAGGGAGAGCCCTGCAGAGGGAAGGTACTGAAAGGGCACCTCGGGGAACCCCAATATTTAGAGTGGAGGAGAGAAGCCCATGGGGAAGTCAGGCAGAAGGAGGGAGTGGCTGACGAGTCAAAGGGAGGAGAGGCTTAAGGGTTTAGGTATCCCCGTGAAAAGGGTCACGAGGTCATCGGTGGGACAAGCTCGAGTGTGGTGGCCGGATGACTGGGTGACATGGGACGCTGGGCACTCTCAAGTTTGGAATGAGAGCCCAAGGGGGCTGAGGGCGTTTCTTACAAAGGAGGGCAGGATGGCGAGATGTTACAGGGAAGGGGACAGCGGTTAGACGATGCTGGCGCCCCTGTGGCACAGAGGTCTCGGTGTGGGGGCCTCATGTCAGGGCTCCCCGCCGGGTGACCTCGGCAGTCAGGGAGGAGGAGGGTCCTCTACTGAGCGGAGCAAGAAGGAGCAGCGTGGGGGCGGCCTTGTGGAGAATGAGCGCTGACCGGGCTGTTCTGGAAGGCGTGTTCTGAGCAGAATGGAGAAGGTGTTCATTGACATCGATCCAGAGGGAGGGTCAGCAGGGAAAGGGCTGGAAGGATCTGGGAAGAACGTGGGAAGCCCCAAAGTTGAGAGAGTGGGCTGAGAAAGGGGCCCAGGGCTTGGAGGCTTGATGGGGGGGGGGGGGGGACGAGGAGCAGTCAGTCAACATTCACGAAGTGTTGGAGTGCCCGCCGCCCTCCAGGTCTGGGGACACAGTAGACTGTGCACAAAACAGACCCGTGCCTCTGCCCCGATGGGAGCTCGCGGGCTGGGAAAGACAGGACAGCTGGGACACAGGGGTCCTCGTTCGGGAGGGTAAGCGAGCTCCCAGGGAACCTGCAGTGACTGGCGGGACGACCGGGTCGGACGACAGAGCGCGGTGGCACCATGGTCTGGGAGCTGGAATGCGCGTCCTTAACGTACGTGTTGCCTGGGGTGTGTGGTCAGCAGGTGGAGACAGCGGTGTCGGTGAGGCCGAGGGTGTGGAGTGGGTTTCTGGAAAGCACTGGGAGTTGCGGGAGGGAGTCAGGAGGGGGGCTGCTCGCTCAGCTAAGATGGCCACGGCCCCTCCGCTCACTCCCCTGGGGGGTACCGGAGCTTTGTGGTAAGGGGGCACACGGAGATGAGGCCATCGGCTGGGCCATTCCCCTCGCCCGTGACCCAGCCCACGCGCCGCCACCCGTCTGCACCCGCCAGCTTCTCTGGCTCTTGCCTCGTGGAAAGACCATTTAGGCGGGGCTCGGACGTCGGGGTCCTGCCGGCCCAGCATCCTGGAAACGCACAGGACTAAGCAGGTGTTAGGCTCGGTGTGTGGCGAAGGCAGCGGCACCGTGGGCACGGCCTCCTTCACGTACGCTTTGCTTCCCGCCCGCAGATCCAGCAGACCTCCGCGTTTTGGTGCGCGCCGCACCGTTATCCAGAAATGGCCGGTTAGCCTGTTCTGGCACATTCCCCTCCAGAAAAATCCAGTCACCAGTCTCACCTCTGACCCTAAATATTTCATTCCACTGAGTTTTACTGTCTTAAGCGGTGTCAGCTGAAGCTTTTTTCTTCTTACTAGAACCGCCTGTTTCTCGTCAGGGTTGTTTTCCCCACGTTTCCATCTGGGGTAACTTATGCGCACATTTTGTCTGTCTGGGAAGGTACGGACTTCCGGTGAATTTCCAGGCGGTGCTCCTCCAGCCTCACAAGAAGTCCTCCACCAAACGTTTAAGGGAGGTTCTGAACTCTGTCTTCAGACATCTGGATCAAGTAGCGGCTGCAAGCGTGTTGGATGTAGGTATACGATCCAGAAGCGGCTGGGGTTCTGTGCTAAGGTCAGCCTCCCCACCTGGGAACTTGCCAGATCCCGAAACTGCCTGTTACGAAGATGTACGTTTCACAAATGCGAAAGTCTAACAAGGAAGAGGCTGTGTGTGTGTGTGCGTGTGTGCGTGCGTGTGTGCGTGGCGAGGGTGCGCTGCGCGGGGCAGAAGATACCGTCACGGCCCGGAGAGCCTCCTCAAAAACATAAAGACGGGACAGCGAACTGCCTTCTGCACCTAGAGCGACAGCGCCGTGTCCTCTTTTGCAGGCGTCTGTCGACATCCCGGGACTGCAGCTCGGCAACCAAGACTACTTTCCTTACGTCTATTTCCACATCGACCTCAGCCTGCTCGACTAGGAGCCGCTGGCCCCACGAGGCCTTCCCGTCCGTGCGGACTCCGCAGACGCCGCTCTTTCCCTCGGCCGCAGAACCCCGCGGAACTTAGAGTTTGAGAGAAATTGCTCACAAAAGTTAGTTACAGTTGTATTTATTTTTTTTTAAGTTACAATAAAGAAATGCCCCGTCCTTTGAATGGTCTTTTATGTTCGAACGTAATTCAAAGCCTCACTTTACATAAATGGGGACTGCCTAGAAATTGGTCACCTGCTGTTTTAATTTTGTGTCTCAACGGATCTCTTGGGACGGCTTGGGAAGAACATTAAAAATCTTGAGCTGACCGTATAACCAGCTAGATTTCCTAAGTCAGTGGGGATGGCCCAAAGACAAAATGTTGGGCACGAAATGTCGTTCTCAACGGACAACCCACTGTTTTTCATCCTTCTTTCCGTAAACTCGCCTTACGTTTCACATTCCACGGATGGCACCTGGCCTTGTGGGACACACGTAAAAATCCGTATTGTGGCAGGCGTCCAGATGGTGTCCTTGGAATCACAAGTATTTTATAGGGAGGAAAGACATCAGGGTCATCCCTTCCTGGTATCAATTTACTGGCTAAATTTACTGAATTTATGATGTGGACACTAATTTCATACGTATATTGGCATTGTCCAAAATATTATTTTATTTTTTAATGGAAAAAAGCCATCAATATTCAAATGAAAGAATCACATTAAAAAACTTATATATAAGAAACAGCCTCCAAGAACATTCAAGCAGCAGTCAGAGAGAGGGAGGGAAAAATATTTCAACAGCCCATCAGTTTTCTCCAAAATATTACTTGACAGAATACAACCCAATTCACCGGCTACAACAATTCATAGAATTTTTCATTGTTTTCTTGAGATGCAAAAGTTCACTGTTGCAGTGTTTTCAAATGACCAATCAAGTGCTACTTCTTGGTTAAAAAGGCCACTGGTAGATTCATCTGATCGTGAAGAATGTTCCTTCACTGCTGGGGAAATCTGCTCCCAAGAAAAGAAAACTGAAGTCTGTGCCAGGCCTCTCACAGCTCATCCTTTTCCAAATCGTCCAGCTCCACGTCACTGAGGTCAATGTCGTCTTCCACGGGAAGCTGGGAAACAAAGCCACTCGTTAGGCCCTGCAGGAAGAGCTGGGAGAGCTCGCGGGCTCACGGCGGAGGAGCAAGGTAGCTTCTAGAGACACCCCCGATCACAGAGCCGGTTCTGCCCTAATCTGGCTCCTGCTTTTAGCTTTGCCTATCATTTTACAGCCGGAAAAGCCGAGAACTTAGGTGAGGTAGGATTTTAACAGATCACCTACCTCTTTAACACCGACAGCTACTTAGCTCATCGTTTTGAGGGGGGAGGGGCAGAAGTGTGCCAGAATCCACGATAATTCCAAAGTTGTAATTTTGTGCTTCTCAGATACAAAGTAAATGGATTCCGGGTGAAATGCTCCATTTAGCGGTAATCATCAGGAATGAAACCTCATTCCTGAAATTTATCTTGGTTGTCTGTCAAGACTCTGTCACGCAGCCCTGAAAGGCTCGCGAGGTTATGGCACTTCTGACACCACGCCACGGATGGAAAGGACTCGGCCTACAAACAGCAAAGGCGCCCTGGGTCGGGGAAAGTGAGGAGAGGCGGGACAAGCACCCCGGTGATGAGTCCCGCACGCGCGTGGCCTCCAGCCCTGGGGACTCACCTCGCCATCCTTGCCGTCCCAAGGCTCTCTGGTGCTGATGGCGGGGAAGGCCCCACCTCCCACAGGTGCTGTGGATCCGCGCCCAAAAGAGAGCTCCCTGAGGGGACAGTGACCAAAGCAAGGACATACTGATGAAGACACGATGTGTTACAACAATGACTCGCCTGCTAAGTTTCTGCACAGGTGCCTCTCACGTCTTGCTCCCGCACAGTACTATCCGTTCAAGTAAGGACGACAACGTAACCAGGCATGAAATGACTAAGGTCTTGGCATCAGATAAAGCTAGTTACTACTACTCATTAAGAAAAATAAACTTATTTTGCTAGAATACAAATTTAAGTACGCAAAACCTATCAACATTCACGTAGAACACAGGCAAAACGTTTGATGAACAAAATTGTAGACTAACCCCCAAAACACTTTATGAAAGATGGCATCTTAAAACGAAAATTCGGTTTCCTTCCCCAGACTTCCAATAGCGAGCAGAAGCACTTAACACCAGCCCACAGGCAGATCTAGAGGTGATGGTGGCAATCCTCATCTCAAACTTTTAAGACACAGAAGAAACAGTTCTATGGTGACAGGGCGTATTAGGTCTTGCCTTTGACCAATTCTGATAAACATTTCATTAGAAAGATGTAGAGGCAACTGCCAGACTGGGAGCAAGCCTTCTTTAAAAAGCTTCCAGATGGTGAAGGGTGCTTGGACTACGGGGAAGAGAGGAAAAGAGACAGGAGTGGAAGTGTCCCACGTGTGTTTGACGGTTCTTTGGCTCGGTGGAAAAGGGGGGAATTCTATCCACTGCCTTTGGCTACCCTGCATTTTTTATGACGTGTTAATCAGTGGTTCTCAACGGAGCGAGTTTCTCCCTAGGGGACATGTGACAATGCCTGGAGACATTTTTATGATCACAACTGTGTGTGTATGCGGACAGTGTGCAACTGGCATCTAGAGGACAGGTACTAAACACCCGGTAACACACAGGACAAACTTCTGGCCCACGATGTCACAAGTGCCAACATCGAGAAACCCTGATGTCCGAAGAGGAGTTACGTTCAGAAAACCGATTATCCACACGCTCTAGAGCCGCGCTCCACCGCCATCGGCTGAGCTCTAAGTGTAACACAGGGCAGGACGCTGGCCTCCACGCCGATGCGCGTGCAGAGTCAAGAGGTACTAGGCACGGCGAGTCAGACCTGTGTCTCTCGTAGTCCATCAAAAACCTACACCAGAATGGCTCCATTTGCCGTGAGGGGGCACAGGCCAACCCAAGCTCTGGCTGACATAAGAAATACAAACCCATGCAAGTAATCAAAGGCAAGCCAGTGGTTCTACTTCTTACTAGTTTGGGACCCTTAATCTGATTATTCATCTCTGAACATCAGTCTCTTCATCAAGAAGATGCCGAGATAGGGGCGCCTGGGTGGCGCAGTCGGTTAAGCGTCCGACTTCAGCCAGGTCACGATCTCACGGTCCGTGAGTTCGAGCCCCGAGTCGGGCTCTGGGCTGATGGCTCAGAGCCTGGAGCCTGTTTCCAATTCTGTGTCTCCCTCTCTCTCTGCCCCTCCCCCGCTCATGCTCTGTCTCTCTCTGTCCCAAAAATAAATAAACGTGGAAAAAAAAAAAAAAGAAGATGCCGAGATGTAGGGAGTCGGTGCTCAGAAAGCAGCTACCTTCCTACTTTTTTTCTTTAATTAAAAAAAATTTTTTTGGGGCGCCTGGGTGGCGCAGTCTGTTGAGCGTCCGACTTCAGCCAGGTCACGATCTCGCGGTCCGTGAGTTCGAGCCCCGCGTCGGGCTCTGGGCTGATGGCTCGGAGCCTGGAGCCTGTTTCCGATTCTGTGTCTCCCTCTCTCTCTGCCCCTCCCCCGTTCATGCTCTGTCTCTCTCTGTCCCAAAAATAAATAAATGTTGAAAAAAAAAAAATTTAAAATAAAAAAAATTTTTTTAATGTTTATTTTAGAGACAGAGCATGAGTGGAGGAGGGTAGAGAAAGAGAGGGAGACACAGAATCCGAAGCAGGCTCCAGGCTCTGAGCTGTCAGCACAGAGCCCGTCACGGGGCTCAAACTCACGAGCTGTGAGATCATGACCTGAGCCGAAGTCAGCCGCCCAACCGACTGAGCCACCCAGGTGCCCCAACATTCCTACTTAATGTCCTCAGCAGCAGCAAACAGAAGGACTAATGGAAAGACACCAGGCCTCCTTTAAAGTGGAACAAAATTCTTCTTTTCTAATGTTTATGTATTTTTTGAGACAGAGAGAAAGAGAAAAACACAGGATCTGAAGCAGGCTCCAGGCTCTGAGCTGTCAGCACAGAGCCCGATGCAGGACTCGAACTCCTGAACCATGAGACCATGACCTGAGCTGAAGTCAGATGCTCAACCGACTGAGCCACCCAGGCGCCCCAAAAGAGAACAAAATTCTAAGGGAACTATGCCTTGAGGGCAGGGTTCGATTGTTTAAAAAAAAAAAGCGTTTTAACAGCTCAGTCCCGCTCCTCCCCTGCGCCCCCATTCTCTTTGCAGGGCTAAATGCTATCGCGTCTTATCAAAGAGCCCCGAGAAACACGGCTGCTGCTTCAAACAATGAACTTCTGTGAAACTCGAGTCCTTTCTTCGCTTCCGGCTGCATCACGCACAATGACGTACTCGTGTGTTTGGCTGCTACACCGAAAGGAACACTTCAATAACACGCCTGCAGGGAGAGGTATGGGAATCACTAACACTCGTCTTGGGTTGACCGTAGCTGTGAGTTACTGCCAATGTATTCACCACAGTCCGTCTCAGCTTCAGGTCTGTGGTTTTCAAGCGCACACGTTGGTGGACGTGGACACCAACTCCCTGGCGGGCCTGGCACCGTCTACCGGCGGCAGCCCCCTCACCCCTCACCGGCGACGAGCTGCGCGCGTCCAGTCTCGTCAGAAAGCAAGGCGCGCGGGACTAGAGACAAGTATACTGTCGCCCGCTGTGTCTCCTTTCGACCCATTACTGCGTCCTCTTCCCCACTGGTAACTGGGTGGGTTCTGAGGTTCTCTGCTGCCTTTAAGGCACGAAGTTGGAGAACCAGTGGCCTGTACGATCTCCAGCGCAACAGCGATGGTCTCAAGTTGACGATACGCTGTTGTCCGCAGCTTTCCCGCGAACCAGCCACCTCCTCCGTACTAAGACACAAAACACACGACCAAGAACAACAAACCAGAGAAGGGAAACTGGCTGAAAAGAAATGTGAATAAAATCAAAGCCGCAGTCAGACCTGCCATTTCCAGTGAGTCCACAGGCTCAACCTCGTGGTTACTGATCCCCCTCAAACATTTCTTACGATTTTCTCACAAATTTCTTACGATTTGTGACACTGGAATCAGCTGCTGAAGAAGGATGACATTTGATGAGCACAGCTGACCCCTGCACGTGGGGTGAGCCATACAAGTCCACTCGCAGAATTTTACAGTAATGTGAGTGTATTTTCTATCACTTTCTTAATAACGTTTATTGTAAGAATGCAGTAGATGGTACATGAACCATACAAAAAACGTACTATTTACCAAGAGCTAACAATCAGCCAGGCCCTGTAGTAGTAAGCAGAGAGAAGGTCTGTGAGAGATGTGCCTGTGAGACTCAGTTAGGAGGACGAGGCACACCTGAGAATCAGCACCGTGTCGATGCCTCGTATTTACCTGAAAGATGATCAAATCAATTTTTGGAGGAGTTGAATGGCCGGGCAGGACAGAGAGCTCTCTCAACTGGATTTTGAGTTTCAGAACCTATTATGTTGTTTGCACGTTGCTGGAATCACTTCAGAAGTACACGTTCTACCGCTACCGGCCAGAAACGGAAGGCGCGTTAGCTGAGGTGAGAGGCACAAAGCATGCTGGGGGGGCGGAGGGCTGCTACCAGCCCAGAGGAGACTTGCATGAGATCAGAGAGCTCGATGCAATGGCGCAACAGCAAGGTGGCCTCTTCCCCTACAGAATGCTTCCACGGAAAAGAACAAAAGCGCAAACGCCTAATTCCCCGGAATGCCAAATGCACACTAACTCCACGCACTGCCTGGTCTACGTAAACCTAGCTTTGAACCCACGCCACGCAGAACCAAGCCACAGAACAAAAACAACTCAAGGAGGCAAGAGATTACCTGAGAAACTCGTTAATGCCTTGCTCGCTGAAAGATCCTTTCAGAAGAGCAAATTTCATCTTGCGTGCGTTGATGGCTGCCATGGCAGGGTACCCGAAGCCTCCGATCCCCAACGCGTTTTCAAGTTCAGATTGGGCCCCAGCTTCTGTCCACAGCCACCTAGAAAAACAGGCTTGTTTTAGGGTGAAGAGCCCTTTCAAAGTAGTTAGAATCGAATCAGCGGATACTAAAAAAACAAAAACGGATTACATTCCCAACATTTTATGGAATGAAATGGATGTAGAAACAGAAATAAAATACAAAAATAATGTATTCTGGATGTTCCCTACGCTCTACCTCCAGAAGTCTCCCAAATCTATATACGGTTTGCTCCCAGCCTCCAAAATACTGTCCACTAAACCTGCCGGGTTTTCTGTCTCTATTACCTGAAATCCTACTAATATCATTTAGACAACTGGGCACATTCGCCAGTAGGATAACTTCTTCTTAAGACTTACTGGTGTATCATTATTCGATCCCTGTAACAATGCTCAGCCACAGTTCTTACTCAACTTCTACAACGGTGAAGGAGAAGGATGCCAGAATGCGGTGCTCTGTAGGCACACCACACTTTGTTGAACTAATGGGAGGGGGCACAAGGTCACTTGAGGGGGACAGCAATGGATAGAGGACGAGAAACAAAAAGTTAAATCGGAAAGAAGCAGACATACTTTGTTTTAAAAGCACACCTGTATCTGGGGTGCCTGGGTGGCTCAGTTGGTTAAGAGTCCAACTCGATTGTGGCTCAGGTAATGCCCTCACAGTTCGTGAGATTGAGCCCCGAGCTGGGCTCCGTGAATTCTCTCTCTCCCTCTCCCTGCCCCTCTCCCACTCATGCGTGTGCTCTCAAAATAAACTTAAAATAAAATAAAATAAAATAAAATGATTCTTATGAGAAAAGGTACTGTGGCACAGACAGGTAAAAGACTTGCATTACTTCTTTTCCTTTTGAGGGACGAAGAGACACAGCACAAGGTGGGGAGGGGCAGAGAGAGAGGGAGACACAGAACCCGAAGCAGACTCCAGGCTCTGAGCTGTCAGCACAGGGCCCGACGCGGGGCTCGAACCCACGAAGATCATGACCTGAGCCGGAGTCAGACGCTTAACTGACTGAGCCGCTCAGGCACCCTGAACCAGACAGTATCCGGGTAGCACTATGCTCTCCTGTCCAAATCATACTGAGAAAATAAGTTCAGCAACTTACCCCCACATTTTCTTTTTGTATTTGTCTGCCAACTTAAGAAGAACTTCTAAGTACGAGTTTCTGCCAGCAGCTCCTAATTTAAACAGAAAATTTTGAAAAGGTAAAAATAAAAGAATCCGAAACATTCATCAGCTTAGAAAGCGTTCTCAGAGCAGGCAGCACAGAGCAGTCACGGCGAAGGACGCCCCTGTTCGCCGTACCCGTGTCCAGGATGTGGGGCAGCACGGCCACGACACACAGCTGGTGCTCCTCACAGGTCTTCTTAGCGATGTCCTCGTCGATGATCTGTGGGCCCAGAGCACAAGGGGTGGTTGGAAGGCCACGGACACAAAACCCAAAGGTGAGCCTGACGACAGAGACTCGGCATCATCACGTTCGATGAAGAGCAAAGACGTCAAGAGACAGAGCGACTCCCCCTGACACTCCAGGTTCGCGCTACGGCACCACGGACAGCTGGCCTTCGGGGTCTGTCCCCGGGCCATCCCGGTGCTGACTCGGCACCTGCCGACACACGTGGGCTCCAAAAGCAGACAGCCTCGGAGGAGCCTGGCTCTGACAATCACCTAGCTAGACAGACACATGTGTATTATATATTTATGGGGATCTGAGGCTCTCTGTGCCTCTGTTTCCTCACATAAAATGAGATAAAAACAGTATTTGCCTCTAGGCATTCATGTGCGAACTGAAAGGAAAATATACGTAAGAGCAGAATGATGCTGTCACACCGTCACATGACTAGGTGCTCCACAAACAGCAGCTGCGGCTGAGACAACGGGGAGAGAGTGGCCAGGCGCATTCTATTTTTAAAAAGCTTGGCACACTCGTCCTCCTAGTGTAAGGATTGTAGTACTAAAATTATGAAAAGCAGCAGTTTATCAGGCAGGTTTTCCCCACTTGAAAGTCCAATAATACTTTAAAGAGAGCATTTTAAAAGAGAAGGGACAAAGTCCATTTGGAAACACCAAAGGAGTGTCATTACTGTGTGAGAGCCTCCCCCATAAGACATGGTCGGTTCTGATCACGAGTGATGGAAGCGGTTTACCTCAAGCAGCTCAGGAGGTGGGGCATTGTCAGAAAACAAATCCAGGGCCCGGGAGACAATGTCAGATCGCGTCCGCCCCCCATCGTAATCCACAGGAGATTCCCCCTTCTGAAATATCTTGATTGTAGGAAATCCCCTAATCTATTAAAAAAGACAAGAGTATAAAATCAAACTAATATTTAATAAGGAATAATCTTTACGGGTTCTAAGGCTAGCTTATAGGTAATTTAATAGAATAATATTCCCAGGCTGCGTCAGTGATCAGGGAGGATACACAGAGGTCTGTTGATCAGGCAGTTTTAACAGCCTGCCCACCAGGCTTAGCGGAGTATTATTCAAACCTTCCATATGTACTGAATGCAACGTTATCTGCTCTAGAACAAGCGGACCAACTTCAAAAGCACTAGTAGTGACTTGTAAGAGCCTGAGCAAGCTGAAAATTCCCATGCAGCACACAGCAGAAATAGTGAGATACTGGACTTGAGAGAGAGAGAGAGAGAGAGAGAGAGAGAGAGAGAGAGAGTCAGTCCTGAGTTCAAGACTCGTTAGTTTTAACAATAAAGTAATTTAGTTCCATTACAAAATGACCAAACATCTCCCCTCCTACCACACAGGGAAGCCCGGATACCCTTTGAAGTCACAGCTGAAAACAGCGTGTACTCCTCAAAGACGTTCGCCATCTGGACACTCACCCCATACCGGCCGGCTAGAACCTGGTTAACCGTGGCGTCCACAGCCGCGAGCTTCACTTTTCCTTTGGTTTGCTCTTTTACCTCTGTGGCTGCAGCAGCCCATTCTGGCTCAAGACTATGGAAAGATATTTGCACTTTAAAAGTGTGTTTTAACCGTCAGCACGAACACTTTAACCGAGACGCGCATCTCTGCCCAATCCAGTCACACCGCGCTTGGAAACCACCGTGCGTAGCTCTGCGTACAATGTGATGCTGTCTTTTCACATTCACTTCCCAGGTCTCGGTCACTCCCTCCCCCACGCTAGGTCCCTGTTAATCTTTGAAGCTGTGACAGAAGAAACTCGGCACCAGTGCCAATGTTTAACACTCACTCGGCGTCAGAGCCTTCCTGGAGGAGATCTTGGAGACTGACCTGCCGTCTGGGTCAGCTTTTTCAGAGCCAGCTAGGTGAATATATTAAAAGCACTGGGACTCAAAATACTTGGTAAAAAGCCCTTACTTTTTGCAGTGTCCACACCAAGGAGCGTAAAATTCAACCATCCAAACGTCTTCACTATCAAGGACATTCTTATCGAAGCTGTCGTCCGTCAGCTCAATTACATCCTTCTTACTCGAACTCTCACCTCTACCCTGTCGCATGTGACATTAAACATTTAGTTACACTTGGCCAGAAAGAACGCTATTCTTATTCTAAATAGATAACAGACAATGATCTCTTCCACATCTTAACGAAGTCTGGAGTTCTTCTTTCTAGTGAAAACCATTCTACTCCACTTGGGGTCATTCCTTAATATTATTATCACTTGTCAAACAGTGTTTACTTTCAATCACCAGCACCTCCAGTGTAAGCTATGAATATTCCGGAATTCTCTCGCCTGCTGTTGTGCTAAGAGAAACCCCCACACGGCTCACAGAATCACCCAATTCTACTCTAGTTCCGACTGGGCACAGCTGCTTCCTCATCCCAGGCTGTTAAACGTAACCAGTTACTACCTTTCCATAGAGAAAGTCTCTACCATTCAAGAGAGCTAAAAGTAACATTTAATTCTTTATTTTCAAAGAGTGTTCTTGAGTAGCAAACTCAAGTGTTCTTGAGGAGCAGTTTCACTATACTGCTTTCGGATGCCTGGGCCAAAAGCCAAGAGCATGGAATCTTCGGGTAAATTCTACATCTGTATAAAGAAGCTACTTTTACTGGTCTCTGTAAGAGTGAAGGGCCATTTTACCTTCATTTGTAAGAATTTAATGCCTTTTCACAAGAACATTTGGTTAACTTCACATCTCCTACATGGGCATCTAAAATACCAATCCATGGAACAGGAATTTTTCTCTTCTTCCCTGTCCACTGAGATTGAATTTTCCAAAATTTCAGGCTGATTGCCAGATATAGGCCAAGAGGTCGTTCAGATTTCATCCCTCTTTGTCCCCAAGCCGATCTGGTCTCTCTCTCCCCACTCTGGAACTACAAATGCCAAAGGGTCCCAGAGCCTGGCTTCCTGGTCTGAAGCTCTTTCTCGAGAGGTCTACAAACTCTTCCCTTTCAGTGCTGGGCCGAGGAAGCCCATCTTGTGGCCTGATTCTTGGCGTATAGTGGTGGCCAGATGCTCTGGGACTAGAGACTTCTGAGGAGGCCAAATCAACAAGCTAGGTGGCTCATTCCCTCTGGCATGAGCTGACCCAACCTTGTAATATCTTTTAACTGAAAGTTCACTAATTTAAAACATTAGTAGTAGCTACAAAAAAAAACCCAAAAAAACAAAAATAACCCGCCCAAGAACTATCCTCTACAAAGAGTCCATATTGTGGCATCAAACTCATCACACACATTCAAAGTTGACATCACACAGTCTTACTTGTTTTCCAGAACCATATCCACCACCCCTCCCCCCAAGGCGATCCTTCACGAGCTGGCGCAGAGCACTGAGAGCAGCATCTACAATGGCTTCACCAGTTCTGCCACCTACAGAAGACAAAGGACAATCAGACGAATGGGTGGTGGGGGCCGTGTGCCTATAATGACACGACCTAAAGACGTGGCCCTTTACATTTGTCAGATTTCTGTCAGCTTTATCTGATGTTTGAACAGACCCAACAACACATGGGTATTTAACACAGAGTCAAGTTCTCCCTGTAATACACACCGCACTTGACTTTTCCCTTGGAAAACCAAATCCTCTCCTTCAGTTTTAGTTTATTAAACACAAACATCCTGTTCACCGACTAATGCCATCCGCAAATGAGAGAAACTCACAAATGTCTACTGAACGTGTAACATGTATGCAGATGAATAAGCCTATTATCTAGTTAAAAAAAAAAGCAGGGGACATTTCTAAATACAAATTACATCAAGGAAAATACAGGAAAACTATTTTTTTCTTTTCTTCCTTCCTTCCTTCCTCTTTCTATTTTATTTTTGATCTACTTCTCTCCCTTTCTATTTTTTTATTTTTGAGAGAGAATGAGGGTGCATGGGGGCAGGGCAGAGACAAAGGGAGACACAGAATCCGAAGCAGGCTCCAGGCTCCGAGCTGTCAGCACAGAGCCCAATTCGGAGCTCAAACTCACAGACCTCAAGATCGTGACCTGAGCTGAAGCTGGATGCTTAACCAACTGACCTACCCGGGCTCCCCAGAAGAAACTATTTCTATGATGACAAGCAGAAAAACCTGTAGAAAAAGTAGGATATGAAACGTCTGAAGCCAAGTAACTGGAAAGCAATCCAGGCGCCTTCTTTCTATCTTGCTTACAATACTTGGGCTGTTTTAGGTTCTTTAGTTGAATTCTCTCCTAATCTAAGAAGTAACAAACACTGTACTGAAACTCAATAATGACAACAGCCTTTAGAAGTTTAACCAAAAAACCATACACTCGAGAAAAAGTCAGGGGGGCTATTAAGGTATGAAAAACGTACGAATAATATGGGCCACGCTATCTTTAGCGTTCAAAGGGAAAACTCTAATAAAATGTCTGTAGAAAATTCCATGTATTTTTTAAATAGTTTCTTACCAAACTGCCAAGGAAGATAGAAAAACACCTGAGCACACTTTTAGCCCTGACATTAGAAAGAAAATACAGTAGAGCAACACGCAGTATATGTTCAGATGGTGTGGGACTGCGGCCCCGGCTGACATCACCACGTGTGTCACTTCCTAATACAGAAGGGCCAAGACCTCCATCCTCGGAACCGGTGCCCCTACCACCAATCTACTTGGAAATATGCCAAATCAAGAAATATACTAGGAGGGGCGCCTGGGTGGCTCAGGTTA
The DNA here is from genome assembly GCF_007474595.2 of Lynx canadensis. Taxonomy (NCBI): domain Eukaryota; kingdom Metazoa; phylum Chordata; class Mammalia; order Carnivora; family Felidae; genus Lynx; species Lynx canadensis. The sequence continues at coordinate 132,013,321 of NC_044305.1, read as the reverse complement.
GGTGTCTGACTCTTGATTCTGGCTCAGGTCATGATCTCGCTGTTTGTGGGAATGAGCCAGTGAGGGGCCTTGCTTGGGATTCTCTCTCCCCCTCTCTCTGCCCCTCCCCCACTCGCAAACTTACTCTCTCTCTCTCTCACTCTCTCAAAATAAAAAAAAGAAAACAAATGTACTAGGAAAAAAGAGAAGGTTTTGCGCTCTAGACCAAGAGGTGGCAAACTCTTTGTAAAGTGGCAAACACAAACGATTTTGAGGGGTGCGGGCCACCCAGTCTGCTGCAGCGACTCACTTCTGCCGCTTCAGTGTGACAGCAGCTACACACGACATGAAACTAGGTGTGACTGTTTTGAAAACCTTTATTTACAAAAACAAACAGGCCCTTGCTCCTATTTTTTACCTACTTGTTCAAATTAAAATTCCAACCAGGGGAATAGAGTAGTTAGGAAAAGTCCTTACCCTGATAATCTTCTGGTCTGTTTTTGTTGGATCCAAAAATCTTAATGGTAGGAAATCCCTGAACACCATACTGACCTCCTAGGGACTGGTGTTTATCTGCGTCAACTGCGCCAACTTTTACAACATCCTGTGAAAATGTAAGAGTTTTATCAATTTTTCTTTTCCACTGGAGCAGATTCCACAAAGATCCATCACTGAACTCATGTAGACTCCAAGATGATACAGGGCAAGGTTAGGTTTACAGACAGATTTAATGAGACCTGTAGCCTGGGAAGTCACACCTACGTGGAATGACGGGAGAAATGGACAGAGCTCTGGAGGGGACTCTGCAGCACCAAGAATTAGTGAGACCACGAGGATTATGTCATTAATCCGGAAAACTGACTCAATAAAAATAGACAACGTAAAAATTACACGTGTTAGTGTACCATCCCTTTGCTCCCTACATGCTTTCGGCACCAGAACAAGGTTTTTGAGCTCCAACATGCAAATGAACTTCCGGCGGCACGTTAAGCCTGGCTGCGTTCTTACTTATTATACACACACAGGTGAATGAATGTGGGCATCTTGGAAACTTACTTTTAGCGCAGTTGCTACTTTCTTCCATTCTGGTGTTAACCTCTGGCAGTGGCCACACCTTTGAGGAGATAAAAGCACAAATAAGGCAACGGTTCAAGTCTTCGATCCTCAATTCAAAAATACTCTACCAACACTCTACTGAGGGACACGCGCAGGGGTAGGTGCTGGCAGGGAACACATGCGCTAGTGAAACATGATCGGTGACGTGAAGGAACTCGCCATTTTAGGATTCTACTAGCACTCTTCTTCATATACTCATTTTAAAAGTTTCCAAGCCACTGGTTTTGTTTTTTTTTTTTTAACATTTATTCATTTTTGAAAGAGAGAGAGAGAAAGACAGCGTGTGAATGGGGGAGGGGCAGAGAGAGAGGGAGACACAGAATCTGAAGCAGGCTGCAGGCTCCGAGCTGTCAGCACAGAGCCCGACGTGGGGCTCGAACTCAAACCGTGAGACCGTGACCTGAGCTGAAGTCGGCCACTGAACTGACTGAGCCACCCAGGTGCCCCCCCAACTGTTTAAATTATGTTTAAAGAGTTTAAACAAACCATCATTTGTAACTCTATCCCTGGGTAGGAACTTTAGCATTCATCTGGTCAAGTGTGTCCCAATGTGTGGTCTGAGTTGTAAGCCTAGGCAAAAGGCAGACTCTTAGGCCGCATGAAATCGAAACACCTAGAGAAGGGGTTCAGGAATCCACATCTTAGTAAGTTCAACCAGTGATTTTTAAGCCCATTAAGATTTCATATTCCCTGATCTAGTCCAACCTTTTCATTTTACAGATGAAGCATCTGAATTAGAGCCTAAATCTCAATGCTCTTTGGCTCCCACAGCAGCACGTGGGGTTAAAAATGTACACGTAATCCCAATTTTATATGCCTAGCAAGCTGAAAAGTATTCAATACCACAAGATGGTGATAAAAGAACAGGAGCGAGCAAGAGACAGAGATAAGAAGAAAAGAAAATCCTTCACGTTACAGTATTTGAAATAAATTGTGAGACATAACACACACAGACAGTGCTTTTAAAAGTTATATATACAAAAACCTGGTACGTTCATACCATTTATCAAGGTTGCAGTTATACTGTTCATTTTCTTTTTTTTTTTTTTTTCTTTTTTTTTTTAAACGTTTATTTATTTTTGGGACAGAGAGAGACAGAGCATGAACGGGGGAGGGGCAGAGAGAGAGAGGGAGACACAGAATCAGAAACAGGCTCCGAGCCATCAGCCCAGAGCCTGACGCGGGGCTCGAACTCACGGAGTGCGAGATCGTGACCTGGCTGAAGTCGGACGCTTAACCGACTGCGCCACCCAGGCGCCCCTATACTGTTCATTTTCAATATTGAGTAACATCCACTGCATGAAGATACTAAAGCTAGTTTATCCATAGGTGATTAGTTGTTTCTTTAACAAAGTCAAGTCTCCTAATTCAGTTTTTAAGAACCTAATGAGTAAATGCCAGGTGCCCAGACCAAGAGGAGCCCTTCATACAGGATTTCATTCCGTCAGCACATCACTGAAGACAGGCCTTGCTATTTTCCTCTTACAGATGAGGAGACAGGGGCTGAGGAGTTAAGAAACCTACCCAGTATCACAAGTCATCTGGTCACAGAGCTGCTGCATAGGTCTATGTGGCTCCAGGTCCCACATTCTTCATCCCTGTATACTGGTGGCCCCTTCCATAGGGGCCTAACCTTAATCCAGTATTTTAAAGGTCAGGATCTTCTGAGAAATGTCCTGTGATGCTGGTTTACATACTTACATATAGTAGTTTTTTGCAGTTCAGGTGAGCTACTTAGAAGTCTGGGGGTCAAAATTTTATAGGACTTTGTGCCTCTTTCAATGAGTTTATTCTATGAAAGGACTCCTATTGGAGACGTCAGAGTCCATACTCCTTCAATTTCAATATTAAGCGTAGTAAAGACCGACAGAAATGCCGCACGAGTCGAGGTACAGCACACCTCTGACCCAAAGGTTCTTCCCCTGCAGTCCAGACCCCGAAGGACTGGTGTATAAAAATTCAGGGGCTCTAGGAACTTTTGGTGGGGGTAAAAACACCTCTATTTCACTTTTTGTTTTTGTTTTTTTAATGTTTTTAAGAGAGAGAGAGAGCCAGAGGAAGAGAGAGAGAATCTTAAGCAGGCTCCGCACTCAGCACTGGAGTCCAACACAGGGCTCTTTCCCATGACCTTGGGATTAAGACCTGAGCTGAAATTCAGAGTCGGATGCTCAACCGACTGAGCCACCCAGGCCCCCCCTATTTCACTAACTTGTAAATGAAATGCAGACTTCCCTTCAATTATAAACATTAACAACACACCATGAGCACTTGTGACTTTGTCACAAATGAAAACTCAGCCCCTTTCAGATCGCTACTACAGTTTAACTTCATTTCTGTCCATTGCTATTTCAAAATTATGATGTCTAGGTGTTACATCTGCTGCTGGAGCTTGGTATTTACTGCCCCAGTAAAAGAGTACTACATAATATAATCACATCAAAATTTGTTTTAGTATTTTGTGAATGTTATTTCAATGTTTTAGGTTCCCTTTGTGATCCTATATGCTTTACTCCACAGATGGAAAAGGAAAATCTTTATTCTGGAAAGAATTCAAAGCCTTCACCAGGCTGCCAAGTCTGAGCACAAGAAGAGGTTAAAGGCACCTGCTCTAATGACACCTCCTCTTACCCCAAACACTGGGAGGCCCAAGTGCCATGTCACAAGGACAATTAACTACAGGATCCAGATCCAGCCTTCTCAATTATGCTGTTTGATTCCATTTTGCAATGAGGTTTATTCTCTCATATCGAAGCTTCCCAGAACAATGTCAATTACTCATGCCATAAATGATAAAAAAAAAAAAAAATCAAACTTGCAAAAACCGCATACAAAGGCATTCAACAATATAACAGTTCGTACATTTACAATTCGTACATTCCACACAGAATCCTCATTTGGATTTGACAAACACAAAACAAAGAGAAGCTTTAAAAAAAAATGGTGAAGGGGGCGCCTGGGTGGCTCGGTCGGTGAAGCGTCCGACTTCAGCGCAGGTCATGATCTCACGGTTTGTGAGTTCGAGCCCCGCGTCGGGCTCTGTGCTGACAGCTCAGAGCCTGGAGCCTGCTTCACATTCTGTGTCTCCCTCTCTCTCTGCCCCTTCCCTGCTCATGCTCTGTCTCCCTCTGTCTCAAAAATAAATAAACATTAAAAAAAAAAAATGATGAAGGCATTAGGATGAACAGTATTCACAAAGTGGTAACATAAATTTTTAAGCAGAGGGTATTACCTTAATTTGCTACACTGAACATTAAGCGAAACAGTCCACAAGGACCGGCATTGAGTTTCCAAAACTGTTTCATGGTCTTGCAGAGAAAAAATTAAAGCAATAAAAGGAAACCTCTCATCAGGCATACTCTGAAGTGCACCCACTCAGGTAAGAAGAATTTGTAATAACTTCACTCACTACCTCCTATGTGAGCTTAGGGGACATCGCTCACATCTAAAAGGACGATCGGGATCTCAGATCACTGTACAATTGATCTGCAGATACAGCTGGCTGGGGCTCAGGCCTCCCCGGACCTGAGTCCCACGGCCCCACTGGTTTATAGAAGTAACAGCTTCGGGTACCTTTTGCAGTTTCCATTAACCAGTCTCTGCACTTCTACTCGTTGCGTTTTTGTTTTGTTTGCATTATACGTTTAACTCCATAAACAATTAGTGCAATACCGTATTTTGACTATATATAGTTGTGACCGTTAATTTCAATGAAAATTCTATCTTTACTCCACAAGGGTTTTTTTCCAGCAATGCATGTAAGTCAAGAGAGGAATTTTTAAATTAAATCAGATTGTTAAAATTATGTATTTCTAGAAGCACTCTCTTCTTCAAGAAACAGAATGGAATCAATCACTAGCTTTTCCCTTTCCTGTGCCCAATATTCTTTCAGCATAAAGGAGTTTCCCTTCCATCAAGACCCTACTTACCTCATTACAGAGATATATCTTCTTTTTTTTTTTTTTTTTTAAATTTTTTTTTCAACGTTTTTTATTTATTTTTGGGACAGAGAGAGACAGAGCATGAACGGGGGAGGGGCAGAGAGAGAGGGAGACACAGAATCGGAAACAGGCTCCAGGCTCCGAGCCATCAGCCCAGAGCCCGACGCGGGGCTCGAACTCACGGACCGCGAGATCGTGACCTGGCTGATGTCGGACGCTTAACCGACTGCGCCACCCAGGCGCCCCCAGAGATATATCTTCTTAAAATTATAAGAAAATACTTCTTTCTTCTTTCTTGCAACAATTAGCTACTTCAACCTTTTTCCCCCCAATGGACTCAATCTCCATGGCCTTTAACAGACAACACTTTGTGGAATCCCCCATTTTCCTCTCTACTTCTTTGAAACAAGCAGTAAACTAGACAAACTACATGACTAAATAAAATCACATTTTTATATAATATTCCTAATTTTATAAAGTACCACAAATAATCCACAAGTGCTTTATACTTACCATGGAGCATAGAACTCTACAAGCCACAGACTATCACTTTGAATAACTTCTCGGTTGAAATTTGATGGAGTTAATTCAATTACATCGTCACTAGAGGAATAGAGACCATTCACTGCTAGAAAGAAGGTACAGCTTATTAGACCTGCAGTAAAAGACAAAAAGCACACCATTAATGACAGGGTTCAAGCTCTGGCAGGAAACGTCTTCTTGAATTGCCCAAGGTTCTTCACACAGGAGGATGGCCTGGGTCAGGTCCTTTCTAACCCCCCAGTGCCCATCCCGCTTGTGGCTGTGGCAGCCCCTGGAATTTCACTGCCACCGGTGCAGCACAGAGCAAGCAGGAAAGAGATCCACACTCTCATCTCTTGAGCTCCAATCGAAAAAGATCTCTAACTTAGGTGCTTTTTACGTATTAACGTTTTCATTCTTCACAATCACCTCGTGAATAGTATTCGTGCCATTTTATGGGCGAAGACACCGAAAAACTGGGAGGCTACCCTGTGACCCCGAGTAATCCACACAGCATTTATTTTTTGTGTTATTCAGTTGCAATATTAGCACACTATCTTTTTTTAACGTCTATTTATTTATGAGCAAGAGAGAGCACGAGCGGGGGAGGGGCAGAGAGAGAAGGGAACAGAGGATCCGAAGTGGACTCCACGCTGACAGCACTGAGCCTGATGTGGGGCTCGAACTCACGAACCCCAAGATCATGACCTGAGCCAAAGGTGGACGCCAACTGACTGAGCCACCCAGGCGCCCGAGTACAGTATCTTTATTAAACGTCCTTTGAAGGAAAAATTAATTATTTGTCTTGTCTACTAAACTGGGACTCTATCAAGGGCAATACTTGTTTTTATAAATATTTTTATTTCTACTCACACTATGTATGGCAGTCACCAGACACTTGCAATGCTGCTGGATGAGCTTACAAAGAATTTTCACGTAAATGTTACAAAAGAAGGATGGAGTGTTATTGTCTTATTAACAGCATAGTTTAGCCACACTGTGGCCCAAATGCGTTTTTGTTGGCTACTGTAGGAACTTAAAACGTAATTGTTAACAGTTATATAGGAAAACAAGTTCTGGATGGACTTAGAAACATCTTAAAAACTAGGGGCGCCTGGGTGGCTGGCTCAGTCGGTTGAGCGTCCGACTTCGGCTCAGGTCATGACTCAGGTCAGTCTGCGGGTTCGAGCCCCGCGTCGGGCTCTGTGCGGACAGCTCAGAGCCTGGAGCCTGCTTCAGATCCTGCGTCTCCCTCTCTCTCTGCCCCTCCCCCACTCTCACTTTGTCTCACTCTGTCTCTCAAAAATAAATAAATATAAAAAAAAGAAATATCTTAAAAACTCAAAACCTTTTTGAATTGGTAGTACTATCAAAATTCCAATTCTGCCTTTAAACATAGGATTTCTTTATGTTTTCTAATTGCATTGTCTAAGACCTCCAGAACAATGCTAAGTAATGGACTGTTCTTGACTTTAGTATTTTCTCATTTGCTGGCTTTTGAGTTGAAACAGATAACCTTTAGGATATTAAAGAAATTTCTACCTATTTCTTTTTAGCATCTGTGAAGATGATCATATAACTTCTTTCTTTTAATCTACTGATGCAACAAATGATGAGGCGGACCTGTGTCCTAAGGCAGCGGACGGGGTATGCCATTGTGGTCACGTGCTCATATGCTTATTCTGTAGACGGAATTTGGAAGATTTCAAATGGAACCTTTTTGTATAACCCAATGGTAAATTTCTTCTGGAAGGAATGTACACCAGTGTTAACTGTTCTGTTGCTAAATATTTCACCTTATGCTTACGGAACCGCTTTCAAATGACTCCAAATACACTGGACCACTTGGGTTTTCACAGCATTACTAACTAAGAGTAGGAATCGCCCCTCGTTTGTAAATAAGGAAACCAAGGCACTTGTAGGGACCCATCTGCTGTCTCTAGCTTCTATTTCCAAGCTCTTCCCATTAAACCATGTTGTCTTTTAGAGCTCAGGATAAAATGGTTCAGTGTGTCAGGGGCATGAATAAACAACATAATTCTATTTTTCAAGAACACTGCATTTGATTTATAGACGTGGCTAATAATGTAGGAACTTTATATGAAATAAAACTGTGGACTTTGGTAAGGGGGACATGAAACCACTAAAAGGCTATCCTGCAGGGGGTGTGACCAGATTTGCTTTCTAGAAAGGGCGTTTTGGCTGCAATGTGGACAGCAGATGGGGGAACTATCAGGAGAGTGGGGTCACACCTAAACTCAGGGGAAGATGGAATGGCCAGCAGTAACACCCGCTGCTGGGAGGTCAAGTAGGAGACTGAAAATGATCTGGTGGATTTCATGACAGAGGATCCCCAGAGCCCAGGATGGCTGAGGTGGAGGAGTGAAAACAGGCAGCAGCCAATCTGCAAAAGACTGGAGACAGTAGGAGGGAACAAGTTCACGAAAAGGGAACTCTGTAACAAGTTTCACTATAAAGAGCACAAGAGAGCAAACAAATGTGGGGCAGAAGGAAGGTTTCTTTTTAAAGACGAGAGTGATCTGAGCTTGAAGGGAAAAAAATATGTGGAGTGGGAGAGGCTAAAGATAAAGTAGAGGAATAATGAAACAAAACGCCTGGAATCTGAATCCGGAAGGGAGGGAACCCAGAGTCAGTGGCAGGGGTAGCCTGGGGCAGGATGGCCCCCTTCTCCACTTTGAGAGGTGGGAGAGAGTGCAGGTGGATGGAGGTCAGGCCAACCAAACTGGGGTTGCCTTAATAACTGCCGCTGTCCAACATGCTAACCACTCACCACACGGAGTGAAGGTATACAAAGTGCTAAATTCTGAAGACTTGGTAGGGGGAAAAAAAAAAGTACCTCATTAATATTTTTGATATTGGTTACATGCTACAATGATATTTGAGATACAGTGGGGAATAAAGATGTTAAAATTAATGCCACCTGTTTCTTTTTGCCTTTTGAAATGTGGCTACGAGACTATTTAAAATTAGATATAAAATTTGCATATCTCTGCTGGATTGTGCTGCTTGATAATCTTTTTGTTGCTGCAGTAAAGGTTAAGTGGAGTTTGACACATTTAACGAATCAAGTAAATTAAGAACAAGCAGAGACCATCCTAATTCTGAATAAGCTTACAAGTTAAGACTGGGCCTGGAAAATCCTCCATGCAGATCTACTTTCTAAAGTGTATTTTTTTGTAAAAAATCAACATAAATCAATACTTGTTCAATACACTGAGCTCAATGTGAACGTTTCAAAAATGGAAAAGCAAAAGAAAACCCATGAACAGTCCCACTAGAACGGGCAATTAATATTTTGGTGATATTCATATGGACTTCTCTGTGCTATTCGGAAGTCTAAAACTATTATTATATTTATATGCATGTGATCTTACTATACATTCCTTTTTGTAGCCTTTTTTCCCCACTCAAAATAAGTTTTCTACATAATTATGGATTACTTTTTACCCCCCGTATAACCATTTTTAATGGCTATATCACATTGCCCATTCACCACTAACAGAATTTCTTTCCAATTTTTCACTATTAACAGGCCAATGCTGAAAATCCTTACACTCTTCCCCCCTTCAGATAAATATGAGTATTTCCTTAAGAGATAATCTTACAGAGGGATTGGGGGTATAGTATAGCTAACATTTTGATCTATGTATCTATCCAACTACCCTCCAGAAACTGACATGTTAACTGAGAATAACACTTAAATGACACTACACACCAGGCAGTGCGTAAACACTTAGGATATATTAACTCATTTTAAGAACTCTATGTGGTGTATGTATCATCATGCCCATTTTTAGACCTGGAAATGGAGACACAGAAAGGGTAACTTGCCTAAGGCCACATAATTAGAAAGAGAGAGAACACGGTTATGCAACCCACGTTTTAAACCAAAGGACTGGAGACTGCATTAGTATAATCCCAAGGAGGGTCATTAGTTAGATTGTGGCAGGAGAATTAGGTTCACTGCATTCCCCTGCCAATCCGGGACAGCAGGCTGGAGTCACCAAAGGGAAGGACCAGGACTTCACCTCAGGAATGTGCTTCCTTTACATACAAAGATGGTCGTGGCTACTGACAGTATAACATGGACTTGGGCTGCTTCTTTTTTTTTTTTTTCTCCTGGTAACAGTGCTAGGCTTTTCTTCTTTAAAATTTTTTTTTAATGTTTTTATTCATTTCTGAGGGAGACAGAGTGCTAGCAGGGGAGGGGCAGAGAGAGAGGGAGACACAGAATCCGAAGCAGGCTCCAGGCTCCGAGCCATCAGCACAGAGCCTGATGCGGGGCTCAAACTCACAAACCGCGAGATCACGACCTGAGCGGAAGTCGGACGCTAAACCAACTGAGCCACCCAGGCACCCCGACTTTTTGTCTTTAAGTTTTGCTGAATTCTCACGAGAGCCCCCCCCCCACCTTCCTTATAAATGGCTCTCTAGTGGGAATGTCTTGATGATAAAGATTTGAGACTTACATTCCTTAGAAGGCAATAGGACCACACAGGGCTGGGAAAAAAATCGAACCATACTACTCAGAAAAACAGATTGAAAGATGTTAACTACCCCCTATGAAAACCCTCAAGAAGACAAACAAAACACTCTGGGCCACCTAAGATGATAAACTGGGTCAATGCCGACTAATAGCGTTCGGTTTCTAAAATTCACATGGCTGTTCCACTCACTGATAATGAGCACCAATGGGAAATGGGAACATCCAAGTGTCTAGAATCTATGTGAGCAGATGGTTTTGCCATCTGTGGCTCCCCATTATTCCTCCACAGTAGTTAAGGATGTCATAAATCCACATCAGCAGCATCTCTGTCCCACACCTGCCACCAAGAGTACACGATCCCACAGCACTCATCTAGAAACCAAGAGGGCTCCCAAAAAGGTCCGACTCCATTTATGCAAATAAATGATAGAATCACAGACTCTTTCCGCGCCCGGTATGAATTCACCCGAGGGACACTGAACAGAGACTAGAATCTTTTCCCCTCCTCTACATTCTCTCTGTACTACAGCAAATATTTACATCTTGTTTACTCTCTTGAGACCCATGTGAACTCGTGCGTCCTGAGAACCACCCAGCGGGGGAGGACGAGCCCAGAGTGGTTAAGTCACTAGCTCGCCGTCACACAGCTAGGAAATGCGGGGCAGGGCCGGCTGGGGCTCAAACTCTGCGGTCTAGATCCAGGGCGTTCAGGTAAGGAAGGTTAAGAGCGCCTCGGCGGGGACCAAGGCGAGCCAGAAAGGGGTCGGGATCCTCAACCCCACTCACTGCACAGTTTCTCAAACAGGGATTTACATAATTCATGGTGGTCTGCGTCCCATTTAGTTTTTTAGAAGTTCGCTCACACTTGAAGCGCTTTGGGAAGGCACCGTTCCCTTTCTAAAGCAAACTCTTCGGCCTTTTCCAGGGCTGGGTTTTGAGATTTCAGTTTTTCTCAATTAGTGGGAACGGCATTAAACAAGTGGTGAGGACGAGCTGCAGGGTGAGGACCCGGCGGCCGTGCCGTCTACACGCCAGGGTGAGGAGGGCGGGCCCAGGACAAGGGACCCCTGACCCCAACCCTCTCAGGTCGCCCCCGGCTCCACCTCCGCCAGGGATCGTGTCCTAGCTGCTCGGCACGGCTCGAACGCAGCTCCCGGCCCTCCCCCTCGCCCGGCCCGTCGCCGCCCCCCTCGGCCCGAGGCTCCCAGTGGTTCCCAGGATGCACCACCCCGGGACTCCCCGACCCCGTCGCGCTCGCTCCCCGGGGTGGGCTGCGGGAGCCCCGCCGCGCAGCCTCCCCTCCACACGCGCCCCGAGACCGGCAGGGCCCCGCACCCCCGCGCGAGGGGCGGCCCCGACCGCATCCCCCACCCCAGCCCTGGCCCCGCGAGGCCGCCCGCCCGCCCTGCCCCGGGCCTCCCCGGCGGTCCCCCGGGACGAGGAGGCCCGCGCCTACCCAGCACGAGGCGAGCCATGCCGAGCTCCCGGGCCGCCGCGCAGTCGGACCGTCGCCTCAGCTCCGCGCGCCGCGCCCCCGCCGCCCCACGTCCCGCCCTCGGCCCGTGAGGCAGGCGCCGGGCGGTGCGGCGGAGACGGGCCGGAAGGCGCTCGCCAAGCCGTGGCCGCGGCCCATTGGTTCCAGCAGGCTTCGCTCATTCGCGTGACCAATGGGAGGCGGCCGGGTAGAGGTTACCGGTTTGATTTTTTTATGGAGGGCGGAGCGAGCGGCGGAAGGAGGGGCTTGCTGGGGGCGGGGCGGACCACCCTCTCCTTCCTCCGTGGCTCTCGGATTCCCCCAGCCCGAAGCGGGCTGTCGGTACTTTCCCCCCGTAGAGTCCAGTATTTGGTTCTTCTTATCTTAAGGGTCTTTATTCTCTCTTTCCCTCCCTTGCCTCTAACGAGCCCCTTTCCAGCCTTCACTCATCCCCTGCCCCCCCCTGCTCTCCACCCCTTATCCTCTTTGTCCCCCAGAGAGGATAACTTTCTTTGGGCGCTCAGTACATGTATGACCTTATTAAATGACACTTTAATTTGTCCTGTGCCTTGATGGTCATTCAATCATACTGTGCGTACTGTGCCTACCATAATTCAACACTTATTTGTTTGGTTGAATTAGTTTAGTTAGAAGTTCCCACGTCCAGGGCATCTGACTCCAAAACTTTTTTTCACTGATAGGACCTTGTTCTGTAGAAGCCCTTGGGGCTTAAGCTTCAGAGCTCCTCAGAGGGTTTCCTTCCTCACCCTGGGAGGGGCCTTTGCAATGTGATCAGTGATACGTGTTTTGTAAAATTTGCAAAAGTAAAATATTTTAAGCGTAGCAGGCTAAGATGTGGCATCTTTCCACCCAGGTTTCCCCTCCTGTGTTTGGATTGGCCTTGAGCATTTTGTTTTCGTATTCGTACTGGTTTATTTCTCTGTAGTGCTGGATGCGTGAGACAGCTCTGCTTCTGGCGGAAGGATTTGGGAGTCACTACAGTGGAAGCCAGGAGTGGTGATGGCCTGTAGGGAGCGCTTCCTGGAGGAAGTGGCCCTAGAGCTGAGTCTGAAACGTTTGCTAGGCAATCAGGAGAGTCATCCATGCACAGGAAGCAAAGGGAGTGAAGAAGCTCCCTCAGGGTGAACTGACACCAAGCAGAGGAAGCTGGCAGCAAATGCCAGATGATGGGGTGGTGCTGGGGGGCTGTGTGGAGAAATCGTGAGACATCCAGACCATTTGTGGGCTGGGCCCTGTGGATCCCCGATTTTTGATTCTCTGAGAGATCTCTTTGGGTTTACTGATGGCACTGTAAAATCTAGGGTTTGGTGTGTCAGGATAATCAGTGGTGGCATCTAAAGCAAACAGCCCAGGGGCGCCTGGGTGGCGCAGTCGGTTAGGCGTCCGACTTCAGCCAGGTCACGATCTCGCGGTCCGTGGGTTCGAGCCCCGCGTCAGGCTCTGGGCTGATGGCTCAGAGCCTGGAGCCTGTTTCCGATTCTGTGTCTCCCTCTCTCTCTGCCCCTCCCCCGTTCATGCTCTGTCTCTCTCTGTCCCAAAAATAAATAAAAACGTCGAAAAAAAAAATCTAAAGCAAACAGCCCTAAAATCTGGGTGGCTTATCCCATAATGTTTTATTTCTTGCTCTCGCTGGAAAGGAGCTTTCCATGGGTGACTCAGGAATCCTGGCTTCTCCCATCGTACAATGCCACCATCTTCTAAAACATGCACTCTCAGCATGGGAGATGTTACCCCCAAGAGGGCAAAATTGGTTCTTGGGGGATAGCACTGAAAAAATCTTAGCTATTACAAGGGCCACAATACATAAACGGATATACAGTGTATCTGTGTTTTCCAAATTTCATGGGAGAGAGGAATTTAGGAAAAGATATATCTAAAAAGTCTCCTTAGGGGCATGATAAGGAAAAAAGAAAGAAAGAAAGAAAGAAAGAAAGAAAGAAAGAAAGAAAGAAAGAAAGCTGAGAAACGCTGTTCTAGAACAGGATTGTTCAATGGAAATATGTCAGCTACGACATATGAAAATGGAAAATTTCTAGTAGCCACATTAAAAAGGTAAAAAAGAACACCCTAAACTAATATACCATTGCATGTTAACTGAACTGGCATTAAAATTAAAAAATTTTAAAAAGTAAAAACAAAACTAACAAAAGTAAAACCAAAGAGATTAAATCTAATAATATAGTTTAACCCAAAATATTCCAAATGTTACCATTTCACCATGTAATTATATAAAAATGGTTAATGAGCTGTTTTACCTTCCCCCACCCCCATGCCAATTCTTTGAAACCCAGAGTCTATTCTGTACTTAGGGCACATCTTAAGTTAGACTGGCCACATTTCACGTGGTCAATAGCCACACAGAGCTAGTAGCTATCTGTTGGACAGCACAGTTCTAGAACCTCCTTAGAGTCCTTGATTGGTTCTTCCTCCTGAGTGACTGAGGAGCAAGGTGGGACTAAGGGAGACTGCACAGGTAGTTCTGGCCAGGCCTGGTAGTGTCCTTCCACTCACATTCCATTGGCTAGAGCCAGCCAATGGCCCCAACTTAACTGCAAGGGAGGCTGGGAAATAGTGTTCTGTCTCCAAGAAGAGAAACTGCATTGGTGAGGTTCAAGACAATCTCTGCTGCAGTACGTGCTCTGGCCTCCAAATATCCATGTTTACTTCTTCTCCACATGTGGAACACATTTAGTCTCTCCCCAAAGGAGTCCACCCAATGTGTATCACTATAGCCAGCTCGAGGCCCTGGATGTCTGGGTGAAGTGTTGACTACCCCCCACCAGGTCAGGGCATAAGTCCACATGGTGTAGAGCTCATGAACTGAAAAGAAGAGCTATTCTCCCACCCCCAAACTCAGAATATATGATGTGGGGACAGAGCAGGAGAATCGTAATCAATATTACCTTTCAGAAAGGAGAAAAGTAGGAGATACACTGCAGTGCATGGTTCAGGGCAATTCTGAAATCCCTTATGGGTGGACACCGTAAGGCTCCCACATGGAGGAAAGACAGCCCCTCGATTAGGTTCTGATTCTGTTCTCTGGGAGGAACTCTGTGGTCTGCTCCACTCTTTGGGAGGCTTCCCCTGGTGATTCGTCTCCTACCCATCTCTCCTTGGGGGGGGGGGGGTTCCTCTAGCCAAAACGTGTCTCTTGCCTAGGAAAGATTGGGAGTCAAAGGGTTTTGTTTTGTTTTGTTTTGTTTTGTTTTGTTTTGAAGTAGGCTTCACTCCTGCCCAGTGTGGAGCCCTATGCAGGGCTTGAACTTACAACCCTGAGATCAAGACCGGGGCTGAGATCAAAAGCAGGACGCTTAACCAACTGAGCCACCCAGGCGCCCCTCCAAGGGCATTTTGGGTTTTGTGTTTTGCCTTTTGTTTTGCTTTAAGTGAACCTTTTATTAAAATATCGCATTGTTGAGGCATCTGGGTGGGTTCAGTAGGTTAAGCGTCTGGCTCTTGATTTCGGCTCAGGTCGTGATCCCAGGGTGGGGGGATCCAGCCCCACATGGGGAGGGGGGGGTCTGTGCTCATAGCCTGGAGACTGCTTGGGATTCTCTCTCTCCCTCTCTCTTTGCCCCTCCCTCTCTCTCTCTAAAAATACATAAATGAACTTTAAAAGTAAAATAACGTATGACATTGTTATTGACTGAATTGTGTCTCCCCCAAATCCATAATGTTGAAGCCTTAATCTCCAAATGACTATATTTGGAGATAGAGCCTTTAAAGAAGTAATTCAGGTGCAGTGAGGTCAAAGGGTGGGGCCCTAAGCCAATAGGACTAATGACCTTATAAGAAGAGGAAGAGACACTAGAGTGAGCACACACAGAAGATAAGCTTCGTGAGGACAGCTGGAAGTGGTCGTCTGCAAGCCAAGGAGAGAGGTCTCCCCAGAAACTAACCCTCCTGCACCTTGATCTTGGACTTCCAGCCTCCAGGGCTGTGAAACAGTGCATTTCTGTTTAAGCCCTCCAATCTGTGGTACTTAGTCATGGCAGCCTGAGCAAGTTAATACAAACATCCCCCTTAAAATAGAGCACAATTCTTTAAGGGCAAGAGTGCCTTGACGTTTCCATAAAGTGAATATCACATTTGACCTTGCATCCCCTTTCAGAGGCCAGACACACACCTTCCTGTTAATGCTGCAGGTCATTTTCAAAGTATTGCCAAGGGTATCATGGGCTATTCGAGTTTAAAACTCAGCTCCAACATGGGGCGCCTGGGTGGCTCAACCAGTTAAGCGTCTGACTTTGGCTCAGGTCGTGATCTTGCAGTTCGTGGGCTTGAGCCCCACATCGGGCTCTGCGCTGACAGCTTGGACCCTGTCTCAGATTCTGTGTCTCCCTCTCCCCTCTCCCACTTGCGCTCTCTCTCTCTCTCAAAAATAAATAAACATTTAAAAAAAATAATTAAATAAATAAATAATAAGTGTTTAAAAAAAAAACCAACTCAGCTCCAACAAATACCTCATGACCACCAACTATTTAGCAGACCCGACGTCACTTGATCAGTGCTACTTAGTACAAAAGAATTATGTGATGACGAAAAGAGTCAGTGGTCTACGGAATCAGGTTTGCAGATGCTTCCCTCAATGGCTATGTGTTTGAAGCATCCTGGATGCTATGGGGAGAACAGAAGAAACATGGAAAACACTGTTTTAGCCATCACAAGGTGGGTTGATCAGTATGTTTTGCTATGATCTAGGATATTCTGTGGCTTCTTTTTTTTTTTTTTTTTTCAACGTTTTATTATTTATTTTTGGGACAGAGAGAGACAGAGCATGAACGGGGGAGGGGCAGAGAGAGAGGGAGACACAGAATCGGAAACAGGCTCCAGGCTCTGAGCCGTCAGCCCAGAGCCCGACGCGGGGCTCGAACTCCCGGACCGCGAGATCGTGACCTGGCTGAAGTCGGGCGCTTAACCGACTGCGCCACCCAGGCGCCCCTATTCTGTGGCTTCTTAAACAAAGGCTTAAATGCATTTGCTGTTCACTTATTCATTCACTCATTCCATCCTTCACTCATTCATTTGAGAAGTATGTACTGAATATCCGTTTATTTCAGGTACGGTGCTAGGTCGGGGGTGGGGGGTGGGTGGTGGTTATTATGATGATTAGTAGATGTTCCTGGCTGATAGAAGCCCACGGTCCACGAGAGGATGCAGGTCAATAAGGAGCTACAACGGAAGTATATACAGAAAGTTCTAGGAGACCACAACAGAGGCAAGCAGTTTGCTCTGGTTGAGGGAGTCTGATGTCGAAGAGGCTTTTCTGGGGTGACAGCGAGGCAGGAGGGGTGCTCCCGGCAAGGGCAGCCCATGAACAAAGGCACAGAAGCAGAACAGTGTGCAGGGCGCAGTGAATCTTGGACAGCCCTCCCGGCAGGCCCATTGAGACCAGTCTCAACAGCTCCGCTAAGCTGCAGAGACGACAAACGGGCGGGTCGCCCGTTTAGCGACACTGGGTTTTAAGATCAAGAGATCAAAACATTTTACGTGACTAAACTTTTTGAATTCTAGAACTTTGGGTGCAAATTCAATACTGCTTTTTTGGTGCCGAGTAAACTCAGTGTCCCAGAGTTAGGTGACCAAGATTTGAGACAATTCCAGAAAGTCTCATTAGCCTGGGCCAGAAGCTGAGCCAATCAAGCCCCAGCGCTGGGCCCCAGTTCCTGGAAAACACAAGGGACGATAATATTTTCTCAAGTGCAGCAGGTTTCTCTTCCTGTTCTGCCTTCTCTGTCTTGCTCACTAACCAGAAAAGAATAAACCAGAGGATTTAAGGAAGAGGAAAGGACAATCCAGAAACCTTGATTTTTTTTTTGTAGAACAATGAACAGAATTAGTAACTCACAATTTCACCAAACTTCATATACTTAATAATGATAATAAATAACATATGATAACTTTGCATGTGCTTCCCCAAGATTTTTTTTTAAGTTTTTTAATTTATTTTGAGAGAGAGAGAGAGAGAGCGAGCGCACAAGCAAGAGGGGGCAGAGAGAAAGAGAGAGAGGGAGAACCCCAAGCAGACAGCGCAGAGCCTGACGTGAGGCTTGAACCTACAAACCCTGAGATCATGATCTGAGCTGAAATCAAGAGTTGGGGAGGCTTAACCGACTGAGCCACCCAGGCTCCCCTTCCCCCAGGTTTTTTTTAAGCAGGGTGTAACATGGGGAGGTCAATGAATAAACCAGAAATTTCTTTTTTCTTGTATTTCCCTATGGTTTCTGCCCTCCCCCAGCTGCATCACTGTGGTTGCTGCTTACCTGACCTTGTCCCTCACCCTGACTTCCTAAAGCACCCTTCCCATTCAGAAAGGAGAGTAGACAAAGGCAGATGGGACTAGATTAGAAGCATCTCTAGTGGGGCGGGGTGGGGGGGGCGTTCTCCTGGTCATGATATTTGCTTAAAAGTGAATGAAATTCGGGGAGCCTGGGTGGCTCAGTCACTTAACCATCCAACTTCAGCTTGGGTCATGATGGGGCGGTTCGTGAATTCAAGCCCCACATTGGGCTCTGTGCTGACGGCTCAGAGCCTGGAGCCTGCTTCAGATTCCGTGTCTCCCTCTCTCTCTGTTCTTCCCCTGCTCATGCTCTCTCTCTCTCTCTCTCTCTCTCTCTCTGAAAAATAAATAAAGATTTTTTAAAAATAATGAAGAAAAAAAGGTGAATGAAATGAAAACCCTGAGGGAGGAACTGGATTATCACCTGACCTCGCCCCCCTTGCCACCAGCGGAGGATTTTACCAGTCAGAGGAAAAGGAGGAAGGTGTTCCAGGCAGAGAGCCTAGCATCAGCAAAGGCATGGAGGCATGAGAGCACATGGCTTTATCTCTCGGCTGCTGGATTTTTTCTTAAAACCGGGCACAGGTCTCAGAATCCAACTACAACGTGCTGGTTGCTTCCCACATGCCAGGCATGATGCTAAACTCATGCTCTTGACCTTTATTGATTTAGGAAATCTGCACACAAGAGTCTACCTATCCTTTTCAGCCTTTATGGCTCTGCTTAAATTTCAAGTCTTCTGAAGCTCTTCCCCGACCGCACCCTGTGAGGCTGGCCAACCCCCCCCCCCCCCCAGGCCACCATGATTTTCTATCGCCTCCCCTTGCTTTTCCCCTTCTCGGAAATTGTGTCAGTTTCTCGCGGCTGTTGTAACAAATTACCTCTGCCTTAGTGACTTAATGCGAAATTTCTTATCTCCTGGTGCTGCAGGTTAGAAGTGCAACACAGGTCTCCCTGGGCTGTAGGCAAGGGTTGGTCCCGGCTGGGCTCCTTCCTGGAGGCTCCGGAAGCACAGCCGCTTCCTTGGCTTTCCAGCTTCTAGAATTTCCTGCCTTCCTTGCCTTGTGGCCCCTCCTCCATCTGCAAAGCCACCGATTATGGCCGGCTGGGTCCTTCTCACGTCCCATCTCTCTGTTCTCTCCCTCCTGCTTCCCCCCTCCACTTTTAAGGGCCCTTGTTGATTCCAAGGGCCCATCCAAATAATTCAGGATAATCTCCCTATTAACTTAATCAGCAGCCCTTCATTCCTTCTGCAACCTGAATTCCCCTTTGACGTGTAATGTCGCACTCAGTGAATGTGTTGAGTGAAGGAACCAATGACCCTACATGGCAGGTGTTATCACGACCCTTTTATGTGTCAGGCGGGGCTCAGGGAGGTGAACAAAGGCACCCAAGCTCGCAGAGCCGTGGATCTTAGCACCGGTGATGGTCAGGTTGGGCTAGGTTATCCTGTAGTACACAAGGCCTCATCTCAGGGGTTTGTTCTCCCATGCCGCCTGTCTCTCGCGGGCTGGCCACGGCTCTGCTCCATGGCACCTTTGCTCTGGGACCCAAGTAAGGGAACAGCCTCAATAGGGACGTTGCTGTTGTCACGGCAGAGGGGAAAGGAGCCTCTGGGACGACCCCACCACACAGGCTCTTCAATCTTCTGCTTAGAAGTGGCACTCCTCACTCACTCCTACCCACTCCTACCCACACACCCATACCTATGATTTGAAACAACCGGAACTCAGGAGTTGAGCTAGCGGGGACTGTCTTAGCCTGCTCAGGCGGCCACAACAGAACGCCACAGATGGGGCCACTTAAACCACAGAAACGTACGGTCCCACGGTTCTGGGAGCTGGAGGTCCAAGATCATGGTGCCGGACGCTTTCTCCTGAGGCCTCGCTTGCCTTGCGGACGGCCGTCGTCGCACCGTGTCCTCCCGTGGTGAGGAGCCTCCCCGGGACACGAACATCACTGGTGTCTCTCGCTCTCCTCGTAAGGACGCCATTTGTATCGGATTAGGGCGCCACCCTTATGACCTTGTTTGACCTGAATTATCTCCATCAAGGCCCTATCTCCGAATATATAGTCCCACGGAGTGGGGCGGCGGGGGTGGAGGGGTGGTGGTCAGGG
This sequence comes from Lynx canadensis, assembly GCF_007474595.2. Taxonomy (NCBI): domain Eukaryota; kingdom Metazoa; phylum Chordata; class Mammalia; order Carnivora; family Felidae; genus Lynx; species Lynx canadensis. Next base: position 131,993,366 of record NC_044305.1, on the reverse strand, counting down.
CTTCAACATGTGAATTTTGAGGGGACACTAGTTGGTGACAGTGATGTGTCACTTTCTCTTACGGAAGAACATCGTGGGGAGGGGAAGTGGAACGTTTGGCAGGAAATATATATAAGCCACCACAGATCCTAACCCAGCCTCTCTGATGCCAAAGTCCAGCAGGCGGATGGTGAGCTCACTGAAAGAGAGAGGCCTCGCTTTCTCCTCTCTATCCTCCGAGCGGCCTGGTCGGTGGCTGCTAACGACTCATCACATGCACTCAGATGTGCACACGGTTATTATTTTATTGGGATGGTAATTAACCCCCGTGACGCTCCCGGCCACCACCGAGGGAGCGCTCCTGGGGTGGATGCTGGGTGGCGGGTTTACATGGATCGTGTCACCGCCGTCTGGCCGCCATCCCGTGATGAGCAACAGTCGGGTCCCAGTTCTCAGTCAGGAGGCAGAATCAGGAAGGTTGAGTGATGTGTGCGAAGGACACACAGGTGATAAGAACAGTAGAAGTTTCCCCCCAAGTCCGTCTGCCTCCAGGCCATGCACCGCACTCCGTGAGGTTACCCTGCCTCTCCTCTTGGGGGAACCCACTGCTCTAGGACAGTCTGGTCGCCTGGGCACCGCCTCCGTGGCCCCCACATCTGGTTCTCCCTGGCGCCCCAGCCTCATCCCTGGCTTCCCCACTCGGTCCCCTGGCTTCCAGAACTCTCACACCTTCCCAATGTTCTATGTACGGCTGGCTCCGCTGGGGATGTCCTTCCTCCTGCCCAGTTGCTTGACTATTCTACACATTCCTCCAGACTAACTCAGCTCAGAGATTATTCTTCACCTCATACCCGCTAGGATGGCTATGATTTGAAAAATGGAGGGGCCCCTGGGTGGCTCAGTCCACCCAGCGGCCCACTTTGGCTCAGGTCATGATCTCGCGGTTCGTGAGTTCGAGCCCCACGTTGGGCTCCCGCCTGTCACTGCAGAGCCCGCTTTGGACCCTCAGTCTCCCTTTCTCTCTGCTGTTCTCTGCTCACAGTCTCTCTCTCTCTCTCTCTCTCAAAAATAAATAAACATTGAAGAAGAAAAAAAGAATCGAAAGCTGGGGCTTAGACAGGTCAATGTTCACTCCAGCATTAGTCTTAGGACTCAAAAAGTGAAGACTATACTGTTGTCCGCGGATGGATGAATGGATAAACAAAATGTGGTACATCCATACATCGGAATATTATTCAGCCTTACAAACGAGTGAAATTCGGACTCACGCGATAATATGGATGAATCTCGAAAGCATACATGCTAACGTATATACAATATGTTATGTGTATGAAATACACCAGACACAAAAGGACAAATAGTATATGCCTTAGTCAAATCCATATGGACAAAAAGTAGAAAAGAAGTTTCCAGAGCCTGGGGAGGGAGTCACGGGGAACTGTTGTGTAATGGGGACAGAGTTTTTGTTTGGCAAGATGAAACAGCTCTAGAGACAGCTGGCGGTCATGGCTGGACAACAATGTGAATGTACTTACTGCCACTGAATTGTGTACGGGAAAACAGTTAAAGTGGTAACTTTTCTTCCATGTGAGTTTTTCCACCATAATCACATGCAGATAGAAGGTATTCCGGGGGCGCCTGGGTGGCTCAGTGGGTTGGGCGTCCAACTTCAGTTCAGGTCATGATCTCACAGCTCTTGAGTTCGAGCCCCATGTCCGGCTCTGGGCTGACAGCTCAGAGCCTGGAGCCTGGTTGGATTCCGGGTCTCCTTCTCTCTCTGCCCCAACCCCGCTCACACTGTCTTTCTTTCTCCTTCAAAAATTAAATAAACATTAAAAAAAAAGAAGAAGAAGGTATTCTGCTGGGCTTCTGGTGTGTGTGTGCCTGTGCGGGGATGTCTCCAGATCAGTATAATGTACTAGTATGTTCTGTGCTTCTCTGTTGGCCAAGTGCCCCCCAGGGGTCAGCAATGGCGCCTGGGACGGTACCTGACATAATTAGGCCGCTAATATGTGTTTTGTTTTAGCGAAAAAAGAAGCGAGTGACCCTTAGTCTGGTGCATTTCTGGGAGCTTGCCCATGTACAGCCTGTTCCATGAAGCTGAGCACCTCGGGGGAGCTCAAGTTCACTGAGTAGCCCCTGGAAAACGGGCAGCGCTCTGGTATAGGCAGCAGGGAGTAACAATCTCGCCTGCTTCTCCAAGAGCAGCAGGCAAATTGGGACAGAGAGCACACGTCGTGGAAGGCCACCTTTCTCAGAAGGGCGTCCTAGCAGGACTGCTGTCCGGACACTGGGCCTGGAGAGGCTGGGTCCGCCTTCCAGCTGGAAGACCACAAACTCCGCGCTCCTCGCAGCCAGATGGCTGTGATGGCCGCAGGGGCCCCCTGGCGGCGAAGTGAGGCAGTGCCCCGGAACCTGGAGGGCGGGGAGATGAGAGCGCCCCCTGCAGGTGACAGGGATCAAATCCGCGATAATCACCTATTGGAGGGGGAGTGTGTTAAGTACAGGGGTCCAGAGGCTTCCACGCCGCGATTTTGGATGGACTGCTTAAGAGCCTTATGAATGTACCACCATTGATTTCCCTGGTCCTCTTTGTTGGCCATTTTATTGGTTTCCCTTTTATTTTTGCTACTATGAGTGAGGCTGTGCTGTCCACGGTACTAAATTACGATTATAAGTAACAACTGACTTAAATGGAGTAGGGAGCTGTAGGGTGAGGGCAGGAGCCGTTCCACCCGGCCGAGGGAGGGCATGTGCCTGCCTTCAGGGAGGGACTGAGAAAGAGCCATGTCTCCCCCTGCCCTGCGCCTCCCCCTCCCTCCCCCCATCTCTCCGTTCATCTGCCTTGTTCTTTCTTCTGCTAGGTTCCCATAGTGGAAGGTGGCTGCTATGGTGGTCGCTAGGGCTGCCCTAACGAAGTACCACAGATAAGACAATGGAAAGGCATGGTCTCACGGTCCTGGGGGCCAGAAGTCTGAATCAAGAACCCTCAGGGTAGTGCTCCCTCTGAGACTGCAGGGGAGTCCTCTCTCGCCTTTTTTGGCTCCTGGCGGTGTTCTGGTGCTCCGTGAAGGTGCCTCGCTCCCATCTCTGCCTCCGTGACTCACACGGCCTCCTCCCCATGTCTGGGTATCTCCTCTTCTTGAAAGGTCTCCCGTTGTATTGCATCGAGGGCCCACCCTACTCCAGTATGACCCCATCTTAACTCATTACACCTGCAAAGACCCCCGTTCCCAAATAAAGCCACGTTCTGAGGTAGCTGGGGGTTTGAATTTCAACATAATCCTTCTGGGGGACGCAACTCCATCCAGAACAGCCACAGCGTAGCTTTTAAGTTTTGACATCTTTCCATTTAAGGGACCAGCTGAGAATAAACTCACATTTGGAAGTCAAATTCCAACTTCCTGGGGACAGAATCCTGATAGGTGCAGGTCATGTGCCCAGGCCCGTCCGTCATACCTGGAGGGGCACGACTGCCGAGACCAACCCTTGGGACGGAGAGAGGAGGGCAGTGTCCAGGCCAACAAGAGAGGCCGTTGGTGTCTACCAAAGACATCCTGGAATATTGATTTATATTATTTTTAAAATTCAGTTAGTTATTTTTAATTTTTGTTCCAATATAGTTAACCAACAGTGTTATATTAGTTTCAGGGGTTCAGTATAATGATTCAACAGTCCTGTTCATTACTCAGTGCCATTAATCACCATCGCGCTCATTAATCCCCATCACCTATTTCCCCCATCTCCCCATTCACCTCCCCTCTGGTGACCATCTGTTTGTTCTTAATAGTTAAGAGTCTGTTTCATGGCATCTCCCTCCCTCTCTTTTATTCCCTTTGTTTTGTTTCTTAAATTCCACATCTGTGAAATCATATGCTATTTGTCTTTCTCCGACTGGCTTCTTTCACTCAGCATTACGCTCTCTAGCTCCGTCCACATCATTGCAAATGGCAAGATTTCGTTCCTTTTTATGGCTAAGTAATATTCCACGGGAGGCACGCTACAACATCTGTACCCATTCATCTACTGACGGACACTTGGGCTGTTTCTGTATCTTGGCTATTGTAAATAATGCTGCAGTAAATAGAGGAGTGCACGTATCCCTTTGAATGAGTGTTTTTGTGTTTTTTGGGTAAATACGCACTATTTACAATTACTGGATTGCAGAGCAGTTCTATTTTTAACTTTTTGAGGAACCTCCACACTGATTTCCACAGTGGCTGCACCAGTTTGCGTTCCCACCAACAGTACAAGGGACTATTGATGTTTAAAAATTGCGTCTCTTGACTATTTCCTTAGGTTTCACTCTTAGTGACTCACAAGGCCATCTACTTCCCCATGCGTTATTATTAAAAATTTCAAACATATAGGACTACCGAAAGAATTTTTCAGTGAACGTTCATAAACCCACCATCCAAGTTCTACAGTGTTTTGCTGTCTTTGCCATATTTCACCACTACGTGCCTACCCACGATCATTTTAGGGATCTTGATCCAGATATATCTTTTTAATTTTATTTTTTTATGTTTATTCATTTTTGAGAGACAGCATGAGCGGGGGAGGGGCAGAGAGCGAGGGAGACAGAGAGTCCGAAGCAGGCTCCAGGCTCTGAGCTGTCAGCACAGAGCCCGTCACGGGGCTCGAACTCACGAATGGCGAGATCGTGACCTGCGCTGAAGTCGGAAGCTTAACCGACTGAGCCCCCCAGGCATCCCTATCTTCCAGATATCTTACGTCAATTTATAGTTCGATCAGCAGCATTTGAGAGTGATCACAACAGTTCATGTCTAAGTTTCTCCAAGGAATGTATTTCCAAGTGTGGGGATTTTTGACACTGGCCACGGCTGGGGTAGTATCTGTAGGCTCGCTCACTCGTGTCTGGAAGTTGATGCTGACTCTTGGCGGGGACCTCAGCTGGAGTTGTCGGCTGGAACCCCTACCTTGCCCAGTGGTCTCTATGTGGGCTAGTTGGGGGGGGGTCCCTTTCAGGTCTGGAAGCTGGGCCCAAGAGTGAGCCCCCCAGGATTCAGGTAGAGACTGAAGCTGCCGTTGGCTGAGCAGTGATAGAACCCAGACTCAGGGGAAGGGGTGTAGACCCACCTCTCAAGACCCACCTCGCAATGAGAAGAGTATCAAAGAATTTTATGGCCATGTTTAATAATTTTTTAAATGCTTATTTATTTTTGAGAGGCGGGAGGGGCAGAGAGAGAGGGAGACAGGATCCCAAGCTGGCTCCGTGCTGACAGCCCGACGTGGGGCTCGAACTCATGAACCGTGAGATCACCACCTGAGCCGAAATCGGACGCTTAACCGACAGAGCCACCCAGGCGCCCCTTTTGGGCACGTTTTAAAAGTGACTTCAGAGCTTTATTTTAATAAGGAGCTGGAAATTTAGTCACAGGCTGGAATTGTTCTTTTCTCATGTTTCCGCTGTTGAAATTCTGCTCATCCTTCACATCCCTGCTGAAACCTGTTTTCCTCTCCGTTGAAATGATCTTGCTTCCCGTGTCTCTACCATTGCCCTGTAGGCAAGTGGAGAGCAGGATTTAGTCCATCGATATTCACTGCTCCTGCGGCCAGACAGAACGTCCCCTACAAGGCAAGCACCCCAATAAATGAGTGTTGGATAAACGAATGCTAGCTGACAACCTGAAGGGGTAGAGGGAAAAGGAAGAGGGTGCAGGGAAGGCCAGGTCCCCACATGCGGGCGTCCTCTGGCCGCACAGTCGGGTGTTGCCTCTTATTCAGCAATATCTGAATTGATGTGAACCAGACATCCAGAAAAATGGAAGCATTGTTGGATAACCCGGCACTTTTCCCTCTGCAGGGCGGTAAGTATTTCTGTGGCTTTAAAGTTCCTAGCTGAGGGCAATAATAAATGATTTTTAGTGTGGGTCAGCAAACAGAGATAACTGGGCTTATGTTCCTTATCTGGAAATCCTTCCTAAAGAGGCATTTCACGGAGCAATGCTGTCCCCACCCTCTACACCACCTAACAAGTCAAACAGGCAGCTCAGGTGTCACCCCAGTGGCTTTTGATAACACGTCCTGGACTGGCTTTACGTTGCTAAACAATTTGCAAGGTTCCTAGGCAAAGCTAAAGCCAAAGGAACAGCCACTTTACAAGACCAGTGCCCTGCCCCTTGAGCCGTAGGGGCTCAAGGCCACTGTTCAAGTGCAATGTGGGGTAGGCCTTCTTTATTACACGTTGCTCTTGTACCAAGTCTCAGGAGACTGGTGGTGAACAGAGCGTCCTGAGCACAGACAGCCGGGTGGTGGGTGGGTGGGGGGTTCCCTTTCCCAGTCTCTCTTGGTGGCTCGTCTCTAGCTGGAGCTCTACTATAGGCCATGGGAAGTTTTTATGCCCTGCATCCCATAACTTGTCTGGGGCTGATCTTAGAATACTCCAGGGTCTTGGCATGGCTTATGCTCATCCGGTCTGGGACAAGACCACAGTGGATAGCACGCTGTGACGCCTTTCTGCAGAGTAGAGGTGGTCTGAATAAGTCACCTTGTTGAGTTTTTCCTTGGGTTTCAGAGGTTAAAGGTTTGATGCTAAATGGAAGTTAAGGGGCTTCTTGGCTGATTGAAGTCTCCCGGGTCCCTTCTGGGCCACCTACAACCCAGAGCCCGGTGTGATGGAGACCCCCCTCTTCCCCCCCCAGGATCGCTGGCTCCCGCAGCCTCAGGAACATTCCACATCCCTCCTCCCTTCCTGGTTGAGCAGTTCGGTTCCATCCTGCTCCTGAAGCTCTCAGTCCCCAGCCTCCCAGACCTGATCCCGCCTGCGACTTGGCCAAAAGCCATCAGACCAAGGATGTTGACTTTCTGCTCTCCAAACACAAGATCCTGTGGCTACCAGGACCTGTCCTCATTAGCAGGCTCATTGGTCATTAACCTTTTTTTTTTTTTTCCTTTTCACAGAATCATCACCAAATCTTGCTAAATTTGAAGCATCACTAGCATTTCTCCTCTCCTTCCACAGAGATCCTGACCTGGCCGGGGTTTCAGCATTTCAGACCTCAACTATTACAACAGCCCCCTGCTTCACCTTCTTTTGGTTCTCTTCCATTCCATCCTTCTCTCAGAACTTTCTAGACCACCCCGGAGGTTGAGAGAGGCCCGGGCCCCTTCCTTATTTTATTTTTTGACATACTAGAAAACAAAGACAAGTCAAAACAGGGTTGCAAGGTTATGATGCATTACACGTGTTTGCTTTTCACAGAATTAATGCTTTAGATTAAAAAAATGTAATGCTATTCAGTTGGGCTACTCACAAGCTAAGGTCTAAGGCCACGTGTGTTTTCCCTCTGAGCAGTGTCCCCACCTGTGCCCCTCGGGAGGTTGAGGGACTCCTCTTCCCAGCTCTGCCTGCATCACGTGCGGCTGACTTCGTACCACCACGCGGAGAACGGCTCATCGTGTCCGGCCCCCTCCAGTGCTCCGTGAGCTACTTGAAGACAAGGACCACGGCTCGGTCACGTCTCCGTTCCCAGCTTCTCGCAGACGCCCAGGGAAATGCATGGATGAGCGTTCCAGCGAATAAATGTAAAAATGAATGAAATGCCACACGGTGCTCTGCGGATCAGTGCTCCGTTGGTTTGGGGCTAGATGCTTTTGTTTCAGCTGGTGGAACTTGGTGAATCTGGGAGACTGCCACAGTTGCGGCCAGAGGCCCAAATCCTCCGACTCTGCCGGCGGCACGAGGTTATGGCTCCGGAGTGGAATCACGAGGGCCACCAGGTGGCGCTAAGTCCCCGTGCTGGACAGCCGCAAGCCACATCTTCTAGTAGGGCCCCGGGAGCCCCTTCCAAGAGACCCAAGATTATTGAAGATTGTATTCTGCAAGGTGCATCCGTGAGCTCACTCTAAAACCCCAAGCGTAGCCCACGGAGGAAAAGAAATTTTGTAAAAGATATCTAAATTCGGTTGAAGGGAGAAATTAGTCCAAAATGAGTCCAAATGGGGCAGAACTGCGAGACTGTTCTTACGGGTCCTCTGGTCACCCCTGCTCCAGCCGCCGAGGCCCCAGAGAGGGCGCGCCTGTGCCCCCGGACACCCAGGAAGTCTGCCTTCACAGAACAGACTAGAACCCAGGTCCACTACCCAGAGTTACCTTGGTGGGCTGGCTGTTCAAGAGGCAAACAGGTCGGCCGGCCTGGTCTCCTCCGGGCACGGACTGCTCATAGGAACTCTTCGCGGGAATATCTACTGCTCCCCGACCTGAGCTCTCGGCCACAAGTCTTCTAGTCGGTAGTGACTCCTTGCTCCACAGGCACCCTCCTCTCACTGTCCCTGAGCTGGGGGGGGGGGGGGCTCCTTCCCTCCCTGCTTAACTCGGGAGTCCTTCTGGAAGTGAAAGGAACACCGCTCTGCTCCCAGTCCTTGCTGAAACCACCCCTCGCACCCATTCCTTTCTTTCTGGGATCCCTTGTGCTTACGGTCAGCTTGGGTCAGTTTCACACTTGACACCCGCAGCCAGAGGTGACACTCGACACCCGATGCTATAGGGCGAGGTGTTAGACTTGCAGCAGGACAGGCTTCGCGTTGATTGGCTCTGGGACCACTCACGCCCCGCCCACTTAGCCTTCCCCCACCCCCTTCCCCAGGCCAGGGCCTCGGCTTTGACGGCCTCCAGGGGCCCCGCTTACATTGTAACCTACGTAAGTGGCACCCACTTGGCTTGTGGGAACCCCGGGCCTGGCTGGTCCCCGAGGGCTATGCCACCTCTGCAGAGCTACTCAGTTTGCTAAGTTACACGGCACTGGTCATGTTGCCTGCGGAGAAGGTGCCCGGGTCTTCTGCACGGAAAGCCGGTGCATTGTGGCTCTAGCCTCTCAACTTCCAGCCGCACATTCTGTGTTTTGTCCGACGGCCCCATACAAAAGGCGGGGATGGATCCTCGTCAGGCCTCTCCACAGCCCGGATGGGATGCATCGCCAGGTACTGATTCAGGTACAGTAAGTGGCCTGCGGCCCAGCCTCCCGGTGGTCAGAAGGGGCAGATGTCGGCTTGGCCTCCAGGCCCAGTCTGGCCCAGGCTGACTCCAGCTGTGGGAGGGACGCTGGGATTCAGGGTCTCCTCTCCTCTAGCACTTAACTCTCCCCTCCTTCGGTCCCACTGCTGGCTACAGCTGCCACCAGCTTCTTTGGAATTCCTGGGACCAGGATGGCCTGGAGGCAGGTTCTCGGGGCTCCTTCTCTGCTACTGTTTTTCCCAGCTTGTACGCACCCCACCTCCACTGGGGGGTGTCAATCAGTCCTACACAGCACAGACACAGACAAGGGGAGTAGCCCCAGGACCTCAGAAACCCTCGGAGGACTCATTCTCTGACTTTGGCCAACAGTCGGCTCAGAATATTTCTGAGCCCCTTCTCAGAACTTTCCCGAATGCCGGTATACTTGGTACAGGTCTTCTAAGCCCCTTGAATTGGGACACAGCAGCTCTGAGTACCAGGGCCCCGGGACAGCAGCTCTGAGAACCAGGGCCCCGGGACAACAGCTCTGAGTACCAGGGCCCTGGGACAGCAGCCATCATCTGCTAATAGGAGCTGCGGGCTCTCATCATAGAGAATCTTTCCTTTCTCCCAGGCCTTGCCACTGCGTCTCTCCATTCTCCTTATCATTTGCTGATGCCATAAGGAAATGGAATTCTAAAATAAATTCCTCTCTCCCCCCCAACCCCCAGACTTCTGAAGAAGATTTAAGCCTCGCGTTACAAATTTTCTAAATAGTGTTGCAAAATCCCAACAGCTTAAACAGCGTGCAAAGTGCAGATCTGAAGAAAAATCCCCAATGAATTTGTATCTTTTCTCTGGTGGAATAGCTGCATGATTTCGAAGGAAGGCAGCCACTCAATCTCCACTCAGGCTCTACTTCTGGGCAGAGATTAAAAAGGTAAAAATCTCGAGCTGGATCAAAGGGAAGCTCTATTTCTACGTGGGCCACGGATGCTGCCCACAGCACTGTGCTTCGGAGAGAAATAGACTCTCAGTGCAAAGGGAACATTCTGGAACCTTCTAGACTTGTGTGCCTCTTCCTCTAAGAGGCTTCCCTCCCTTCCTGGGGCAGGTACAGACCTCTGGCAGGCACCAACCGGTGGTACTTCCCCATGTGACCACTTGCCCCTCTGGTCTGAGACCCCTGGGGAGGGGCTGGGGGGCTCTTGTTGGGCCTGGACCCACGAGGTGCTCAGCAACCGATGTTGGTTGGATAAAGGACTGGGGCTCCTGTGGTCTAGGGGAGTCCAAGTCCTTCTTTGATATAAACACAAAAAAGTAGGTCTCTTCCCTTCTCTTTGGACGTGTGTGCCTGACACAAAGGCACTGGACATTGAACAAATGTTTGTTGAATGAACTAATTTTGTAACGTGTATTTATGAGCGTCTGACCATACTGATGTGCAGTGAGTGAGTGAGGGAGTGGGACTCTGTTTTCTGACATATCACCGTCTGGCCTCATTCTTGGGCATATTTCTTTGAGCACCCTCTTCCAGAAGCCCTTGCTCCGTCTGGCTGATGGAAGCTACCGGCGAGGCCCTCAACGTCCGCCAGGTGTCGCTGCAGGGAGCGCGGGAGGTGGCGCGGGAGGCCTGGGAGGCTGGGAAAGAGGGGGGAACCGGAAGTAGGGCTGCTCGATGCATTGAAAGGCACGTCTATGCAATCAAGAAAATGTTTTCGTAAGTGAAAGGCGGACCTGTGGGACCCAGGAGGAAACTGGCGCGCAGCGCTGGCTCGGCTCCACCTTTGAGTTTCGTCTTTGTTCAGCAGTCAAATGGGGATGCCTGGCGGCCTCAGCCCTCAAGCGAAGAAATGTCTCCAGTAGGCTTGGAAACTGAAGACGCTGCTCGTGCCTGAGATGATCGCATTAACCGAGGTGCTAGCCGAGGGAACGGTGTTGCTTGATCCCGGGCCTGATTCTTCTCCCATTTTAGGTGATTCTCTGCGACGGAACTTCTTAAGGTTCTGCCTAAGTGACAATGGCCATTTGTCAATGTGGACAGTAAAAATAAAATCTGGGTTCCCACCTTACCTTGTCTAATGTTTACCCCGGGGTAGGGAAAAATCAAAGAAGCAGCATTCTAAAATCTGGTGTTTGGAGACGGAGCTTCCCCTATTTTCTTTTATTTCTTTATGTAATCTCTACACCCGAGGTGGGGCTTGAACTCATGACCCCAAGCTCAAGAGTCCCTTGCTTCTCGGGCTGAGTCAGCCGGGCATCCCCCGAGCTCCCAATCTTATACGTAATCCTGAGACTTTTCCTCGTGACGGGAACAGGGTGTCCCTCTTTGGCCTTGGTTTCCACAGGGAGGCGAGGCTGAGGCCTCCATGATAGCAGAAGGGGCCTCGGCAGATCAACGCAAGAGACAGAGTGCAAGCGGCCGAGAGGCAGGCAGAGGGAGACGCGCAATCTGGAAGCAGTCTCCAGGCTCCGAGCTGTCAGCACAGAGCCCGATGCGGGGCTCGAACCCACGCACCGTGAGATCGTGACCTGAGCCAAAGTCGGACGCTCAACCGACTGAGCCACCCAGGCGCCCCTCGGGCATATTTATTTGCAGAGGTAAAATATGAGACGGCAGGAAAAGAACACAGTGAGAAGTAAGTCTTCCTTGGCCCTTAGCCTGGAGTCCCCTTCTCAAAACCAGTGTCTGTCCTCAGTGGTAGTGTTTCGTTCCAGAGGGAGTCTGAATATAGGAGCGTGTGTGTATATATCTCCCTTCGGCACAGCGGTAGCACTTGATAGGCTGTTCTACCCTTGGCCGTTTACTGATAGGCCGTGGAAATCACCCTGTCTTAGCACATGCAATCTGCGTTCGTCTTTTGCTGGCTTTAACGTGTTCCACGGATTCCACAGTCTGCATTCCACGTTTGCCCCATGGATGGGCCTTTGCTCTTGTAAACAAAGCTGCGATCAATATCCTCACCCATGAAATGTGTGCCTAGAATGAATGCCCCGAAATGGAATCACCAAGTCGAAGGGCATATATCCATTTGTAACTTTGATGAACATTGCCAAACCGTCCCTCACAGGCGGGGAATTCATTCTATTCACACGTGCCTGTGCCCGAGGACATTAACTGCAGCAGGGACGCGTTGAGTGCTGGGTGACCGGGCGAGGTGGGTTGTCCAGCCGGAGGCAGGGAGTGTGGACAGGTGATTAGTGCGACGTCCAGGAGAGAGACATGAGGGTCTAATGTGAGGCAGTCACAGTGGTGGCCACCGGGAAGGGATGATTTGGAGAGACACATTAAGAGGAAAGTCCCCCTGGGGTGCCTGGGGGGATGAGTCAGTTAAGCGTCTGACTTCGGTTCACAGTTGGTGAGTTCGAGCCCCACGTCGGGCTCTCTGCTGACAGCACAGAGCCCGCACCCGATCCTCTGTCTCCTTCTCTCTCTGCCCCTTCTCCACTGGTTCTCTGTCTCTCTCAAAATAAATAAATAAACTTAAAAAAAAAAAAGAGGTAAAATCCCCCTAACCACATGATAGAGAGGCATACAAGGGGATGACGGGGGTGGGGGGGGGGTGACCTTCCACCCCTGCCTTGTGTAACTGAGGGGTGCAGGTGAGTTTATGGATGGAGATAGAGAATGCAGTCTTTTGGGAGGGTCGTTTCGGAGGAGCTGAGGGCGTCCAGGTAGAAACGTCCAGAAGAAGTTGGATGCATGTGCCTGAGGCCAGGGAGAAGCTCTAGGTGACGCTCCAGTAGGTGTGGGAGTTGGGGCCTGAGAGCTGACGGGGCAGCCTGGGCCAGCACGCCTGGGGAGCCAGCATCGGAGTGAAGGGCGAGCCAGGGGCCCGGATGCAGTGCCGCACGAAGGCCTCCCTTTGGTCCCCGGCTCTGCACTTGCACATCTCGAGAGGCAGGGTCTCCCTAACTGCTGCTGTCCGGGTCCCTCCTTGCCTCATTCCGTGCAGGCCCAGGTCGAGGGGGAGCCTGGCGGTCGGCCATATTTAAGGGGCAGGCTGAGAGAAGAGGCACAAGGAATGTTCTAGAAGCCCAGGAGATAAACTCCTGAATCTAGAGGCAACAGGTCTGATAAGGGAGGGACTCGAATGTGTCCGTTAGGCACAGCAATTAGGAGATCACGAGCGCCCTTAGCGGAGTCGGTTTCCGACGTGGACAGAGACTGGGATTCTATGAAACAGCAATAGAAAGTCAGCATGTTTACTCATTGGTTGTATCCTAGCAACAGCGTGTTCTCAACAGGGCTAAGTGTTCTAGAAAGCAAGACCAAATTATACAAGAACACCGCGTTCTAGAATGTCTGCATGGGTTTGTCAGCCAATTTCCTTCTTAGAGGTACTCGGGAGATTGGTAAAAACTACCCTCTTTTCCTTTCAATTTCCAGGTAGTCCACGATAGGCGTTTAGTACACTAATAGAATTTAAGTGCTTTGCCTGGGTCACGGCCTGGGTCAGTCCTGGAATTCAAAGTTAACCTGAGGGCGAACAGGAGAAGAGCGGGGTCCCAGCAGGGAAAATGAGCCGTGAGTCGTGCTTAGCCTTTAAAATCAAACATCACTTAAGAAGTCGCTGTGGGATGATCTGCTCTCCCAGGACAATACAGGCAGTGCCTTCTTTCCCTCCCCTCGTGGTGGCTGATTACCAGAGCTCACAAAATGGGATGAGTATTTGACCTCTAGGCTGCTGTTCCCCTGCTGGGTACTCCCTCCCAGCACCTGGCGTAGCTCAGGGAGAGCACTTGGCCTACCCGATGTAGGCTGGTTGTTCTCTTAATTCCTGTCTCCCAACAGAGAGCTAGGGAGCTGGTCTGGGAGGCAGGGGTGGGGCTCAGGTCGAATTCCCTCCCAGGGGTAAGGGGTCAGGGGCTGCGGTGTGCCAGGCTTAGGAGACGTGAGCACGAGTAAGGTCTGGTCTCCTCCTCTGAGGGTCCCGTGGTTGAGCGGAAGACGTTACCTAGTCCTTGGACGAAATGCAACAAATCAGAAAGAAGAAACCAGGATGAGGGGCATCTTACCCAGCACGGGGGCAATCAGCAGATGCTTCTCAGAGGAGGTGATGCCCAAGCTGTGCGTCTTGTAACACAAGAAAGAGTCAGCCTGGTGGAAGGCATAGAAGGATGTTTCTGGCCTTGGAAGGGGTGGGCTAGCATGGCAAGTTATAAGACGCTGGGGCCCAGGGTCTAGAAAGGCAGTTCCCGGACACTGTGCCTGGCACAGGGTGGCCCTGGCCACGCCGTGGGATCAAGAAGTCGACAGGTTCAAGGTCTTTCTTTAGGCAAAGCAGGGTGAAGTGCGAAGTCACCCTCCGTCCTAGAGCCTCTGAGCCTGGGGGCGTGGCGAGAACGAAGGGGATGGGGTCCACTGAGCCCTGCAGACTGGTGGGCTTTGAGGCAGCATAGACTCTGTTCCCGCAGAGCCTGTCCCCCATGCGAGATGACAGAGGGATAGCAGCTGTCCCTCTGGTTCTCTTGGGTGTTACATAAAATAATATGAAATGGCCTTGGGTGGGGTCGAGCCTCGGATCTTTCTCTCCCTGGTTCCTTCGTCTTTTATGGTGATGCCTTCAGTTTGTCCGGAGGGACGCCCTGAGAAACAGACTTTGCTGTTGAGATTGTGAAGCACGTTGGTCGTGGAGGGCCTTGCTTCCGGGTGCCTGGGGAGACGTTTGCCCCAGGAAAAGCCATCTGAGCGGCTGGCTTGATCTAACCGTTTTGGAGGTAGTCCGTTTTGGTTTCTACGGCGGTAAGTGGTGAAGTTAGAAATGGTTATTTGGCGCACTTAAAAATACAGACAAGTACAAAGGGGAACAGAACGCTCACGTCCCCGACGCCCCACACGAACAGATCGTTAACAGGCTTCCCTGTTTACTTTGGCTTGCTCGTTTTACTGAAGTAAAACAATACAGAGAAAGTTGAAGTTGTGTGTTTGTTGTTGTTGTTGTTGTTTTGGGTTTTTTTCTGTTCTCCTTCCCAGTCTTGTTCTGCCTCATCTTTCCTTAGAGGAAACCACCGTCATGAGTTCGGGACGCGTCCGTGCCATGCTTCGCTAATTTCTACCGCAGGCTTCCTTAAGCAACGGGCAGCATCGAAGAGTGTGTTCAGAAATTTTACGTGTAAGTGGTTGACAGTGTTTTGGACTTGCTTTTCTACTCAGCCGTCCAAAGTGTGGAGATCGATGGCTGCAGATGCACAGAGCAGCAGCTGGTTTATCGTACCCGGCGTGTCTCCATTGTGTTGCCCTTTCCAGAATGTCATATAGCTCGGATCGTGCAATAAGTAGGCTTTTCAGATTGGCTTCTTTTACTTAGTGATTGATACGCGTTTACGTTTCTGACATGGCTGTTCATGGCTTGATGGCTTATTTCCTTTCAGTGCTGAGTAATATTCCATTGTCTGAATGTACCACAGTTTATCCTTTTACCTCCGGAGGACACATTGGTGGCCTCTGACCCTTGGCAATTAGGAATCAAGCTGCCACAAATATCTGTGTGCCGGGTTTTGTGTAGACCTGTTTTGAGCTCATTTGGGTAAATACCAAGGAACGCGACTGTTAAATTACAGGGTAGGAATATGTTTGGGGGCACCGGGCTGGCTCAGACGATAGAGCATGCGACTCTTTTAATTTATTATTATTTTTTAATGTGTGTTTATTTTTGAGAGAGAGAGAGACACACACACACAGAGTATGGGCAGGGGAGGGGCAGAGAGAGGAGGAGACACAGAATCTGAAGCGGGCTCCAGGCTCTGAGCTGTCAGCACGGAGTCCGATGTGGGGCTCAAACCCGGGAAACGTGAGATCACGACCTGAGCCGAAGTCGGCCACTTAACCGACTGAGCGTGCGACTCTTAATCTCAGGGTTGTGAGTTCAAGCCTCACATGGAGCGTGGAGCAGACTTGAAGTGAAAAATGGGAATAATAAAAACAAAGAATATGTTTAGCTTGTCGGAACCTGCCCCACTGTCTCCTGAGGCCCTGGCTTTTAAATGTATCCACTTTTCCCTGCTATTATCGCAGATCCTTTTTGCAACGAGGCAAGGGAGAGATGCAAAGCAGGCGCATAAACATCTTCTCTCTCTCCACGCTCGGCAGCTGGGGACTCAGGCCAGACCTCTGAGAGGGGACCCCAAGTGAAGGCCTGTTTTGAGGTGGGTGTGCGTCAAACACAGACCGCCAGAAACCGGATCCAGTCCGCAGGCTCCTGCAGCGTCCCCAGCTGTGCCCTGAGGATGCAGAGACGAAAAGATGAAAAGATGCTCAGGGCGGCTCACTGTGGACAGGAGTGTTCAACCAATCCCCCATCGGGGCTCTGGGGCCCGAACCGCAGGCTCTACTGACGCAGTCAGTGGGGAACAGGTGCCAGCTCGCTGCCAGGCCGGAAACACCTTCTCACCTTCCTGGTCAGGCCAGCCTGGGCTCAGGGGCCAGCGCTGGAACTCAACGCCGTGGCAGAGCGCTGGCTGACTCCTTAGTTGACAGGTAGCCTGTTCCCTGGGATGGCCCCAGCCCTTGGATCCTGCCTCTTTCCGGGTCCTCCGGGCCAGCCCCTCAGCCCGGCCAACAGGGCTCCCCAGAAGTGGCCCTGAGGTACGAGCTAGTTCTGGACCGCCCTGATGTCCTCCCTTCTGCCATTTTGCTGATAGAACCCTCTGTTCTTTCTCCGGTCCCGTCTCTGCTCAGCCCCAAACCTATACTCAGATGAGTGCCCTCGGATGGTAGTTGGGACATCTTCTCAGGCTGCCTGTTCCCTCGTTCCCTCACCAGAGGGCGCGCTCCTTAGCACCTGCCCGGTTGACCAGAATCCAAAGAGGGCAGACACAGCTCTCTTATTAGAGCCTCAGCGCCTAGAAGAGGCACGTGGTAGGCCCTCAGAAATAAAGTGATGGATTGAAATAGTGGCAGAATATAAACGGTTAGCCTGGTTTAATATGCAACTTAAAAAAAAATCTTTGCTGTGCTGGAAGGATGGGAGGTAATTATTCCCCTGCTTGATAACACAGGCAGGGAATTAAGCTCTCTCCGTCCTGGAAGAAAGAGGGACCAATATGTCAGTTGCTCTGGGATTTATGGGCCACTAAGATCCATTGAGCAAGACCCTCGGAGTTGGAGCCTGGGTGCTGGTCCCAGGAAATCACCCAAGAATGGAGAGACGGTGATGGGCCCAGGGAAGCCCCACGGCGAGGGGTCTCGTGGCATTCCCAGTGTGTGAGAGCCCACCAGACGCCTCCAGTGATGTGACAGCCTTCCCTGGTGGCACCTGGGCCCAACCAGCAGCCCCTCCTGTTGGTGCCGGAAGGTCTTGACGCCCTGGTGTGGAGCGCCCATGAGAGCTGCGCTCTGGACAGGGGGTCGGGCTGACCCCGTCCGGTTCTGAGTCGGGTACCTCCTGGTGCCCGAGATGCCGCCGTGTGGGGAGTGTGTGTGTGTCTGCGCCAGACCGAGCAAGCTCCAGGGTCCTGCCCTGGGCCAACCGTCATCGCCCCTCACGACACACTCATCTCAAAGGCGACACGGTGCTGCTGGGGTACAGCTCACCCTTCCCGTGACCCGGCTAAGGTTTCAAGAGGCTAGCTCTTCAAGAGGTTACCTGGCCCGCCTCGCGTGTCACACGACAGACGCCAAGATCAGATTCCCAGGGAAGTGTGGAGGCCGAAGTCGAAGGGCAGCTTCTCCATAGCTTCTGGGGATGCTCTGAGGCCTTGTGCTTAGGATCGTTCTCATCTCTGATGCTGAGTGAAATAAGTCAGGCAGAGAAAGACAGATCCCATATGTTTTCACTCATCATGTGGATCCTGAGAAACTTAACAGAAGACCTTGGGGGAGGGGAAGAGGGGAAAAAAAAGGTTAGGGAGGGAGCCAAAACATAAGAGACTTAAAAACTGAGAACAAACTGAGGGTTGATGGGGGGTGGGAGGGAGGGGAAAGTGGGCGATGGGCATCGAGGAGGGCACCTGTTGGGATGAGCGCTGGGTATTGTATGGAAACCGACTTGACAATAAATTATATATAATATAGAAAAAAAAAGGATTGTTCTCATCTATATTCTGGATGAATGAGATTCTGGAACCAAGATAAGCGATCTGCAAGGAAATTCTACTTTAAACAAGAAATTAAAACACTGTTTTACTACATTCTGTGAGGATATCTGAAATAGCTATATTCATTAAGACACTGGGGGTTCACTGTGAGCCAGCTACTTGTTTTTAAAGTTTATTTCTTTATTTTGACTGCTTCGGATTCTGTGTCTCCCTCTCCGTCTCTGTTCCTCCCCTGCTCGTGCTCTGTCTCTCTGTCTCTCTCTCAAAAATAAGTAAGCATTGACAAAATTTAAAAAAAATGTTTTTTTCAAAAAGGGGGGCTGCCTGGGTAGCTCAGTTGGTTGGGCGGCCGACTTCAGCTCAGGTCATGATCTCACAGCCCTAAAGTTCGTGAGTTCGAGCCCCGCATCAGGCTCTGTGCTGACAGCTCGGAGCCTGGAACCTGCTTCGGATTCTGTGTCTCCCTCTCTCTCTGCCCCTCCCCTGCCCGTACTCTGTCTGTCTGTCTCTCAAAAATAAATAAGCGTTGAAAAAATTTAAAGAAATTGTTTAAAGTTTATTTATTTTGAGAGAGAGAGCGAGAGAGAGAGCACATGCGCAAGTGGGGGAGGAGTAGAGAGGAGAGAATCGCAAGCAGGCTCCTCACCGTCTGCACAGAGCCTGACACGGGGCTCGATCTCATGCAACGTGAGATCACGACCTGAGCCGAAATCAAGAGTCAGACCCTCAACCACTGAGCCACCCAGGCACCCGAGCCAGCCATTGTTTTAAGCACATTCCGAGAGTTGGTTCGTTCAGTCCTCACACCCGCTATCCGAGGTGGGTGCTGGAGAAGGCCAGCACACTGTGGCTTTTCTTCCTTAAACCGTGACACCTCCACACACGCGGCTTGTGGCTTAGGATGGCAGGAAAGGGTGTTCCTTCTGCACGTTAGTGACTATCTCCGCATAGAGCCGTTCTCAGAAACTGGAGAAAATTGACGAACGGCCAGGGACCACGTCTGACACCACCAGAGATGTCTTCCTACCATTGGATTAGTTTCTGCTTTGGGGCTCGATGGCCGCTGAGTAAGACATAACCATGGTAACTAACAGGCAATTACCTCCAACTCCGGTTGCTAATCTGGGTTACAATCGCCCTGTTGGAAGCTCTTTGAACGTCCTCGGGGGAGCCTGGAAAGGTGCTGTGTGAGGCACAAGTCCCACTGAGTGGGGACTGTCCCCCGTGGCCCTGGGACCTTGCAGGTGCTTTGGGAGAAACATCTACATCTGCCTGCCGTCAGGAACCTTGGGCTCAGGCCCCAGCCTCACTGCCCCACCTGTGGGATCTTGGGCAAGTCATTTCCCACTGGTTCCCGAAAGTCCCCACGTGAGAGGGAGCTGATGATAATTTATGGCTGCCCCGGATTCTCATGCGTATAATGAGAGTTAAAGCTTGTGAATCCTATTTTGTGAGTAAAATGCCAACATCAGGAGTTACTGCCTTTACTTTTCAGTCCCACGGAGGCGTGTCTTTGGGGAGGTGGCCAGGGAAATCGGATGATGCGTATTTTGATTTTCTCAAGCTTTTAGTTAAGGCAATTTTCAAATACAAGTGAAAGTAGAAGGAATAGAATAATGGTTTTCCATGTACTCATTGCCAATGTCAACCATTAACCGCATTTGGCCAATTGTGTCTCATCCATTCCCTGTAAAAATATTATCTTTATGGAGGTATAATTTATATACAGATAATGCACCTAAACATACCTTTCCATGAATTAAAAAAAAATTTTTTTAATGTTTATTCATTTTTGAGAGACAGAGAGAAACAGAGCATGAGCGGGGAAGGGGGAGAGAGAGAGGGAGATACAGAATCCGAAGCAGGCTCCAGGCTCCGAGCCGTCAGCACGGAGCCCGATGCGGGGCTGGAACCCACAAACCGTGAGATCACGACCTGGGCCGAAGTCGGCGCTTAACCAACTGAGCCCCCCAGGCGCCCCCCTTTCCACGGATTTAGACACTCCCGTAACCATCACCACAATCACGATTTAACACTTCCTCACTTTCCAGAGTTCCCTGGTGCCCCTTCCCAGCCAACCGACCCATCCCCCATGGTCCTAGGGCTTGGGGCAGACCCTCCAGGGGACACGTAGGTCTTCTTAGGGACAGTGGGACTACAGGTAAAGTAGGGTCTCGTTCTCAATGGGGCCAGAAAGGTGGAGGCATTTTTATACACGTATGTAACACACCTACAAACATACGTAACATAAAAGGTACCGTTACAACCATTTTTCAGTGTTCAAACCAGTCGCATTAAGGGCACTGACATCATTGTGCAACCGCGACTAAGACCCACCCCCAGAACTTTCTCATCATCCCAAAGTGGGGCGATAGCTCCCCAGGGGCCCTCCCCCTTCTGGCTCTACGTGCCAGATTTTCCTTCCTTCGTCGGCCTGAAAATATTCCATATTTGCCTTCCTTTGTCGGCCTGAAAAAATTCCATATTTGTTTACCCAGTCGTCTGTTGACGAACACTTGGATTGCTTCCACCTTCTGTCCATCGTGAATAATGCTGCTATGAACAGGGGCGTCCAAACACCTGTTTGAGTCCTGGCTTTGAGTTCTCCCGGACTGCTGGATTGAATGGTAATTGCACGCGTCGCTTTTTGAGGACGTGCCACACCGTTTCCCATAGCAGCGACACCATTTTGCACTTTCACCAGCAAGGTCCAAGTTCTCCATCTCCTTGTCTACCCTCGTTACTTTCTGTGCCCCCACACCCGTGCAATAGCCATCCTGACCAGTGCGAAGCGGTGTCTCGTCGTGGGATCGATTTGCACCTCCCTAAGGACGAACGATACTGAGCATCTTTTCACGAGCCTGTTGGTCATTTGTACCCCTTCTTCAGAGAAATATCTATGCGAGTCTTTTGCCCTTTCTCTTCTTCTTCTTCTTTTTTTCTTTTTTCTTTTTTTTTAACTTTATTTTTTATTCTTTAAAATTTACGTCCAAATCAGTTAGCATATCGTGCAACAATGATTTCAGGAGTAGATTCCTTAGTGCCCCTGACCCATTTAGCCCATCCCCCCTCCCACAGCCCCTCCTGTAACCCTCAGTTTGTTCTCCATATTTATGAGTCTCTTCTGTTTTGTCCCCCTCCCTGTTTTTATATTCTTTTTGTTTCCCTTCCCTTATGTTCCTCTGTTTTGTCTCTTAAAGTCCTCATACAAGTGAGGTCATGTGATTTTTGTCTTTCTCTGACTGACTAATTTCGCTTAGCATAATACCCTCCAGTTCCATCCACGTAGTTGCAAATGGCAAGATTTCATTCTTTTTGATTGCCGAGTAATACTCCATGGTATATACAGACCACATCTTCTTTATCCATTCATCCATCGATGGACATTTGGGCCCTTTCCATACTTTGGCTATTGTCCATAGTGCTGCTATAAACATGGGGGTGCGTGTGTCCCTTTGAAACAGCACACCCGTATCCCGTGGATAAATGCCTAGTAGTGCAATTGCTGGGTCGTAGGGTAGTTCTATTTTTAGTTTTTTGAGGAACCTCCATACCGGTTTCCAGAGTGGCTGCACCAGCCTGCATTGCCACCAACAATGCAAAAGAGATCCTCTCTCTCTGCATCCTCACCAACATGTGTTGTTGCCTGAGTTGTTCATGTTAGCCATTCTGACAGGTGTAAGGTGGTATCTCATTATGGTTTTGATTTGTATTTCCCTGATGATGAATGATGTGGAGCATTTTTTTCATGTGTCAGTTGGCCATCTGGATGTCTTCCTTGGAGAAGTGTCTATTCATGTCTTTTGCCCATTTCTTCACTGGATTATTTGTTTTTTGGGTGTTGAGTTTGATGAGTTCTTTACAGATTTTGGATACTAACCCTTTATCTGATATGTCATTTGCAAGTATCTTCTCCCATTCTGTCGGTTGCCTTTTAGTTTTGTTGATCGTTTCCTTCCTTGTGCAGAAGCTTTTTATTTTGATGAGGTCCCAAGTAGTTCATTTTCGCTTTTGTTTCCCTTGCCTCCCGAGACGTGTTGAGTAAGAAGTTGCTGTGGGTTTCTTCTTCTTCTTCTTTTAAAATGTTTTCTTATCTTTGCAAATAATTTTTGCCAATTCTTTCTTTAGCTTCATTATATTTATTATTCCGCTCTTTTGCATTTTTGGTCCTCCTCTTCCAATAATTCTGCTTCAGGCAGTAAATAAGACTTATTTGGCTATCTATTTTGGAACGGTTGTCTTCCTTGGCACTCTGGTTACTTTGGCCTGTGCGTTCCGGACACCTGTCAAAGGTCAGGTTGGCCTCAACCCCAGAGTGTAACCGGAGGGGAGGAATGGACTAGAAGGGATCAGGCTATGCCACCCCCAATTTGCTACTTTGACATAAGAGGTATTTTGAGCTAGGGTGCCTGGGTGTTTCAGACGGTTAAGAGTCCAACTTTTGATTTTCGCTCAGGTCATGATCTTACTGGCTCGTGAGTTCAAGCCCCACGTCGGGCTCCACACTGACAGCACAGAGCCTGTCTACAGGCTCTAATGTTAATCTACATTAATGTGGCTTCTCTCTTCATTAACATGACTTCATTTTTCCAGGAGCCTCCAGCCCAGGTAATTGCCTGATTATTGTTGTAGAAATTTCCAGAAAGACTCATCAGTTTTTCAGTGGAAAGCTCCAAGAGACAGTTTGTGCCCTAAGATTCTTTGAGTTCTTTGCTCAGAATCCTGACTTTCTGTTTCTACCAACCCCTACTGTCGAGTCATGGCCCCATCCCATCCTGATGAAGCTGTCCCCCGTTGGAAAGACTGCCTTAAATCAAACTTCCAATTCTCAGTAAATTTTGACAGTGGCTTCTCCCCTCTGAGACATTGACAAACATCCGGGAAGCACCGTTCCCTTTTATTGTGGGAAGCAATAAACTCCACTTAGCCTCCTCAGCAGGTCGTGTGGATGATGTTTGAGAGACGGCTTTTGACACCCGGCCCCGGGTAAGCCAGTCTTTGGTTTTCCAGATCTTTTTCATCTCATTGTTCTTGTTCATTCCCCGGATCTGTTTCTCTCGCTCTGGAATTTCTCCAGGTTGATTTTAGGGGAGGAAGCATCAGGCAACGACAATTTGCCACTCACTGTGCCTTTCCTTCCAATGGCATCAAAGGGAACTCACATCGTTACCTTGTAGACTGTTCAGGACAGCACGCCAATTTCAGAGCTGCCCACTGCCAGGTTCTTGATTTGTTTAACCAAAACTCCCAGTTACATTGTATATTTTCCCATGATTGACCCTGAAGTCCAACTAATTTTGATTGGCATTTCAGTTTCAATCAGGGGGGACATTTGTTAATCGTGTGATTATAACACAATGGTGATCTAATAATGGAGTAACAACGCCAGCTTCATTATTCCTGCTCTTTGTGACTATTTTAAAAATATAAAGTCTGTAGGCAGTGAATAATTATATACCCGTAGATGTTTCAGTGGTTTAAAAATGTCTTATTTTCTAATGCTAGGTATCTGGTTAGTGTAATGGGCATTTTTGTTCATATGCAATAAAAAAGTCAAGTATTTACAAAAATTAAATATGGTATTGAAGTCAGGGCTGTTTCAGCTTATAATTATTGACAACGATAGCATGAGCAACTCCCCCACTGCTAAAGCTCCTGTCTTGACTTGGTTGCCCCTGGCGCTAGGGAAAAGACAACTGGGTGGAAAGATCCCCGGATTTGAAGCCACACAGACACAAGTCCCGGTTGGGTCACTTACTGGGTATGATATTGATCAAGGCTGTGATCTTGCCGATCCCTGATTTCCTCAGTGTAAATGACAATATTTGTATCTAATAGGATTGTCAGGAGGGTGCTTGCTAATATTGTTTGCTTGATTGAAATGGGGTTGCCATTTTAAATTATCCAGGATAGCGTGCCAAGCTCCCCACCACCATGGGCTTGGATATCTTTCCTTATTGAGCTTATCTCCTAATGTACAAGGCTGAACAGGTCTTTCAAAACAGAAGGAGGGGCATTTGTTGGCAGAAAAACTACCACGATGCGGCAAGATTGGTGGAACCCGAGCACGGATAAACTCAAGTCCCTAAAAAGGGAGAACACGTCCTTAGCCCAGAAGGAAGGGCACAGTCTGACTGCAGGCTGGGTGTTGACTTGGGAGAGATCGCGTGTATCTAGCGGAAGGAAAAGCTGGGCAGAAAAGCCTAGAACTTCAGGCAGTGGGGGCAGGCCTTGCCTGAAGAAGGGAGCTCTGGCCTGGGGGTTCCAGCCCACAGTCCTGTCCTGTGCACGAGA
The DNA here is from genome assembly GCF_007474595.2 of Lynx canadensis. Lineage (NCBI taxonomy): Eukaryota > Metazoa > Chordata > Mammalia > Carnivora > Felidae > Lynx > Lynx canadensis. The sequence continues at coordinate 131,969,098 of NC_044305.1, read as the reverse complement.
GTCCTGTTCTATGTTGTTATAATGTACAGAATGTGGTGATTTAATCATATCCCCCACTTACAAAATTTGTAAGAAATAAATATGCGTTTACTGAGGATGCACATTTCTTGATGGGCGGCACATTAAAAAAAATAAAGGGTGATCAAGGCTCTTGACTGCCTGATCCCTGGGGTCATTCTATTTTGAGCTGCAAATTAATTCTCTGAAATCCTTTCTCACCCTCCCAGTTGGCCTCTCAAGGGCTTGGGTGTTAGCAGTTGGGTGACCAACAAGTTGGAGCTTCTGAGTCTTCAAAGCTGAGAACTAGTCTTTCTGTCCCTGGTAAGCCTTGACCTCCCTGAGCCTTAGCTTCCGAATCAGTCAAGGGGTAGAACAGTAGCTATCTTGTCTGTGTCTGGGGTTGTTGTAAAGAATGTCACAGGAGCGCCTGGGTGGCCCCGCTGGTTAAGCACCCGACTTTGACTCAGGTCATGATCTTACAGTTCATGAGTTTGAGCCCCACGTCGGGCTCTGTGCTGACAGCTCGGAGCCTGGAGCTGCTTCGGATTCTGTGTCTCCCTCTCTCTCTGCCCCTCCCCTGCTTGCACTCTCTCTGTCTCTCTCTCTCAAAAATAAATAAACATTAAAAATTTTTTTTAAAAAATCTCAGACGGGGGGGCACCGGGGTGGCACTTCAGCTCAGGTCATGATCTTGTGGTTCACGGGTTCAAGTCCCGCGTCAGGCTCTGTGCTGACCGCTCGGAACCTGGAGCCTGCTTCGGATTCTGTGTCTCCCTCCCTCTCTGCCCCTCCCCTGCTTATGCACTGTTTCTCTCTTTCTCTCAGAATAAATAAACATTAAAAAAATTTTTTTTAGGAAAGAAGAAATGACAGACCATATCACATCATATTGCATCTGCAGATCACCAAGGACAAGAATATTAAAAATAGTAAGAGAAGAGTCAGATTACTTTCAAAGGAATGACAGTTTATACTAAGAGACTTCTTTTCTTTCTCCTCCTCCTCCTTCCTTTTGTAGATGGTAGCAATATTCGTTACATTTACAACTCGCCAGCTATGCTCTGTTGAGACGATCCCTCCAATCTTGTTGGCCACACTCAGAGCTGTTGCATTGGCCACGATTCAAGTGCCACCTTCTCTCCACTGGGCCAAGTGATATAGCCTTGGCCCCGTCAACATCAGAGAGCTTCTTCACAGCTAATCGGATCTGCCGTTTGTTGGCCTTGACATCCATGTTGAACCATCAGTGCCCAGCTGGTCCTCACCTTCACGGCTGATGATGCGTTCAGGGGAAATGTGATGATGGCATATGGGCCCAGCTGATGATTTGAGCGCGTTCTTCTGAAGATGCTTGGATTGCTTTCAGAGCTGCTGTGCCTTGGGCCGCGGGAACGTGGGTGGCATGAGATAAGTTCTTCTGTTTCTTCATCTTTGCTTGTTTGTGGCTGTGGACACCTTTTCTGTATGGCCTAGCTGGCCTCCAAAGCCTTTGCTTTCACCTGAGTTTTGGAAGGTGTGGGGCGTTACAAGCACTACTTGTAAGAAGGTCATACAGCGAACTTCTTCGTAGCCATGGAAGTAGAAGGTAGTGTGGGTTCAGTGTCCTAGAAAATAGAACTGACAGTCTAGAGTTTTATATGCAGAAAAATTGTTTTATAAGAATGAGTGTAAAATAAAGACATTTCTTTTCTTTTTAATTTTTTTTAAGGTTTACTTATTTTTTGAGAGAGAGATTGACAGAGTGTGAGCAGGGGAGGGGCAGAGAGAGAGAGGGAGACACAGAATCCAAAGCAGGCTCCAGGCTCTGAGCTGTCAGCACAGAGTCCGACACGGGGCTCGAACTCACCAACTGCGAGATTGTGACCTGAGCTGAAGTCGGGCGCTCCACCGACTGAGCCACCCAGGCGCCCCCATTTCTTTTTTTTGAAGCATTTTTGTTTGTTTGTTTTAAAAATGTTTATTTATTTATTTTGAGAGAGAGATGTGCATGAGTGGGGGAGGGGCAGAGCCAGAGAGAGAGAGGGAGAGAGAGAGAGAGAATCCCAAGAAGGCTCTGTCCTGTCAGCCCAGAGCCCAACGCAGGTCTTGATCTCACAACCGCGAGATCATGACCTGAGCCAAAATCAAGTCAGATGCTCAGCTGACTGAGCTGTCCAGGTGTCCTGATAAAGACATTTTAAGACCCGCCACAGAATTCATCAACAAATACAACCTCACTAAAGGAAGTTCTAAAGACAGGAGGACCTTCCTCACGGAAGGGCAAAGAAGCTGGTTAAAACACACAGATTACACCTGACAACCCTCAATTATGCCAAAACAAGATGAATAGTAACAAGTGCTGATTTGTGAGATTAAACAGATGAGAGAGAACAAATATACCTGAAATGTTAGCGCTGTAAAGTTGAAAAGTTGTAAAGTTCTTCTTTGTTTGGAAGAGGAAAATGATTTAGGTTTTAGTTACGTATGCATGTTAAAAGCGGTACGTTACCTACAGAAAAAGAGAGAGTGTATATTTCCGAACTGGTAACGGGATAAGAATAAAATGCCACCTTAATGAATCCGTATAAAAGCAAGGAAGAAGGAAAATAAAAGATGCATTAAAAAGCGGGACACATATAAAGAACAAAATATGGTAAAGAAAGAAACCAAAATGCATCAGTAACCATCATACATGTAAGTGGACTAAAATTTCATTTAAAAGAGACAATCTATACCGGCTAGGAAAACAAACATAGCTTTCTGCTATTTACAGGACACATCTGAAATGTAAGGGCTGGAGTTTATTTCAGAATAGGTAGATGAGTGGTTAGGGGGGAGGTAAATGGATAGCCGGGCAGATTGGCCATGCTTGGACATTAATCATTGCTGGGATTGGATAATGGTTATATGAGATGTATTATACTAGTCTATCTATTTTCGTGCATTTATGGACACCTCTGTGGTAAAAAGTAACCACACATACCAAACCAAACAGGCAAACCAGAAGCATACAGAATAGAAGTAAAAGTATGGAAAAAGTATTAGGCAAATGCTAATCGGAAGTAGGTGTAGCTGTAAACTGATTGCAGATAAAATAGAGTTTCGGGTTAAAGCATTACTAGAGATTAAAAAGGATTACTGCATAATAATAAAAAGATGCAATTCTTGAAACTTGCATTTACCTGCTGATGTAGCCTTGAAATATATAAAGCAAAAGTTGGTTGAAGAATTGTAGGAGGAAATTGATGAATCTACATCGAATTGGGAGATTTACGTATACTTTTCTCATTAACCGGTAGAGAGAACAGGTAAAAAATTCAGTGTGGATATAGAAAATTTGAGAAATACATTTAATAAGCCTTGATGTAGTATGTATATTGATATGTAGAACGTTGTAACCAATGAATGAATGACCCCCCTTCTTTTTAGTCTTAAAAAAAAAGCTTTGTACTGTGAGAAATTTCTAAAATGTACGGAAGTGGAGATTATAGCCTAATAAAGTCCCATGTGCCCACACATATATCAGTAGCTTAAATGATTCATCAGCTCACAGGCATTGCTGTTTCAGAGATGCCCACCAACACCTCCATCCTGGATTATTTCATTTAAATTTGTTTTTAATGTTTATTTATTTCTGAGACAGAGACAGACAGAGCATGAGTGGGGGAGGGGCAGAGAGAGCGGGAGACACAGAATCCGAAGCAGGCTCCAGGCTCCGAGCTGTCAGCCCAGAGCCCGACGCGGGGCTCGAACTCACAAACCGTGAGATCATGACCTGAGCTGAAGTCGGTGGCTCAACCGACTGAGCCACCCAGGCGCCGCCCCCCGCCCCGCCCCGGCCTTTTTTTTTTTTTTAATTTTTTTTTCATCCTGGATTATTTTTGAAGCAAATCCCAGACATTACACAATTTAATCCATAAGGATTTCAGTATGTGCCTTTAAAAGATAGAGACATTCTAAAAACAGAATCATGATACCACGCTCACACCTAAAAACAGATGTTAACAATAAAGCCTTAAATGTAGTCAGACTTCAAATTTCTGCAATTCCCATATACACAGTTGTCTGAATCATACACTGGCTGGTTGGCATGTCTCTTGTATCTCTTGCGATCTATAAAATCTCTCCATGCTTTTTTAATTTTTATTTTCCTTGCAACTTATTTGTTGAAGCGACTGGATTGTTGGTTGTGGATTTTGTTTATTGCGTGTCCATGGGGTTGTTTAATGTATCCTATTCTCTGTTCTTCCTGTAAATTATTAATTCAATCTAAAGACTTAGTTTTAGATTCTTTTTTTTTTTTTTTTTTTTTTTTTAGGCAAGGCTGCTTCATAGGGTATTTGTGTGCCCTTTAATCAGGAACCATGTAATAACTTATTCTTTACCTTTGGGGGAAGGTCAGCAACTATTACGATCATTGACAATAACCATGAATATATCAGGCATTGGGAAATGGTGACAATCTATTTCTGTCATTCCTTCATTTAAGCTAGAACACTGATGTAAAAATAATCAGATCCTTATCAGCTGTGGGTTACCCAGAGATACAGTTTGTAGAGGAAAGGCAGGAGAGAGTCAAGTGCACTTTACTAGTCAAACAGCCAATTAAATACTATAAATGTCACTTCTCATGTAACAAGCAGTGTTAAGTGCAAAGAAATACATTTAAAAGGGCGGAATACCGAGGCTGAGAAAATGATACGATTTGTACTGAGAGGCATTAAAAAAATCAATGGCAAAATATGTCAGGTCCACTGATACAAGATATTCAAAATCATATAGGTGTTAATCCTTTCTACACCAACCTACACATCAGTTCTATGTGACTCTAAGCACCAATTTTTAAAAAATATATATTTTTTAATGCTTTTGTTTATTTTTGAGACAGAGAGAGACAGAGCATGAGCAGGGAGGGGCAGAGAGAGAGGGGGACACAGAATCCGAAGCAGGCTCCAGGCTCCGAGCTGTCAGCACAGAGCCCGACGCGGGGCTCGAACTCACAGACTGTGAGATCATGACCTGAGCTGAGGTCGGACGTTTAACCGACTGAGTCACGCAGGCACCCCACCAATTTTTTTGTATGCAGTAAGTGACAAGTTGATTCCGAAATGTATAGAGAAAAGCAATTAGCCAAGTATAACCAAGCAGCCTTGTTCTCCAGGAGAACAAGGTGGAGACTAGCCGTGAAAGATAGTAGGACTTAGTGAAAAGTCACAGTAATGGTGTGGCTCTGGGGCAGAGATGTAAAAATAAACCAATGGAGGGGCACCTGGGTGGCTCAGTCGGTTAAGCCTCTGACCCTTGGTTTTGGCTCAGGTCATGATCTCACGGTTCGTGGTTTCGAGCCTATGTTGGGCTCCATGCTGGCAGTGTGGAGCCTGTTTGGGATTCTCTCTCTCTCTCTCTCTCTCTCTCTCTCTCTCTCTCTCTCTCTCTCTCTCCCCTTCTCTCTCTGTCCCTCTCCCACTCACTTCCTCTCTCAAAATAAATAAATAAACTTAAAAATGTTTAAAAATAAACCAATGGAATAGAATGTAGGCCTAGAAATAGAACAGGCATGCATAGAAACTTAATTTCCGACCAAACAAAGCCACGTAGGCTAGTGGGGGAAATGGACTTATCATTAAAAGTGTGGAAATACAAATACCCACGTGGGAGAAAAAAGTTAAATGGGATCCTTCCTCGTGCCATTTACAAAAACCAATCCCGGGCAGATTAAAGACTTAGCTATACAAGTCAAAATTATAAAACTTCAAGAAGATAAGAGAGTATTTGTCTTTATGACCCGAAGTTAAGATAGAAGTTCTTGAACAAGGATACAAAGGAATACAGATCATAAAGGTAAAGGTGGGGGAAATCCGATACATTGGCACAAGAATTCTTGCTCCCTAAAGAGATACGAAGAGAATTCACGAGTCTGTTCGTTGCTGGCGAGAGTGTGGACGGACACATTCTCGACGTACGCGAGTACTTGAAGAAACAGTTCGGTGCTACCTGGCAGAGCTGAAGATGTCTGAGCCTGGGGACCCGTCTTCCCTGCGCTCCTAAGAATCTGTTCTAGAGAAAACCTTATCAAGGATGCTCAGAGAAGCGCTGTTCCCACTGGCATCAAATTGGAGACAACCTAAGCGTTCATTGAGAACGGAGAAGGGGTGACTAAATTCTCGGTGTATTTGCACGGCGGATGCCTGTACGGCCACAAAAACAAATGCGCCACGAACACGTGCGTTGAAAAAGAAGAGAAGCAGGAATATGGGCTGAAGAAAAAGGAATGATGAAAGTAGTGAGGAAAGCATGAGTCGATATCATTCCACTTATGGAAAGTTCAAACATATGCAAAACTGAACACCTTTTCAGGGAGACAAACACGCTAAGGCCATGAAGCACGACAAGGCAATGCGGACGTACAATTCCCCGATGGACCGGACGCGGTGGGGGGATGAGCAGAAGGGCGCACTGGGCTGGGAGGATGCCAGCCTTGTTCTGGTCTTCACCTGGGTTGTGGGGATGTGGGCACCTGTAGCAATGGCAGTCTTTGCACCCTACACGCTGGTTATAAAGATCCTTCTCTACCTGTTCATATCTTCTAGCGTCTTCTACATCTACTCAATAGGAACAATGGTTCAAACCCTTTGGGTTTACAAGGGAGCATGACTGTTGCACCTCCTTGGAAGCCCCGCCGGCCCCCCGAGAGCTGCTCCGTGAGTTCGTGACTGCTAACCAGGTGTACTATGTGCAACCCTGACTCCTGCCCACAGTGCTTGGCTGGCTCTGGCCAGCTGGAGTGAGGATGGGATGCTACTCAGAACCACAAGAAGGAGGGAGGCAGAAGGTGGGCGCCCCGCACCTTCCATGGTGACCTCAGAAGGAGGGAGTCGTCCATGTCCTTCAAGAGCCCGCCTGGACCATTTTGTCTAGGAGTAGTTTAGGCGGACCAGTGCCAGGCTCCGCTGGGCGCTGGGAAGATGCCTCGTCTGACAGATACATCACCAGATACAAGCTTGGTGAGGAGGAGACAGCAATGGAATACAGAAATTTGATGCGCCATCATTCTGTCTTACCTATGGTTGTCAAGGTTACCAGAGCCGGGCGTTTCTTAGTAACCGCTCCTCCCAAAATAGCCTCCATCGGTGCCGCCCAGCGAACCGCATCCTGGATCCCAGTCATGTTTTGCACAGTTCTGAAGAGAAGACAAGAAGGCTCCTTTACATGGAATAAGGTTATATATATATAAGGTCACAGAGAGCATGCCCATCTGTCCCCATCTGATCTTTACCGTGTCTGAGCGAAGGGTTATAATCCCCAGTTTTCAGATGCGAAACAGGCTCGGGTGACTCACGTGTATCAGAACTTCATGGAAGATCCAGATTTGGGGAGGCCATTGACACTGTCCCTCATGGCTGACGTTTGGTTGCACCACAGGAGAGGGTGTGTTGGGCCGACAGTCCACTACGAAGGTTGAGTACGCCGTCTGACGTTCTGCCTTAACGACTGATACCGCGGCTGTCCCCTGCTTCCTTCCTCACCATCGAAACCCCACCGTCGTTCAATGTGAGGGGCTCTGTGTCCTCGGGCCCCCTGCCCCAGGGAGTGATGGTTGGTTAATTGCGGTGATAATTCTGTTCCCGAGTTGTGATTGTTTGAATGTGACATGTGGCCCCATCTTGGCCAAGTCTGCAAAGGGGAAAGGTGTTTCTGGGGAAAGATGTTCCTAAGAAAAGAAATTCCCAGGAGGACATGCCCTCCTCTGGGACTAGAGGCCCTTTGCTTGCGATAGAGCCTGTGTGTGGCCACGAGGGAGGACATTGCAGACGGTGGCGGAGTGAGAGAGCGGAAAGCCCTTGGGTCCAGCTCTGAGAGGCCACCTCGCCCTCAAAGCCGGTCTCCCTCGATCTGGTCACATCTTGCTGGGTCCCCTTTGACTGTATCTATGGCCTTCTGCTCCAAGGCAGAGCTCTCTTCGGCTGTTTGTTCCAGTTCTACTGGGCTGTGAGCTCCCTGGTGCTGGGCATTTGTCCCATAGCCTCCACCTCAGTCTAATCTTAACCTGGTAGGAGCGTGGGGGGGGAGGGAGGGGGATGCCCCTGAGAGTAGGGCTCGTTCTCTTGACTCAGTGACCCCTGGTAGGAGGTGTCTGTGCCTCCTTTTGTGGGGGGACTCCCTGGTGACTCTGCAGAAGGTCCTCGGCTTGGGTCCTCCTTACAGTTGATGCGCATTGTCCTTACGCAGCATCTTAGAAGGTAGGTTTATTTTGGTAACTCTTTCCATTGGAAATCCTTTGCAGTATAGACAACGATCACTGTGACAGTTTGGGGGAACTTTAGTTAATATGCTGAGAACTATCGCTCTTCAAAAGGACTGTCACTTCATTCACCCATTCTACCTTTATGGAGTCCCCGATTGTTGAATGTCTGGGGTGTGCTAAGCATTGGGCCCAAAAGGAAAGTTGCGCGAAAATGGTTAAGCTGTGGCTCCCGCCCACCGCCACCCCACCCCGGAGTGCCCAGCCCCACTCCAGAGTGAGTACATCCCACAGAGAGCTGCCGGGTAGCTGACGGCCATGGGTGCTGGAGACGGGCCTAGCGCTGTGCTCCAGCAGCACGTGGAGGGCGGGGAGCCGCTGACGGGTGGCTCGAGTTGGAAGGAAATGAAACTGGAAAAGGTGGAGAGCAGATGGGCTCGTGGGGTTTTTGCCGGAAGTAGTGGGAAGGGTAGAGCGAGCGTGTCCTCCGATTCCAGGTGGAAGCTTCGGGGCCCTGTTTGGAAGGCATTGAGGGATGTAGTGGGGAGAGAACCGTTACTGTGGAGATGGGCAGAATGGGGGATTGAGGGAGGCGGGCAGGAGGCAGCGGGCATCCCAGGGAGAGCGGCCAGGCAGGCAAGCAGGCGCTGCTTGGAGGGAAGGAAGGACCCATCCGTGGCCCAGGGGAGGAAGGGGTGAAGGCACCGGGCTAGGAAATATGGATCCGAGACCTGGTTTGGCCTCTTGGTTGATGTCACCTTGGTCAAGTAGCGTCTCCTCTCCGGGTGTCCGTTTTCTCAGCGCAGACAATGGAGATATGGGCGTCCCCACCACCCTTGGCTCTCTGCAGCTCTTGGGCACTACTCAGAGTGAGGCACTTATGCGGGAGGTTAAGCAGGTCACGGTTGGGGACCGGATGTGGGAGCCGGAGGCAGAAGGTCTTCATTATTCAGGAGGGTGACGGCCCTTTCCTTCACGGTGGGAAGACAGCGGGGAAAAGGATGGGGTGACAGGACGGCCCCATCTGTGTAAGGGAGGGGGGGCGGTTAGGGAGGAGCAGGCCTTAGACGCCACAAGTGTCCGGAACTCAGGAACGCACGTGTCTGTCGTGGCTTGTTTTCCTAGCTCTTCTTAATTTTTTTGCTCGATTCACGAGCATGCATCAGAGTTAATGAAGCAATTCTATGATTAAGCCACAAAGAAATCTAGGAGGCAATGCACTTGGATTTCAGTGGAATTATTAGATACGGGGGGGGGGGGGGAACACTTGCAAGAGAATTACGTATAAATCTCCGTATTACCCCTTTGTACCCCAGCCGTGAAAAGAATCAGATCACTCAAAGAGCTCAGAAACGAACTATTTCACGAGTTTTGGTAAAAAGCAAAAGCCTTCCTATTTCCGGTGGAAGACTTTGCGAAGCCCTTCAAAATGTAGATCTGAAACTCCGTTTCTGGTTTAACATCTACTGCGAAGGCTGGAATCACTTTGCACTTTTGAAGAAGCGTGTGATGCTGTTGAAAGTCATCAGGATTTGCTCTGGCAGAACTAATACCTGCTAAGATGCCGGGGTGCCGTTCTCTTCTTTGCTGTGAATCATCAAACATGTTTTAAGTTATATTTGTGTTGATGGAGAGGTGGAGGCTTAGGGCATGGTGGGGTTGTGGCAGGGACTGGGTGGGGGAGTCTCAGCCAGGCAGAGTCTGGAGAGAGCCCGAGGAGCCTATACCATGTGACCTTGGGGTCCCTGTCCTATTTCCTGCAAGTAACCTTGACCTCGGCCTCGACACACATTTGTGCGGTTCAGCAATTGACAGGGCTCCTTCCCAGGCATCACTTGCATGGTTTCAGAGCCTTCTCAGAAACAGGTACAGATTGTCTCCTTCAAAGGGCACACGCGGCTCCTAGTCTCAGAACGTGGGCAAATTTGTATGCACTCTGCCGAGTTAGACACACATGTGTATTAATGGGGTGTCGGGAGTGAGACAGGGAGGCAAGTTGGAAGATGGAGAGAACACTGGCTGTGGATCCAGGAAGATCTGAGTTCAAAGCATGGCTCGGTCACTTACTGGTTACTCGACCTGGGTGCTAATTCGCTTCCGAATCTTATTTTCCTTTTCTCTACAACTGAGCCGGTTACAGTAGCTTCCTCTGAAGGGTATAGTGAGGCACAAATGAGACGAGGATTGTGGAAGCACTTTGTAAGGGATGAAGCATCCCCAAAATGCTCAAACTTGGAATTTACCAGCAAACCTGGCATGTTTCAAGAAGGGGGTGATCAAAGCATTGGAGGACCCTGAAGCCATGTCACAAGTGTGAGGTGACAGAGCCTGACATCACCATGCCTTCTATTTCCAGGGGCTGCTTTGCTGGGCACCGTTTAGTGGAGAGGTGACAGAGTGCAGCGGCCCTCCAGGGAGCTTGCACGAGCCATGCCTCAGACTCGGCCCTCACCAGGGCCTGGCCCATGGCCTCCGTCCGTGACAGCTAGACCCAGGGAAACAGGTGTTGGAGTCTAGGAGCCTAGGTCCACAAGAGACAGGGAAAATGTCTTCTCCCTTTCCCTCCTCCTCTGCCCCTCTTCCTCCCTCCTTTTTGGGTTGTTTCTCTCTGGCTGGCAAGGTATTCAAAAAGCTCTAATTCCTTAGTTGTCATGTTGCATTTAATCGTTTGCCCATAAAGTGATTCACTTAATAAACTTTATTCAAACGTACTTCTTTGCACTGTGTTTGAATGAGAATATTCAGCAAAGGGTGGCTGTGGCATTGACCCCGGGACCTTGGTCTTCATATCAGAAGACGGAGGCTGGGATGCAAGAACTGCTGTTACTCAGCAAGTCGGGGGCCCCCGTGATCCCCAGTTTCCTTTGCAGGAAATTGGGGAGATGACAAGTCCTTCGGAGATCCGGCTCAGACCACATGATGTAGATGCTCTGTGGTAAGTGGGGAGATGTGAGGGATTCTTGGCTGAACAGGTACCCTCCGGGGGATGAGGCAATTATACTCCAGGGAGGCGTCATGAGGTCCCGTTCATAAGAAGGGATCTTCAGACTGGGAAGAATTGCTCAAGGGGATTCTGGAAACTTCTGTGAAGTCTTCGTGCCCCGGGGAATTCTTTATGAGGTAGTTAAGCTGGCAGGCCCTGGCCCTCAGGCAATTCTCAGTTCCCCTATAAATTCTATGATGGCCTGGGGTGATGGTCAACCAATTCCCACCCCTCCCCCGCCAATACTGAAGGATGGGGAAAGGAGTCCTTCAGAGCGTGTCTCCCTTATGTCACTGGTTTTGGTGTTTGAAAACTTGTTTCAGTCTGCGGAGGGGGGGATGGTGAGTAACAAAATACCATAGACACAGTAGCTTCAACAGTGGAGATGCATTTGGAGGTAGGGAGTCTGAGACCAGGAGGCCACCACAGCCGGTTGTTGGTTGAGGGCCCCTGGGTTGCATCTGGCCGCCATCTTGCTGTTTTGTCACACGGTCTGGCCTCTCTGTACTCTTCCTACAAGGCCACCTACAAGGTCAGAGCTCTACCCTCATGACCTCACTTAACCTTCACCACCTCCTTGGAGGCCCAGACTCCGATACCGTCATGCAGGGGAGGGCCTTGACGCATGAGTTTCAGGGGACACAACTCGGGCCGGCAAAACTCAAGTGTCGAGCGGGCAGAAGTAGAAGCTGCCGGGGCCTTGCCATGGGACTTACGTGAGCCCAAGCCCTGCCCTGTGCCCGTAGCTGAGGGACTTGGGCAAGTACTCACCCCTGTCAGCCTATTTCTCTCCTGGGAGATGGGGTAAGGGGGTCACAGCGCGCAAGGTTCGTGCAAGGATTAGTCAAGGGTGCTGAAATGTGAAGTGGGGTTCGTGAGCAAACGGCTAAGAATTCTTGAGACGCCTTTGGCTCAAAGAGGCGATTTTATTAAAGCACAGGGACAGGACCCGTGGGCAGAATGAGCTGCACTGGGGTTGTGAGGGGCAACTGATTATATACTTGTAGGTTGGTGAGGGGTGGGGCTAGAGATAAAGTTTTTTATTTTATTTTTTCTAATTTTTTTTTTTTTTTTTTGAGAGACAGAGTGCAAGCAGGATGGGGGGTGGTTGCTGAGAGAGAGGGAGACACAGAATGCAAAGCAGGCTCCAGGCTCCAAGCTGTCAGCACAGAGCCCGACACGGGGCTCGAACCCACGAACCGCGAGATCATGACCTGAGCTGAAGTCAGACACTTAACCGACTGAGCCACCCAGACGCCCCTAGGTAAAGTCAGTTTTTAAGGAATCTCTGTATGCTGAAAGCAGGGGCTCACAGGACCCTGGAGATTTAGCAATCGTCAAGATAAGGTTGCGCTTAGTTTTTAAGAAGCGTAAACACGAAGGCGTCAGGGCGGCCATAAACGTCTTGGGGAACGTTCCACGCTGCAGGTCTCTGACATCTCTCAATGGGCTGCAGGCTGTAAGGGAATTTAATTTAAACTACATTTTTCTTGCCTTTGTTTCCCTCATCAAAGGGGACGATTGGGAAGCACCGAGAACACCAGCTGGCGCCTTGCCGTCCTCGGTGACCGGCCACTCCTCCCCTTTCTGCCCTCTCGTGAGACACCAGCCTCTGCATTTTGCTCTTTGAATGATCAAGCGGTTGAGCTGTCTCTAGGGTCTGCTTCTGCCCCTCTGCTTTGGAAGTCTGTCGTCCTGAGAGGAGAGCACATCACCCAGGAGGGGCTCTGTCTGTTCCCAGTGAGGATAATCACACTGAACTCTCAAGGTTATTGAAATGAACCAAGATACCGTAGGGGGAGACACCTCATTCAGTTCCTGGCAGGTGGCAGAGGATAAACATTCCTGTACTGTGGCTCCAGGTGGGGCTGAGTTGGGACGATATCAGTCAACAGAGATTCACTGAGCACCTACTATGTGCCAGGCACTAGGGACAGCACAGTGGGAAAGACTGGCACGATCCCCCTCTCGGGGAATGTGGAGTCTCAGGGGAGAAGGCAAACATTAACCAGATTTCGAAAGCTCCCGTCTGTGGTCTTGGGTCCACGGTCACCCGATGGGCCTCCCACTCCTGCTGCTGCACAGAAGACGTCCTCGGGAGGGGCGCCCTCGGGTCCCGCGGAGTCATCCCTTCCCGGAGAGGTGCTCGGGCGAGAGAGCACTGCGGTTCCCGCCCTAAGTCCCTGGCACCTCATCAAATGCCAGCTCAGCTTCCAGCTATGCACTCCCTCCCGGCCATCTCCTGTTTTGGTGTCCTCTGGGCTGCCCCTCCGGGTGTCCATGAGTCACAGAGCCGCTCCAGAAACTCCTGGTCCCGCTCCGGGCTGAGAAGAGAATTCCGTTCACAACAAACAAATTCCGGGGAAGCGGGAGCCCCAGCGGTTGACAAGGCATACAAATGATTGCAGGTGCGGTGCCCTGGGTTTCATCCTCTCCTGCTCCCCTCTTGCCCTCCCAGCTGGGCCAGGGACCTGCTGGGTGACGCGGGCAGGCTCCTGCCCTCTTGCTGGTGTTGAGGGCCTCACGGTCTGCAAAACTCTTAGGTGGTTCGAGGCGGCCTGACTGGGTTTAAACATCACCCAAGGGGCGCCTGGGTGGCTCAGTCAGTTAAGCATCCGACTTTGGCTCAGGTCATGATCTCACGGTCCGTGAGTTCGAGCCCCGCGTCGGGCTCTGTACTGACAGCTCAGAGCCTGGAGCCTGCTTCGGATTCTGTGTCTCCCTCTCTCTCTGACCCTCCCTCGTTCATGGTCTGTCTCTCTCTGTCTCAAAAATAAATACATGTGTTTTTGTTTTTGTTTTTTAAAAGAAGGAATTCTTGAGATGCCTTTGGCACAAAAAAGGTGATTTGATTAAAGCACAGGGACAGGACCCGTGGGCAGGAAGAGCTACACTGGGTTTGTGAAGAGTGATTAGTTACATACTAGGGTGTTGGGAGAGGTAAAGGCGCAAGGGAGGCCTCCGGAAGGACTGTGATGTGCTAAAGAGGACTCCCAAGATACCGGAAGCCTTGCTATTAAGCTAAGGTTGTTTTCCCTCTAGGAGGGCATTATTGCGACAGTAGGGGGTTCCCGGAGAACGGTTCTACTCTGTATTTGCCTCAAGGATGTGTCAATGGGCTGCAGGTCATAAGGAAATGTAATTTCACCTGCCATTTCGTTCTTGCCTTTGTTCCCCACATCACCATGGAGGGGAGGGTGATGTTGGGGCTCCAGGAAACAGAGGCTATAGGTTTCTGTTGGTAAGATCGCCTTTTCCTTGATGGAGACTCCCGTCCTGCGGGACTGTGATCTCTGTCAGTTAACCATTTGTTTCCTTTCCTTTCCTTTGTCCTGGGGCAGCCGGGAGTGCTGGAGAATGTCACACGGATCCCACCCGGGGTGGGGGGTGTTGTTAACTCGTGCTTGGCCCTCAGCTTGCCTTATGCTCCCTCATCAAAGGCGTAGGGATGGCCAAGCAGCGAGAGGGAAGAAACTTGGATCCCTGAATGACCTCACTGAGCAGAGACACCTGCCAACATTGGCCTACTGCCCACATTCAGACTGTTATGTGAAAGAAAAACACATTTCTATTTTAAGGCACTGTATTTGGGGGCCTCTGACATAGCAGCTTAGCCTAATATATATGCTAGCTAACATAAGGCGTGGCTAGGTGCCTAATTATCTGCAATGTGGTTTTATGCCGGATTCTGTTTAGATCTATGTTATTTATTGCTACCCTTACTCTAACAGAGATTGCTAAGACTTCTCAAGACATTATAGTAGACATGTTTCCCCTTTTGCTGATAATTTTGAATTCCTTTTAATTTTAAAACCAAGTATATGTGAGGGGACACATGGAAGATATCACTCTTGACACGCCTGAGTACTTATTTGTATCAGGCAGTGGAAGTTATATCATCTGGTGGGTTCCCTTTTATGCTTTGCCTTCCAGGAAAGTTAGAGCCAGTTTAGTTAAACGCTCACTATAAACCTTTACTGCTATACGTTTCTTTTTATCGTACTTCTTCCCCTATGTATATTTCACGTCCGTTTGTTTTATTTTTTTTTTTATAAGATTTTTTAGATGGTTATTTATTTGAGAGAGAGCATGCGCAGAGGAGGGGCAGAGAGAGGAGACAGAGGATTCCGAGCGGGCTCCGCGGTGACAGCAGAAAGCCCCGTGCGGGGCTCGAACCCACAAACCGTGAGGACGTGACTTGGGCCGAAGCTGGACGTGTAACCGACTGAGCAGCCCAGGGGCCCCACGTTTGTTTGTTAGGAGGTTCACTGCTCCTACTGTCACGCCCCTGGGTGCCTTGTCCATGCCCTTCCTCTGTCATCTGTGTCCTTTCCCCTCTTTCCCTGAGCTCCTGCTTTCCCAATGACTCAATGAAGTGTTTCCTCTGTGCACCGGTGGCCTTCCATACAGAGCACTCCCCTCGGACTTCTGTTGGAACTTCTAGCACACTGAATTTGCTTTCGCAGTTTGACGTCCCTGCTGGAGTGTGAGCCCATTGTGACCCTCACCACCGGTCGTGTCTTTCACACGTAAGGGTGAATTTGTCCCAGACCAATTCGCTGTAAGTTAGTCTCTTGCAAAACCCCCTGGGGACGAGGTGAAGCCAAGAGCTTAAAGCAATCCGTTCTGGTAGAGTCGTCGGGTGGCCCGAAGCTGTAACGGTAGGACTTCGGTTCCAGCCCCTGATAATGACATCGGAGGGGCTGGTGCCCTTCCAAGCACGGAGGCTGAGATAGCAGGGCTGGCTTGGAACCAGAACCACACCAGGGCTCATGTTGGATCCTAGCTTCTATCAGGCTAGGGGAGGAGCCTGTGCCCCACTAATCATGCAGCTAAAAAGCCGTAGCCCGAGGACAGGGTCCGTTCCTCTCCCAGATTCCGATGTCCCCTGCTATTGCTCCATGAGTCCCCTCCGCGAACAGGCTCCAGCAGGCCACGGCTGTCTGGCCGTTCATCCTGCTTCCCTGACACCCTGGGCCCCCCTTCTTCCCTTAGTCATGGAACCTCGTGAGTGTTTTGGCACACGTGGCCGCCGGAGAGGGATTTTTTTTTTCCCCCCAGGTACTCTTGCAGCCCACATGACAATAGGACCAAGAGTTAGCCAATGGAGTGTAGACAGAAGTGATGTGTGCATTTCCAGATCACATTTTTGTTTAAGTTTTTTAATCTTTATTTATTTTTGAAAGAGAGACAGAGAGAGAGAGAGAGAAAGCAGGGGAGCGACAAAGAGAGAGGGAGACACACAATCCGAAGCAGGCTCCCGTCTCTGAGCTGTCAGCACAGAACCCGACGCGGGCCTCGAACTCACGGACCGTGAGATCATGACCTGAGCCGAAGTCGGACGCTCAACCGACTGAGCCACCCAGGCGCCCCTACATTTTTTTTTTTTTTAATTAGGAAATTGTGTGCCTCCACACCACCCAGCCCCATCTCTGTTTCCTGTGGGCTGGAATGTGGAGTGACAATATGAGGAAATTTTGACCGTGGCCCAAAGATAACAGCCTAGGGTAGGACAAAACGATGAGCTAGGAAGGCCTTGAGTGCTGGGAATGTTCTGTACCTCCATCTGGGGGGTAGTTTCACGGACGTGTACATATGTAAGAATTGATTGAGCTACCCTCTGAATATTTCCGAACCGTATTTTACAGAAGTTATGCCACAGCAAAAAAAAAAAAAAGAGAGAGAGAGAGGGGGGAGGGGGGGTGGGGAACCTGGTTCCCTGAATGACCTCACGGAGTAGAATTTACCTGTCGCTGGTCCCACGGCAGCGAGGCCACCCTGGTTGGAGACCAGGCCACAGGACTCTATTAGGACCGTTCACGAGGCCTTACAGAATGAGCGGTAAACCGCCAAGGAGGCCGAGGGTGGGAGCGGGGATCATTCTAGACAGCAGGAGTGAAGGCCCAGAGGGGAGAAAGCACGGACGTTTTCGCGTGGTGTAACTAAAGCCCTGGGTGTGCGTGGCGTGAGGGCCCCGGGGGCAAGGGCCTGTCCTGTGGTGCCTCCCTTTGACAGCGACACCCGAAGGTGGAGGGAGGTTCAGTCATCTGTCCTCTGACGTCACTGCTGACATCGTTCATTCCTTTGTTCTTTCACTGAGCAGGAACGAGGTTCTCCGTGGGACCTGGCAGTGGGCCTATGGGACAGAGCACCCTCCCTGGAGGGGCACCAAGGCTGTATGGACCCCCCTCGGCCCCCTTATTCTGGGTCATCTCCCCGAGGTACCACAGATAAGTCCCGAAGGTCCCCCTTTCCCAAAGAGCCTTTTCCCGGAACGCTAATGTTTTGTTTTGTTTTTTGGTTTTTTTTTTTTGAGGAAAAAAGTTCTGTGGTAAAATCAACTGAGAAAGTGGGTTTGCTTCCTCCTCCTTGGAAATTCTTGCAGGTCAGCTTCTTAAAATCTCTGGGAGGTAAAGAATATTTAAAATTTTGTGTACGAGCTTCCCAGGCCCGCCGTCACAAAGTCCCACAGTCCAGGGGGGTGGTGAAAACAACAGAAACGTATTCTCTTATCGTTCTGGAAGCTGGAAGTCCCGAAGGAAGGTGCGGCCGGGCCGAGCTGGTGGTGAGAGCGGGTCACCTGGGGACTGAGGTGGTGACCACACAGGAGGCCTCCTGGGGCAGAAAGGGCAGTTCTGGGTTCCTCCTTGAGGCCTGGGGGTGGGGACAGGGAAGGCCCGCAGGAGCCGGCTTTTCCAGGACTGTACCACAGGAGGCTTTCAGGCCTGCACGGGGGAGAGGGGGGCCCGACGAACGCGGGGTGCTGCGGAATTTGGGTCCAGGTTACCCTCTCCACCTCACCACCCGTCAGAGCCAAGAAGCTGCGGAAAGCAGCATCTGTGGGTCCCGGCTCCTGTCACACCTGGGCCTGTGCCACCTCGCAGTCTCCAGGGGCTGATGTGGGTGGCGTTTTCACATCTCCTGAGCTAGTTTATGGAAAGCACTCAAAATAAACCCCACGTCTATAAACAAGTTTCCTTCCTGCTTATCAATTTTCCCCTCCGCTGGGCTTTGCAATTACGTACGTAACGCCCACCTCACGCCCCCCCCCCCCAACACTTTGTTGCCTCCTGGGAGAGGATTAAGGAAAATTTACCATTTTCTCCATGGTAAAAAAAAAAGACAGGGATTCAAGTTCAGGGCTTGCCACCGACCTGCTGTGTGACCTTCAGCATAGACTCTAACTCCCATCTTTGCCTTTATAAAATGGAAGCCATGATACCACCAGCCCTGCCGACCTTCCTCATCGCCATCCTGTGCCAGGGACTATTATAGAAGCAATGACTCTCAAAGTTCCTCGTCAGGTGCAATGCACGAAATGTACCGTGCAAGTGCGTTATATATCTTTATTTATAGCTCTTTCCATACAAAAATATGGTACTTAGTCATGTATTAATCAGAAGAAATTAGCATAAAAGTGTTTCCTTTCTCTCTTTTAAGGATAAACTTTTAGAAGGAAAAAGTAAAAGGAAACATTCTCTGAATACGGTAATAAGAAGAATGCATCTTTTTTTTTTAATGTTTATTTTCGAGAGAGAGCGAGAGAGAGCGAGAGGGACAGAATGTGAGTGAGGGAGGGGCAGAGAGAGAGGGAGACAAGAGAATCCGAAGCAGGCTCCGGGCTCCGAGCTGTCAGCACAGAGCCCGACGCCAGGCTCGAACCCACGAACCGTGAGATCGTGACCTGGGCCCAAGTCGGACGCGTAACCCACGGAGCCATGCAGATGGCCCCAGAAGAACGCATCTTTTAGGTCAGGTTTATTGGGCATGTAAAGGACCTATCCTAAAATTGGGGCGTGCGGTTTTGGGAGATTTGCCAATTACGTCCAGTCGTGCAAACATCATCCCAATCGGGACGGAGTATTTGTGTCATCACCAAAGTGGACCGGGTCCCCTCTGAAGCCAGTCACACCTCCCCTCCCCCAGCCCCTGGCAACCTCAGGTTGGATTTCTGCCCTTAGAGTTCTACTTTCTCTAAACGGCATATCCGTGAGATCATACAGGAGCTCTTCCTGTTTGACTTCTTTCTCCCCACCTGACGCTTCTAAGATTCATCCGGGTTGTTGAACGTGTCAGGAGTTCATTCCTCTCGCCTGCTGAGGCCGCGGAACGGGTGCAACCACCGTTGTTTATCTGCTCACGCACTGGCGGACGTTTGGGTTGTCTCCAGCTTGGACTTATGACAAATACAGCTTCTGGGAGCAATGCTTTCCTTTCTTTTGGATAAATACCTCGATGGGGGGATGACTGGATCATCTGGTAGGAGTATGTGTAACTTTTTGAGACACTGTCACACCGTCGTCCACAGTGATAATATCGTCTATATATATATATATATATATATATATATATATATATTTAACTTTAGCTGTCCCCCCAGGTGTGTGGTGATGTCCCCTCGTGGTTTTAATTTGTATTTCCATAATGACTAATGATACTGAGCATCTTTTTTTTTTTTTTTAATATTTATTTATTCTTGAGAGAGAGACAGACAGACAGAGCACGAGCAGGGGAGGGGCAGAGAGAAAGAGGGAGACACAGAATCCGAAGCACGCTCCAGGCTCGGAGCTGTCAGCACAGAGCCTGACGTGGGACTTGAACCCACGAACTGCGAGATCATGACCCGCCACCAGGCGCCCCGATGATACTGAACATCTTTTCATGTACTTATTTACCATCCGTATTTCTTCTTCCCTGAAGTGTCTGCTCAGATATTTTGCCTGATCTCAAAATTGGCTCGTGGTGTTGAATTCTGAGACTTTCGAAATACTTCGGGGACGGGTTGTCTTCCATAATATGTGTGTTTTGAAAATAGTTTTTCAGTCTATGATTTGTTTTTTTTTCATTTCCGTTTTCTTGAGTGTCTTTCAAAGAGCAGTTTTCTTAATTTTGATGAAGTTCGATTTTTTCCTGTTTTGATTACTACTTTTTGTGTCTTATGTAGAAAAGAAATTTTAAAAAAACCTTTGCCCAATTCCCACATCAGAAAGATTTTCTTTTTTTGTTTTCTTAGAGTTTTATTGTTTTAGGTTTTACATTTAGGTCTATGATATATATTTTTTTTAATTTGTATGTAATCTCTACTCCCAATATGGGGCTTGAACTCATGACCCCAAGATCAAGAGTCACATGCTCTACCAACTGAGCCAGCCACACTGGCCCAGGTCTATGATATATTTTGATATGATATATAATTTTTGTATATGATGTGAGGTATGGGCTGGGGTTCTTTTATTTTTTTGTGTGTAGGGATATCCAGTCGTTCTCACACCATTTGTTGAAAAAATGTATCTGTCTTCACCAATGACCTTTTCATCTCAGTGAAACATCAGTGGACGCTACGTGTAGGGTTCTGTTTCTGGTTCTCTATTTTGTTCCATTGATCTAAATGGTTTTTCTTGCACCAATAACACACTGTCCTGACTACTGTGGCTTTATATTAAATTTTAAAATCAAATTATGTGATTTCTCCAACTTTGTTCTTATTTTTCAAAATTGTCAGACTCTTTTAATTTTTTTTTTCTTTGAAGCTCCAGACACATTTTTGGTCGATTTCTACAAAAGAGCCTGTTGAGATTTGAATTTGTATCACTCAGAATCTATAGATCAATTTTAGGAGAATTGACATATTAATAAGATTGAGTCTTCTTTTTTTTTTTTTTAATGTTTATTTTTGAGAGAGAGAGAGAGAGAGAGAGAGACAGAGACAGAATGGGAGCGGGGGAGGAGCAGAGGGAGAGGGAGACACGGAATCTGAAGCAGGCTCCGGGCTCTGAGCTGTCAGCACGGCTGACGCGAGACCATGACCTGAGCCAAAGTCAGACGCTTAACCGACGG
This sequence comes from Lynx canadensis, assembly GCF_007474595.2. Lineage (NCBI taxonomy): Eukaryota > Metazoa > Chordata > Mammalia > Carnivora > Felidae > Lynx > Lynx canadensis. Next base: position 131,948,057 of record NC_044305.1, on the reverse strand, counting down.
AGCCACCCAGGCGCCCCTAAAATTGAGTTTTCTGATCCAGGAACACGACATATACATTTATTTAGGTCTTCTTTGATTTCGCTTAGCGTTGTATAGTTTTCAGCAAACAGAAAACTACGTGTTTAAAAAACTTTCTTACCAAATATTTCATGCTTTTGGTTCTATTCTAAATGAATGTATTTATTTGTATTATATATGAATACTTCTTTATTCCTATTTCCAATTGCTCATTGCTAGTATAGAGAAACATGGTGGACTTTCATACCCTGATCTTGTGTCCTGTGACCTGGCTAAGCGAGTAGCTTTTGGTGTGGATTCTTTATGGTTTTCTAGGTAGACGATCCCATCCTCTGCAAATGAAGGCAATTTACTTTCTTTCCAATGTGTATCCCTCCACCTCTTCCTCCTCTTCCTCTTCCACATGTTTCCTCCTCTTGCAGGGGCTTGGCCTCCTTGAATGTGAGCAGTGACAGCAGACATTCTCACCCTGTTCGAGATCCTTGGGAGAATACATCCCATCTTTCACCATTGGAGGATGTCCGCTGTAGGCTTTTCATGGATGCCCTTTATCAGACTGAGACATCTCTTCGTTTCCTGGTTTGCTGATCTATTTATTCGTTTTCGCAGACTTTTTTTTTTTAATGACTTGTAAACATTGTTACTTATTTTTAATTTTTTTTTGGAAGGTCTAATTGGCTTTATTAAGTGATTCATGAATCAAGCCGCATCCCAATCTAGCAAGTAGAGGGGAGCTTGTAAGACTCTTCCTTTTTTTTTTTTTTTAAATATATATGCATTTTTTAAAATGTTTATTTACTTCTGAGAGAAAGGGAGACAGAGCACGAGCAGGGAAGGGGCAGAGAGAGAGGGAGACACAGAATGTGAAGCAGGCTCCAGGCTCTGAGCTGTCAGCACTGAGCCTGACACGGGGCTCGAACCCATGACCCGTGAGATCGTGACCTGAGCTGAAGTCGGACGCTTAACCAACTGAGCCAGCCCAAGATGCCCCTAGACTTTTCTTAAAGAGCAGTTTTAGGTTTATAACTAAACTGAGAAGAAGGGGGTCACCTGGGTGGCTCAGTCAGTTAAGTGTCTGACTCCTGATTTTGGCTTAGTCACGATCTCACGGTTCATGGGTTCAAGCCCCGCATTGGGCTGCACACTGACAGCGTAGAACCTGCTTAGGATTCTCTCTCTCTCTCTCTCTCTCTCTCTCTCTCTCTCTCCCTCCCTCTCTCACTGTCCCTCCCTGAGTTTGTGCATGTGCTCTCTCTCTCAAAAATAAATAAACTTAAAAAAAATACATTGAGAAGATACGGAGATTTCCCATATAATCTCTGCCCCCACGTGTGTTCAGCCTCCTCCATGATCAACACCACTCAGCAGAATAGAATTCTTTTTTCACCAAGAACCTACACTGACCTATTATAATCACCTGAAGTGTCATAGTTTATCTTAGGATTTACTCTTGGTGTTGTACATTCTATGAGTTTGGACAAGTGTACAGGAACCTGTATCAATCCTTATATCGTATGGAATATTTTCATATTAAAAATCCTAAAAATCCTCTATTTTCTGCTGATCTGTCTCTCCTCCCTCACCCCCGGCAACCACTGATCTTTTCATTGTCCCCGTTGTTTGTTTTTTTCCAGAATGTCACACAGTTGGAATGATACAGGGTGTAGCCTTTTCAATTTGACTTCTTTCACTTAGCAAGATGCATGTAGGGTCCCTCTGTGTCTGTTCATGGCTTCGTAGCTCATTTTCTTTTCAATGCGGATGAAGCGCAGTCTATTTTTCCACTCACCTACCGTAGAGCATCTTGATTGCTTCCAAGCTTCGGCAATTATGAACAAAGATGCTACAAACATCCACGTGCGGGTTTTATGTGGCCACGTGCTCTCAGTTCCTTTGGGTAAATACCCAGGAGCACGATTCCCGGATCTTAGGGGAAGGATATGTTTCGTTTGTGCTGCCGAACTGTCTCCCAAAGTGGCGCCACCATGTTGCATTCCCAGCAGTAAGAATAAAAATTCCCGTTTCTCCACATCCCTGCCAGCATTTGCTACTGTTAGTGTGTTGGATTTTGATCCTTCTAATGGGTGTGGTGATATCCCATTGTGGCTTTAATTGACGATTCTTTAATAACATACGATGTTAAGAATCTTCCCTTGTGCTTATCTGCCATCGGTATAACTTCTTTGGTGAGATGTCTGTCCAGGTCTTTCGCCCACGGGTTTTCATGGACCCCAGGATTGCTTGGGGGGCATCACTGAGTGTTCTTTCACGAACGGCACACCCGATGTGAGGGTCATAGACCAGAGGAGGCCCCGGGGGGGCGGGCGGGGAGCGGTGAGGCAGAGGTTGTGCTGTGTGTGGCCTGCCTACAGGAGGAGCCCACGGACGCCAGGCCGTGATGCCCGAGGACAGGTGTCTACCTTCTCCTTGTTGAGCACCCGATGTGACTTGAGCAGCCCTCACACACAGACGTCCTACTAGGGAGGATAAGGGGAAAGGGAAGAATCTGAATTTGGCTAACTGTCCAGAAGAATCAAAGTTCAAAATCAGAAGCGAGGGGGTGAAGTTAAATTTGAATTTCCCCCCACTGTCGTCAACAGAAAAGACTGGCGAGAGGCTCAAGACGTTGGTAGGGCCATGCTCTCTCTGAAAGTGCCGGGGGTGGACGTATCCCAGGCCTCTCTCTCAGCCTTGGCTGCCTCGGGTGGTCCTTGCGTTACAGATGCGTGATTTCAATCCTCTGTCTTCACGGCGTCTTCTCCTCGTGTCTCTTCACGTCGCCCTTCCTCTGTGTGTGTCTGTCTCTGTCCAAATTTCCATCTTCTATAAGGACACCTCTCCTATTGGATTAGGGACCACCCCAGTGACCTTAAAATCTGCAAAGACCTATTTCTCTCTCTCTCTTTTAAATATTTATTTACTTATTGGGAGAGTGCACACAGGGGAGGGGCAGAGAGTCGGGGACAGAGGATCCGAAGCAGGCTCTGCACAGACAGGCTGACGGCGGTGAGCCCGACGCGGGGCTCCAGCTCACAAACCGCAAGACCGTGACCTGAGCCGAAGTCGGACGCTCAACCCACCGAGCCACCCGGGCGCCCCAGCAAAGACCTGTTTCTAAATAAGGTTACTTTCTAAGACACTGGGAGGGAGGACTTCTTCAACATACCTTATTTGGGGGATACAGGTGGATTCATAGTGTCCACATCCCACGGAGTTAGGGCTCTCGGGACGCTCTTTGGCCGCCCTACACGTCAGAACCTCAGGAGTCCAACCGCATTGTCGGCACACGGCTCGTTACCGTCGAAAGGGACCGCTGTGAAAACTGTAAGGAGCACTGGCCTTGGGAGGCCCAAGTCCCGGTTTGCCATGTAGTAACTGGGTGGCCTTGGGCAAGTCCTGTCACCTGCTGCACTTACTTTCAATACCTGTAAAACCAGAATCACTATCTGTCCTAGTCCGCTGAGACGGCCGTAACAAAATACCATAGCCTCGGGGACTTAAACAACAGAAGTTTGTTTTCTGACAGTTGTGGAGGCTGGAAGTCCAAGGTCAAGGTGCCGCTGATTTGGTTTCTGCTGAGCGTTCTCTCCCTGGCTTGCAGACTGCCACCTTCCTGCTGTGTCCTCACATTTCAGTGGTGGGGGTAGAGAGAGAGAGCGAGAGAGAGCAAATTCTTTGATGTCTGGTCTTATAAGAACACTAATTCTTAGGAGCAGGACCCTACCTTTATGATCTCATTGAATCGTAATGACTTCCTTAGAAGCCCCATCCCCAAAGACAGCCACCACCGGGAGTTAAGACTTCACCTATGAATCCGTGGTAGAGGGGACACAAACGTTCAGCCACGGCCCACCTCTTCCAGTGTCATTAAGAGGGTTAAAGTCGATGCTGAAGGTTACCGTGAGCACAAGGCCTTGAAGAAACTAATAAAAGAGCACTACCTTCCCTGGATTGTCTCCATGATAGGAGATTATTTCTCCCTTATGTGGCCGGATCTTTATAGTGGGTGAGCCCCATACCCTAAAAAATACATGGGCTTGCTGAGAAAGGAACACAGAGCCCCAGAGGCTGCAGAAGCTACTGACTTGGGAAACACCAAAAGGACCTTACTTAACAAAACCCTCATCGACGCCCACCGAGCGTCTGGGGACACGTGGCGACGACACTGGAGACCAGGGAAGCAGAGTGCCTTGGGCAAGAGAATGACATTCTTAGGTAAGGCATGGAAGGTCTTTCCCGATCCCGTCAGGAACGGTCATATCTCCATCTCCACTTTCCGTCCCGTGGGCCGGTATTAGGCTCATGCTAATCATCTCATGGGAAGGAGAATGGGAATGAGCATTTGTTGAGTACCTGCTGTGTGCTCAGAGATTTCACCCACATGATGGTTGTCAGTTCATTTACTCGACTTGGAAGTTTGCTGGTGAGACATCCAAGGCTTCAGAAGACACAGCTGGTGAGTGGCAGGGCTGGGCTTTGAACCTGGGTCTGTCTGACTTCACAATGCTTTGAAGGCATGGGTTTGGCCACAGTTTTAAGCAGATTGCTCTTTGAGGGTTACCTAAGCTATGTCCTTATGGGTGTATATGAGGTCCTTGATGGCGGGGATCTCATCAGATTCATTTACACCTTCTCAACAGCACCCAGCACAGTACAAGGAGGTGGTGGGGGGCGGGGGGCTTGGAAATGTTCATTGGAGCCATGGTGGATGGGTAGTGCCTGGATCAATGTCAATATACATATTGATATGATATATCAATATCCTCCCCATGAGAGTCCTGCCAGCAATCTTTACCCCCCAAGGGTCCCCACATCACAGGCTGGACCATGGCTCTAAGGGCTCAATCCTCTCCTCCTTTGATGTTCCTCTTTTGAAGAGGAAAGAAAATGGCGGTGGGGTGGAGAAATGGCTTTCCTGGTATCCCTTGAGTCCCAGACCTGAAGCTGTCTTGTCCCAACTTCTCAGGCCTTGTGAGTCTGCTCTTGACGGAGGCCGACCCTCATTGGCTTTCTTGTGCATGGGGCGGGGGGGGTGGGGGGGAAGGGTTAGGAAAGGGCTCAGCACCCACAGTCTAAGAATTGTTGATCGACCCCTTCAGAAACCAGCATGGCTGTATCAGAGGGGCGCGCTTCCCAGCCTTGTCCTGCTTACGGAGATTTGGGTGTTTGGCTATGTTCATTTAAAAAGTCCAGGGGCACCTGAGTGGCTCAGCCGGTTAAGCATCCGACTTCGGCTCAGGTCAGGATCTCGCAGTTTGTGGGTTCGAGCCCCGCGTCGGGCCCTGCGCTGACGGCTCGGAGCCCAGAGCCTGCTTCGGATTCTGTGTCTCCCTCTGTCTCTGCCCCACTTGCACTCTGTCTCTCTCTCACAAATAAATAAACATGAAAAAAAAAATAAAGTTCTGTTTAAAAAAATAAATAAATAAAAAGTCCACATACCCCAGGAGACCGGCAACAGAGTGCTCCGGAGCTCAAACGGCTGATTTTTGCAAAAGTCAGATGCTGGGTAAATCAACAGCGCTCCCATTTAAAAACCATCAAAATCAAGGTCCATTTGTTAAGCCTCTTATTTGGCACAGAGGGCTGCCACGACTACAAATGAAATGCTTGCTCCTGCTGATGGCTTCCGGAGGCCCATCATTCTGCTCACTGCTAGGAACCCCCTGGTTTAACCCTTCGTCCTTCCTTCACTGCTCGGTTCCCTTTGCCTTTTTTAGTCTCGAGCGCTTCTCAGAGCTGTTGTGGGACCCAATGAGCTGGTGGGGTGACAGCTTCATTTAAGATTAAGCTATCTGTCTGAGGGATTATCGCTTCCGTGATTTAACTCTTGCTTTGCAAGGTAGCTTTTCCTCATATTTACACCCTCCCTCTCCAAGAGGACTGTCATGACTTCAGGGCAGGCATCGTCTCTAATCAGGCCTCCGCTGCCTTGCACACAGTGTTCGATTAATATTTGCAGTTAATATTTGCGGTTTGAGGATGTGTGTGTGAGTGTGCGTGTGTGTGCCCGCATGCGCATATGCATATATGCGTGCGTGCACCTGTGCGAGGTCCCTGGCGATGGAACGATTAAGGAGCCAACCCCAGGGAGGCAGTCAGAAGCGGGTTTTAAAGCCCAGCTGCTTGGGGCGAGGGGTGGGGGGTGGGGGGGGGTGGTTGATAATGGGAAAAAGTCAGCAATTATCATGTAAGGGGACTTTTGGTAATGGGGGAAGCTCTTAGAAAATCAGCCCAGATGTCATTTTTCTTCTAAACCCCAAATCAAGATTCTGGCTGTGGCTGCCCAGAGAAAGAGAGGTGCCCGTTTGTACGGGAGGGGGGTTGTCCCTGCAGACAGACATGTTATTCAAGGGCAGAAAAAGACAAGGCCATTGGGAACGTGACAGGCGGCCAGTGGAAGGTAGGTCCAGAGGTAGGTCCAGAATATTTCAGTTTGGGCCCTTGGGATGTTCCCTGTGGATCTTCTTGAGATTAAGAAGTTGTGGTAAACGCAGAAAACAGTGGAAAGGATGTGGAAAACGACGTGACGTACCCAGTTACCATGGCGGACAGATTAGCTACTAATAGGGGAGTTGGGGTACGCAGCTATCCCTGTCCCTTTGGTTGTCTCCATAACACTGTGTTCGAGTGCAAAGAACCTCAGGTGTTGCTGTCCAGGTAGATCCCACTGACTTCCTCAGGACCGAGGTTTATGACGTGTGCCACCCACTCCTGGCATGCATCCTATCTTGGATTTCCCAGCTTGAGGCTCGTTTACAGATTCATGCCAGACCATATGCCCCGATTTTTTTCAAAGCGTGTGGTTGCCTGAGGATGACGCCCCAAGTCCTGTCCCCTGGGCACTGCCTCGTGCTCTGAACATGCCAGCCTCTCTATCTGTCCGTGCCCCTGTCCTTCTAGCTGAAGAGTGTTCTCTCCCACCCCCCACCCCGCCCCAGCTGCTCGTTAATTTCCCACTCAACCTCGGAGACTCGATGTCCCCTTTCTGAATTTACTTTTCTCATCTGTGAAGCTAGAATAATTACCCTCAGCCTTAGTCTGCTCGGGCTGCCCTAACAAAATACTAGGAAGCTTCAGCAGCAGAAATGTATTTCTCACGGTTCTGGAAGCCAGACATCCAAGATCAAGGTGCGGTTGATTTGGTCTCTCTGAGATCCCTCTCCCTGGCTTGCAGACGGCTGCCTTCTCCAAGGGTGCTTACGTGGCTGAGATGTGGGAAGAGGTGTCTCTTTGGTGTCTCTTCTCATAAGGACAGCAATCCTACTGATCACTCTTAAGACCTCATTTAACCTGAATTACTTCCTTGAGGCCCCATCTCCAAATACAGGCACCCCAGTGGGTTAAGTCATCAACGTGTAACTTTTGAGGGGACACGTGTATTCAATCTATAACACTGGGATTCATAGTTGGTGTTTCAGAGCCCAGGAACACTCAAGGCCCTCACTTGATCAATGGGGAAACTGAGTCCCCAGCGAGGAGATGGTTCAGGAAATGAGAAGGATGGCCAGGGGTGCCCACCTTATCCTTCCTCGCAAGGAACGAGGCATGGGTGGAAACGGCCAATGTGTAGGGACATCGGGAAAGCTCTCGGGATGCACTCTTGTTTGCCTGTTGGTGTTCACGTGAGTCCGGGGAGAGTCAAGTCAGGGCTAGTATTGCCACCAAATGAGAATGCCACAAACCTATATGGAAAGACTTTCAAGATGGCCCGTCGAGGATTGTGCAGGGTAACAACTCGATAGCCCTGACTCTTCTGGTGGAAAGAGCACGGAAGCTAGCGGATGAGGAGGAGGAAAACTGGAGAGCCTGGGGGGGCTCCCTCCTGTGGGCTGCCCCTCAGCACCCCCGCGTGCTCCAGACACACAAGGGGAGCCTGTCTGTCCGTTGAGGGTGGGGAGCCACGGTCACGGGGAATCTCAGTGATGGTTCCCACGTGGCCAGCAAGATTCCAGCAATTTCCCACTGAGCCGAAAATTGCTGCCTCCCCCCATGCTGAAGCGCATAGATGTTCCTCTCTGATCAAGGGTATAATTAACACCTGTCAAGGCAAGGGGCTGGGACGGGAGGGGGATTCCACTGTCGCTGCAAGCACCGTCCCTCCGGAAGTGCTCAGTGTCTAGGAAGCACATTTCCTTCCCACTTGAAGGGATTAAAAAGCCATCTCATAAAATGAAGACGCAGGTGGCGTTTAGCTGGGCTAATGTCTCTGAGTCTCCGTGTTCGGTTTCTTCAGCACACGTGCCGACAGATGCCCGATGAGCTACGGAAGCTCGTTCAATGACGGACCCTACCCGCGAGCACAAATGCCAAGTCTGGGCAGGACATTTCACCTTGCCCCTCTTGAACTGACCGTGGGTAAGAAGGGTTATTCACTAGCAGGAACTTGTATCTCCGTAGTTATTTCGTACAAAGGAAAACGAGGGAGAGATTACCTTAGGAGCTCTGTTGATGACCGATTTTTTCCCCTGGAAGCTCAGCCATCAGCGGAATACCTGGTGGCAAATGAATTCCTGAGAAGGTTATGGTCTCAGGGGACCCAGCTGCGCATGTCACCAGGGTTACTGTCCCAACTTTGAGATGCCGGAGTTGGTCATACGCAGATGACATCTGCTTTGCAGCACCTTTGGGTTTTGAAAATTCTTACCTTCGTCATCTCCCATGTATCTCACAACGGCCTTATGATGTAGTTTCTATTCTGATACGTCCAGTTAGTACCGATCCGATTGGTTAAATGGGACGGAGGAAGGGGAGGGACTGATGTCAGAAGCCGTACGCTGTCCCAGAGAGGAGTCCCTTATCCTCCTGTACTGAGAGGTGGGGGTCGGACGGGCGGCGTGAGCCTTACAAGGACACCGGTTCTACTGGATAAATGTACAGCATCATTAGTAGCTCACCTTAAACTGATTACACCGGCAAAGACCCTCCTTTGAAATAAGGTCACTTATATTTTTGGTCATTGACCCATTCTTGGCATGGAGCTCCCCAAAACCTTAGAATTTCATAAATGATGAGAGCAATACAGGTGTCCTGTTACGTGAATGGGGTGGCTTTTGGAAAACACCTAAGGATGGGGGCTGGCTGCCAGGAAAACCAACCTTGGGATTACAGGGTTGGTGCTTTTACTCCTACGAGACCTCTGGGAGGGGAGAGGGGCCGGAGGTGGAGTTCAGATGGCAGCGGTCAATGATTTAATCAGTCATGCCTGTGTAACGAAGCTCCATAAAAGCCCAGAAGGAGAGGGTTTGGAGTGCTTCCGGGTTGAGGCCCACGTGGGGTTTTAGGAGAGCGGTGCACCTGGAGAGGGCATGGGAGCTCCTCGCCCTTTCCCCATACCTGGCCCTGTGCATCTCTTCCATTTGGCTGTTCCTGAATTATATCCTTTTATAATCTGGTCATCTGGCGAGTAAAATATTTCTCTGAGTTCCGGGCGCTGCTCTAGCAAATCAGTTGAACCCAAAGAGGGGGGCGTGGGACTCTCTAATCTGTAGGCCAGAAGCACAGGTGATGCCCTTGGACTTGCGGCTAGCATCTGGAGTGGTAGGTGACCAGCCGTCTTGTGGGGCTGAGCCCCTACCCAGTGGGATCAGGTGCTCTCCCCAGGCTGATAGTGTCAGAATGGAGTTGAATTGTAGGACACCCAGCTTTAGCTCTGTCTAGGAATAGCTCTGTGTTAGCCTAGATTCTCTAGAAAAGCAGAGCCTGCGGCAAGATTTTTTGGGGAAGGAAGGAGATGGTGAAATTCCGGGGAAGCAAGGGTGAGGGGAAAGGGAGTGAGACAAGAAAGTCGGGAGGCAGGGGTGCCTGGCTGGCTCAGTCGGCAACCCAAACATAACCTGTCCCACTGAGGAGCCCTCCACAGTCAGCATTTTGGAGCAAAGAAGGCCAGGCTGGTTCGTTCAGTCTAACTATACCAGTGAGAAATCTTAGCTGTGCGCCCAAGATCACACAGCTGCTTATGAAAGGGCCACTTGGGAACTCTGCCTGCCCGGGCTACTGCCCTCCTCTTCATTTCCCATGCTACCTTCCTGGCGATTCTCTTGCAAGAGAATGTGTAGAGGAGCTAGTGTTGTTCTTCAGTGTGGAACATCTGCCCCATGCCATGTAGGAAAGTGTTCTCTTCTTTATGTACTTTCCATTTCTCCTATCTGCTAAGTCCCTCAAAATCAGAGCTTTTGGCATCTATCCATCCATCATCCAACGATCCACCCACCCATCCATCATCCATCTATCTACCTACCCATCCATTCACCATCTATCCACCATCCACCCATCCACTTATCCATCCATCCATCCATCCATCCACCCATCCATCCATCTATCCATCCATCCATCCATCCATCCATCTATCCATCCATCCATCCACCCATCCATCTATCTATCCATCCATCCATCCCTCCCTCTATCCATCCATCCATTCACCATCCACCCTTCCATCCATCTATCCATCCATCCATCCATCCACCCATCCATCCATCTACCCATCCATCCATCCATCCATCCATTCACCATCCACCCTTCCATCCATCCATCCATCCATCCATCCATCTATCCATCCATCTACCCATCCATCCATCCATCCATCCATTCACCATCCACCCTTCCATCCATCTATCCATCCATCCATCCCTCTATCTATCCATCTATCCATTCCTTCACTCCTCAAACATTCTCCAGGTCTTATTCTGGGTGCTGGGGACACGAAAACAAAATGGAGGGCATCCACCCTCAAATAGCTCATTGTCTAGAGAGGGAGACAGACATACGTGTAATCAACAATCCTCCCAGGACAAAGAGGGCCAGGGAACCTGGGAGAAGCACCATATGTCTTGGGGATTGGGCAAAGGCTTATGGAGGTAAGGCTAGGGGTGATGGTTGAAGGAGAATCAGCCAGGCATCTAGCAGAGGGGTTCAGGAAAGATATGCAGGCAAAGGCCAGGGAACCAAGAATTGCCTCCAGATTGGGAGCCAAGGCTCAGTGGGGCCTTGAGAGCAATACCAAGGGCCTTGAACTTGACTCCAGGTGCAGCAGAGAGCCATTGGAGGCTTCAAAGTAGGGGTGCCACCAAATACTTGGATTTTCAAAGAGCACTTTGGCAAGTAGAGGAGGAACCAGAATACCTGGCCTGGTGCTTGGGAGATTTGGGCCCAGGAGAGGTCTAGAGGGGACGACAATGAATTTGATTTTGGGTGCGTGGAATCTGCGACAGAGGAGAACTCCAATATGGCAGAGGACAGCACCACCTGAATCTCAGCCTTGCTTTCTTCCTTAACCCCAAACACCTTCCTTTCTCAGTGCCTCTCCAAACCATGTTTCCATGGGAGGGTGGGATGGGGGGGGTGGTCTAATGGCTCTAAGAAGCCTGGAGGCTTTTCATAGGTGGAAATGTTCAGTTATTTGTAGGCACATCATAGGAATATATATATGTGTGTGTATATATATGTATGATGGGGTTTTTTTGGCTTTCTCTTCATCTGCTCTGTCTGTCGTTACCCCGCATACATGACTGGAAATATTTGGCGTAATTTATAGACATGCATGAATGCTTTTGTATATTTGAGATCTGCACACTTTTTTGCTTGAAAGTGGTTTTTGTTAAGGTCCTGGCTGGGTGGGTGCCAGAGAGAGAGATGGGCAGACACACCAGTGAATGGGGCGAGGCTCACAGAGGGAAAGGCCTTTGCCCTCCTCCTCTTTGACTGCACCCCCCTTAGCGGTCAACATCATGTTCTCCGGGCACTGAAGCCCCCAGGGTAGTATGGCCTGGGACAGTGACCCTCCAGGGGTAGCAGTTCCTTTAGCCAGTCCCCTCCCTCCTCAGGCCCACATCAAAGGGACAGCTGTGTCCTCTTGCTGAGCTGTCTTTTTCCAGACCCCTCACTGGCCACACCTTCTGCCCATGCTGTCCTTCCCTTGAACTTCCAGCCACCACATGCATGCTTTCTTCTCCCACTTGCAGCCACTCCTCCTCTCTCCCAGTTAGCATTGACCTCGATGCTGGACCTTCACACCATGTTTGAGTATTCCATCCTGCTTTGGCCTTTGGGGCCCTCAGTGACTACTCTACATCCAAATGTTTAGCGTGATCAGGGAGAGCTTTGCCACAGGCAGCCTTGGACAGGATTGTAGGGCCAAGGGGTCAGGGATTATTTCCTGACCACTGGATTTTACTGTTTGAAGTCTTTCTTGTCTTTCTAGATTCCTCGAGTGGGTTTTCTCTATTTTTTGCCTGCCCAGGCTCAGACTCACGCCCGTCTAATCCTCTTCTCATCACCTCACACCCAGAACAACCTGCTCCAAGATCAGCTGTGGACAATCAGGATGGCTGCCTGGCTCCAAGATGGCCCAGTGGCCGTGCCCATGACATTTCCTTTGTCCGAAGCCACGTCCGGTGAGTTCAAGAAAAGAATCCAATTGGATTCTCTCTTCTGCTACGCTTCCTGCCACCTGTTTCGGCCACTAACAGCTTAGGAAGAATTTTAAAGAGAACCTGGCTCCTCCAGCTCTAAAGGCACCAGATTCCTGGGCTTTTGGCTCTTTAGGACAGCAGTCTAATTTTGCCAAAAGGGCAGAGAAGTCCTCCTTTAGCAAAGTTACATTTTGTCTCATGCTCTCTGCTTTCAAATGGGTCCCCCTCAGCCCTAGGCTTGTCTCCTTACAGGACCCCACAAAAAGCTTCAAGAAGCATCCAGCTCACGTCTGTCTAACAGTTCCCTTCTAAGCCCCCAGGGCTACAGCCTTGGTAAAACATGGTCTGGATCCCAACACAGATCACCGTTAAAGACCTGTTTTGCATTTGCGAAGCAAGAATGCCAACACATCAACCCCAAACCCTGGTCTACTCGTTAGCTTCCATTCGTGTAATCTCTGATTTTAAGTTTCGTGTAATGATTACATTTCCTTGTGCGAAATCTGGTAATGATGACGTTGGCATTTGCAACCCAAAGTGGTTTAAGAGCCCATTGGCTCTTTTGACTAAAACAAATCAAGGCCAGTGCTGGCTTCAGGATCGGTTTGATCTAGTGTTTTGACAATGCTAGATATTCGTGTCTGTCTCTCCATTCTGTCTTTGACCATATTCACTTCATTTGAAGGCTGGCTGTTCTCAAGGTTACAAGACGAATGCCACCTGCTTTAACAAAAACTATGCTTGCACATCCATATCCGGGGGAGAGGGAGCTTCTCCTGCCTCATTCATCCAACAAAAGTCTTCTGCTGTACTTTGATTGGAGCAACCCAGGTACTGTCCCCATGGCCAGGGAAATACTCTGAGTGGCTTGAGGCTGGACTAACTCACCTTTCCCTAGAACATTAATGGAGGCAAGGGAGATATACATGTCAAGGGGGTGATGCTAGTGGCTCAGACTGATGGGGGCCCCCCTTTAAAGCTGGGGTGGGAGTCATCCTGTCCAGACTCCATGGCTTCTCCACATTGTGGGGAGGCGGAACCAAAGCTGGAGAGGTGAACACAGTGAGCCATGCTGTGTTAGTGCACTCACAAAAGTATTAATACAAACTACAGATGTAAGCATGTTCCCAATCCCTAACCTCTTCTGGCTTCTTTTTCTGTCTGTTAGTATGTTTTTACAGACAGGGACATTAGAGCTCACTTATATATTGGCGCTGAAAAGCAAAGAAGTTTGTTTAGGTCTCATTTCAACCCCAATATTACAAAAAAAAAAAAATAGTTGCAATGATAGCAACTCTTCACCTTGTAGTTCACAATGCACTTCCTTTACTGCTCAAAATAACCATCTGATGTGGCTCTAGTAAGTATCATCTCTATTTTGTAGACGGCAATGGAGACTCAAGGAGGCAAAGTGACTTCTCCAAAGTCACATAGCTAGTGCATGGCAGACGTGGGACTCAGAGCTTAGTTTTCCGGGTAGAGATCCAACATGTCTAGAAAGATATGACCTTCATGGCTTCAGGGCATGGAATGATTTGCCCACCAGGAAGTAGGAAAAGGCCTCTTTTCTTCTGGAGAGTTTTCATGTTGTACCACTCCTTGTTGCCTTCATGCCATGAGCTCCCCATCTCCAGAGGCATCCAAGTTGAGACTGCGTGCCTATGAGGAGGGATACAGTGGGTGAAAGGTTGACCCAAATGATGTTCTCCAGTTGAAAGGTTGACCTAAATGATGCTCCTCCAGTTCTGAGGTTCTGGGTCTCCAGGCTTTCTGGAAACCTGGCACCCCCCAGGGTCCATCTATATCCCTGGGAAGTCCTATTTGATTGTCATGACCGGACGAGGAAGGAACTTCTGCTCCTTAAAGGGCTCTGCTGTGCAACCCAGGGTGTGACTAATGCACAGGAGGCTCCCAAGGACACTTAAACTGTATACATTGATGACTGGATGCTGACTTGGAGGAAGACACTGAGCTCATGACATCATAATTATTTGGTTCTCTTGCACTGCAACATCCCACAAATGACAGTAATTATCAAGTCCTGCCTCACATGACATTTGCTTCAAAACATGAGAAGACATTTCTGAATTTCCTTTCTTTATTCCCATCCACCTGCCTTCCCTCTATCCGTCCCACCTCCCACTCTGCTCCTGGTTCATCCTACACCACTTTCCTCTTTCCACACCATGGCCTTTCTCTGCTCATCTGACCCATAATGTGCCCCCGCTGTCCCCCCCATTCTCTGGCCAGGAGCAGATATGGAGCTGGGGACACCAAGAGACAAGCATCTGTCAAATGCCTCCCAGGGTGGGACCGTGAGGGGCTCTGAAAGTGTCTTATTGTCAGGGGCTGAGCCCACATGTGTGACTGGCCCTTTGCTGAATTCCATGGGGTATAAGGAGGCACTAGCTATTTCCACACCTGACATTCCCTTTCCTCTGTGCTGAGCTGTGGACTGGATTTCCTACATGGCAGCTAATCGTCAGTATAAACACTGGACTTGGACGTACGCACCCAGAGAGATTTGTCTGAAAATCATCACTTACTTAAAAAATTGAAGACACTTAATTTTTTTAGGGTAGTCTTAGGTTTGTATCAAAATTGATTGGAAAGCATAGCATTGTCACCTACCCCATTTTTAAATCAGGTTATTTGCTTTCTTATGGTTGAGTTTTAAAAGAGTTCTTAGTATATGTTAGATAACAGTCCTTTATCAGATGTATCTTTTGCAAATATTTTCTCTCAGTCTGTGGCTTGTCTTCTAATTCTTTTGACATGGTCTTTTTCAGAGCAGAAGATTTTATTTCCTATTTTATTTATTTCATTTTTGTAAAGCTTATTTATTTATTTATTTATTTTGGGAGGGAGGGAGGGAGAAAGAGAGAATGTGAGAGCAGGTGGGGCAGAGAGAGAGGGAGAGAGAAAGAATCCCAAGCAGGCTCCACACTGTCAGCACAGAACCTGACACGGGACTCGATCCCATGAACTGTGAGATCATGACCTGAGCCGAAATCAAGAGTTGGACGCTCAATCACCCAGGTGCCCCTCAGAGCAGAAGTTTGTAATTTTAGTTAAGTCCAGTTTATTGATTATTTCTTTCACGGATTGTGCCTTTGGTGTTATATTTTTAAAGGCACCGCCACACCCAAGGACATCTAGGTTTTCTACTATGTTATCTTCTAGGAGTTTTATAGTTTTGTGTTTTGCAGTTAGGTCTGTGATCCATTTTGAGTTAATTTTTGGGAAGGGTGTAAAGTCTATGTCTAGATTCATTTTTTCACATATGGATGTTCAGTTGTTTCAGTACCATTTGTTGAAAAGACGAATCTTTGCTTTGTAGTCCTTTGCCCTTTTGTCAAAGAATGGATGACTGTATTTATGTGAGTCTATTGCTGGGCTATCTACTCTATTACATTGATATATTTGTTGATTTTTTTTTTTTTTACTGCCACACTGTCTTGATTACTGTAGATTTGTAGTAAGTCTTAAAGTCGGGTAGTATCAGTCCTCTGACTTTGTTCTTCTCCTTCAATATCGAGTTGACTATTCTATTCCGAACCTTTTGCCTCTCCATATAAACTTTAGAATGATTTTGTCAATATCCACAAAATAACCTGCTGGGATTTTGATGGAATTGCATTGAATTTATAGATCAAGTTGGGAAGAACTAACATCTTGACAAAATGAATCTTCCTATCCATGAACATGGGATAACTTTCCATATATTTAGTTTATCAGACTTTTGTAGTTTTCTTCATACAGATCTTGTTTAAATTTTGTCAGATTTATACCTAAGTATTTCTTTGGAGGGGGGTGTTAATGTAAATAGTAATGTAATAGTGTGTGTTTGAGTTAATTAACAGGGGAATTCTTCTGGGTGGGCCTGGCCTAATTAGGTAAGCCTCTTAAAAGAGGGCTTCGGTCTTCACTGAGATCAGAGAGGTTCTGCTGTTGATCTCAAAGAAGGTTAAGCATCCATGAGTCCTATAGTTGCAAGGAAATTCTGCTACATGAACGGGGAAGAGGGGCCTGAGCCTCAGACAAGACCCCAGCCCCAGCCAACACTTTGACTGCAGCCTTGTGAGACCTTGAACAGAGGATCCAGCTAAGCCTCAGCAAGACTCATGGAAACTGTAAGATAACAAATGTTTGTCATTTTAAAATGACAAATGCTGAGTTTGTGGTAATTCATTACACAAGAGCAGGGAACTAATTGTATATGTACAACACTGACCTTTGGGGAATAGGAATCTGGGGAATGCAAATACGGGCTTTCCCATTTAAAAATTTTTTACAGTAAGTATATGTTAATTTTGCAATTAGAGAAAAGGAAAATGCTAAAGGACTTGTTTCTAAGAGGGTTTTCTTTTATATTCCCAGTGTGCTTAAAAAAATTTTTTTAATGCTTGTTTATTTTTGAGAGAGACAGAGCGTGAGTGGGGAAGGAGCAGAGAGACAGGGAGACATAGAATCTGAAGCAGGCTCCAGGCTCCAAGTTGTCAGCACAGTCTCAGACGTGGGGCTCGAACTCACGAACTGCGAGATCATGACCTGAGCCGAAGTTGGGCACTTCCCTGACTGAGCCACCCAGGCGCCCCTCCCAGTGTGCTTTAAAAGCAGGTTCAAAAGCAAATAGCATCCACCCCTCTCCTGGTGACTGCTCTGCTCCCAACCGGTGGGGCCTGCAGCGGGAGAGTCCTCCCATTGTCTGTGCTTTTTTTCCCTAGGAAAGTCAAAGCAGCGAATCTCGGGCCCAGAGTGGGTACTACCTGCCAGCCTCTAGGGCAGATGTACTCGTGCAGCATCTCTGATGTCTTCGTACATATCTGGGACGCGCGGTGGCCCTGTCATGTGCACCGTCCTCCCACTCACGACCTGAGCTGGATGAGTCACAGTGAATGGAGCCAGGGAGGCGGAGGTGTGTGGGCGCAAAGGCACATGCCCACAGCAGGAGTGGCATCCAACAAGTCCAAGCCTGTCCTTCCTCCCTCCCTTTGCCTTCACATTTTCAGCATCTTACACTGCATAACGCCTGTTCACGCTACGATTTTACTTGTTCCCTATACATCTTATACTCGGGAAGGAAATGTTCACTAGTTCCATTTTTCAGATGAAAAAAACTGAGGCATAGAGAATAAAAAAGCAGCTCAGGGGCTGGGACACAACTGACATTTCCTGGCGATTCAGGTTTACATCATTGTCTCCTCTACCCTTGTTCTCCATCCAACACCCCTCCTGCCAGCCGGCCTCCTGCACTTGAGTCCCAGGCACAGTTTGTTCAGACAGGAGTCGGTGGGCTTCTAGTCAATCAATTCTTTGGGGCTCCAGGGGCAGCTCACTGCACTGACAGGTGCGTAGCAAATGATGACATGTAAATTTCCGACGGAGTACAGAAGTGAATCCTAATGAAAGGTATTGTTAAATTCAGCCAAACACAAAGACATGTTAACTGAACAGAACTGATTATTCCATAAAAAGGGAGTAGATTGCGGCTTGTATCATTTGTTGTCTAGACAAATCACTTAGATACACATGTGCTGGTTTTAATTAGTGCCGTGGAAATTGAGCATTCTGTAGCCCAAAATGTTACTGTTCAACAAATAAAAAAATACATATTTAATAAGGAAAACTATAGCTCAAACAATCACTCCCCAATGACACCTAAATAGACTGGGTTTTTTTTTCCCTTCCTTATTTAAATGAAAAACCTACACGAGTCAAAATTGCTGCTGCTTCTTGCGTCTAATAGAAGGTTTTGTGTTCCCCACCCCCTATGATATCACGAAATGTACAATTCTAATAGAAGTCATATGCAGGAATGAATACACCACAGCAAGATACTCTCTATTTTTAGCCAAAAAGTCCAGGCTATTTTTTTTTTCCTGGTTTGATCCCTCAGGAAGTTCTTGATGCATCTAGCTTCCTGGTTCAAGTTTCTACACATCAGTGACTCTTGATGAGAAGACAGCCAATGGATTTTTTTTTAACCTATGGTATTCCAGCATAACCCTCCACAAAATCTGGACTGGGTGTAGGGGTAGAGTGAGGAGGGGCCTGTGTCTAGCACGGTGGAGAAGGGGGAGGTCTAGGGAAGATGCGGCAGGTGTAAGGGAGGAGGAAGCATGTCTTGGTCTGCTTGGGCTGCCGTAACAAAACCCTTCCGGCAGCCAGAAGTCCGAGATCAAGGTCCTGATATGGATTCTGGTGAGGGCTCTCTCTCGGGCTTGTAGATGACCACCTTCTTGCTGTGTCCTCACATAGTTTACCTCTGTGTGTGTGTGCAGAGAGAGAGAGAGAGAGAGAGATCACTAGTTAGTCTTTTCTCAAAAGGACACTAATCTTATTAGATCAGGGCCTCACCTTTTTAATTTTAGTTGTCTCCTTAAAGGCCCCATCTCCAAACACAGTCACATTGGGGGTTAAGGCTTCAACATACGAATTCGGGGGAGGACACAATTCCTCCCCCAAACAGGCCCAGGGAGAGCACCCCGTGCGGAGGAATCCACAGACCCGCCCTGCAAGCGTGACTCGCCGTGTGAATCAGGTGCATGGGGAAAGCGTGGTGGGGTGAGAAGGGAGGACTTTCTGTGCTCCAGCCTGTCAGCAGACAGGGCTCTAGGCTTGCGAGGCTTTGGGAAGGAGGCTACGAGGCTGGGGCGTGGGGCTTGCAGGTTTGGAGGGGTGAGTGGGTGCAGTCTTCTGCTCCCCTCTCTGTGGTGGGGGGCTGCTCCCTATAGGGCAGGGTTCCTGTGCCTCGCCTCTCCCCTCCTCGTCGGTTCAGGATGGCCTCAGCACCTCCAGCAGGGGTCCTCCTCCCTGCCCTCCTTTTGTTACCAGCCCTCAGACTGCAAATACCCCCCTGGCCTTGACCTGTGACTTACAGTTGTCTCTCTCTCATGCACCTGCTGTCAGTGGCGCCTGCTCAGCTGTGAGCTGCCTGCTGACATTTGCTCTGCTGTATGTTACATCTGCTTCTCCCATGTACGCTGACGTTTTCTATGCTGTGTCAGGAAAAAATGCTGGTGAATCATAAATTAATTGCATAGTCAACCCACTGCTGAGCGGTGAGTGACCTGAGCTCTAAAAAATGGACTGTCCAGGTTCCTCACAGAACCTACTAAGCTCTATGTGGTCTGTTTCCAGCTTCGCCCATCAGTACGGACCCGCCTCCAAATGACATGTAACCCCCGCACAGGCAAACCGGGGAGGTCCTCAGACCTCAGGGCTCAACCTCCATGCAGTCGCTTCCAGACGCCCGAGTCCGCAGCGGCAAGGTATCTGGAACCCAGAGACTTTGGATCTAGAGACCATACCGAAGGGTGGCTGGAGTCGGGGGGGCCCTACCTGCCTGAGGGATCACCATCACACCCCCCAAATGCACACCTAAGCCGAGCGACTGCCCTAAGCAAACACAGCCTCTTCGTCTTCCGACTTCTTGCCACGACATCCAGGGCCGCCCCTCGGCGCCCCCTGTAGGGAAATTCAGGAAGCACCACTCCTTGGGGGCACCTCTCAGCTACACTCTCACTGCAAACTAGGTATTAGTTACCAAAAAACGTATTTTCTACTGGAGTATGAACCCAGCTCCCATAGCCAGGGTGGAGCGTGTGTGTGTGTGTGTGTGTGTGTGTGTGTGCGCGCGCGCGCCCGCGGGCGCTTTCCATTGGAGCTCAATAAATATTTGAATAAATCAATGCGTGTTTTAAAGCCCATTAAACTTACACTAAGATGCAATTCGAACGTAATTCTGTAGGTTAACTAGGGAGCAACTGAGAAGGCCAGTGATGTGAGTAGGAACCGTAACATGAATATGGGGCGTGGGTAGGAAGCAGCGTGCTGAACTACACTGGCCAGAAGAATCGGCCTTTGTGCCCGGCAGGTCTCAGTTCAAATCGCACCTCCACTGTTATCAGTTGTGTGACCAGAACACGGGCGGGTGACGGCTGTGGGCTGTGACAGCAGGGGATGGCGGTTCAGACCCCCAGCTTTGCCACCTGCCGGGTGATCTTGGGGGGTTACCTGACATCTTATTTCCTCAGAGAGAAGCATGTGGAAATTACACGAGCCAAGCGCAAAGCAAATATCGTTATTACTCAACCTTTCTGAATCTCAACTTCTTATTCTGCGGTAACAGGTTGTAAGGCTGATTTTAAGCGGAAAGGACAGAAATTTGTAAAAAGAAATTGCACCGAACGGTGTGTATTTTGTGTGATGTATCCTAATACAATGTTTGATACTGACTCATTAAAGAAAAAAAAAGTGCCGTCAGTGACCTAGGAACTTGATTTCATAATCCATTAATGGATAGAAACTAAGGGTTAACAAACCGGGCTAGGGGCATCTGGCTGGCTCAGTCGGTTAAGCATCTGACTTGGGCTCAGGTCATGATCTTACAGTTCGTGAGTTTGAGCCCCGCCACGTGCTCTCTGCTCTCAGCGCGAAGCCCACTTCAGATGCTCTGTCCCTGTCTCTGCCCCTCCCCTACTCGTGCACACAGGCCTTCTCTCAAAAATAAACATTTTAAGTTCTATGTAAAAAAAACACAGTCTACAGAATTGTGTGTGCATATGTGTGTGTGTGTGTGTGTGTGTGTAAAAGTTTTAATTCCAGTAGAGTTAACACACAGTGTTATATTAGTTTCAGGTGTATAGAGTAGTCAATCAACAATTCTATACGTTACTCAGTGCTCAGCATGAGCATCAGTCCTCTTCACCCACCGCACCCTTCCCCCCTCCTCCCCTCTGCTAACCCCCCGTTTGTTTCCATAGCTAAGCGTCTGGTTTTTGGTTTGCCTCTTTTTCCCTTTGTTCATTTGTTTTGTTTCTTAAGTTGCACATATGAGTGAAATCATGTGGTATTTGTCTTTCTCTGACATTTTGCTTAACATTTTACTCTCTAGCTCCATCCACGTGGTTGCAAATGGCGAGATTTCATTCTTTTTTATGGCTGAGTAATATTGCATAGTATATATGTATACCACGTCTTTAGCCATTCATCTGTTGGCGGGCACTTGGGCTGCTTCCGTAATGTGGAAATAAGTAAATTTCCGAGTAATAAGCCTATTGTAAATACGGCTGCTATAAACATAGGGGTGCGTGTATCTCTTCAAATTTGTGTTGTCATATCCTTTGGGGAAATGCCTAGTAATATTTACTAGGTAGTACCGAGTAGCAGAACTACTGGCTGAGAGGGTAATTCTATTTTTAATTTTTTTGAGGAAACGCCATACTGTTTTCCGCTGTGGCTGCACCAGTTTGCATTCCCACCAACACTGCCTAAGGCTTCCTTTTCCTCCGCATCCTCGCCAACACTTGTTTCTTGTGTTTTTGATTTTAGCCGTGCTGACAGGTGTGAGGTGATGTCTCGTTGTGGTTTTGATCGCCGTTTCCTTGATGATGAGTCTACGGATTATATTTCTTTTTTACTTTCTTTTATTTTTTTTTAACGTTTATTTATTTTTGAGACAGAGGGAGACAGAGCGTGAACGGGGGACGGTCAGAGAGAGAGGGAGACACAGGGTCCGAAGCAGGCTCCGGGCTCCGAGACGTCAGCACAGAGCCCGACGCGGGGCTCGAACTCACGGACCGCGAGATCATGACCTGAGCCGACATCAGACGCTCAACCGACTGAGCCACCCAGGCGCCCCAACGGATCATATTTCCAACAGACTATTTTCCAGAGCAGATTAGAGTCACGGCAAAATTGAGAAGAACGTGCAGAAATTTCCTGCCTACCCCCTGCTCCGCACCACTCAGCTTCCCTATCAATATCCCCCACCAGGGTGGCACGTTCGTTACGATCGATGAACCTGCAGTGGCACCTTATCACCCAGAGCCCATAGTTTTTACACTGGTGTTCACTCTCGCGGTTGTACATCCTGTGGGTTTGACAGATACGTAAAGACACGTATCCCCCATTATGCTATCACACGGGATAGTTTTGCTGCCCTAAAAATCCTCTGTGCTCGCCTAAGTCACCTCTCCCTCTAGGATATTTTTTTTCACACGGTCTCTGGGTCACAGATGATGTTCAGTAATTTTCAGTGTAGATCTCCCTGCCAGCTATTGCGAGGGTTCAGGCATGTGAGCGGCTGAAAGACAGCGGTGGCCACGACCCCGAAGAGAGACACAGCGGAGGGTGTGGGAAGGGCAGGCAAGCCTCGGAGACGGAGTGGGGAATGGGGAGGCAGGAGCCCCGGGGGTGCAAGGGCTCTGGCCACCAGTGGTAGTGGGCAGGGGTGGGGGGCTGCGGAAAAACAGGACGTGGTGGACAGCTAGGGCCTCCCCGCGGGATTTCAACCTGCTAACCCTGGGTAGATCAATCGGCCAGGACTGCAGGAAGCTTCTGGATTAAGAAGTGGCCACACCGGGCTCTACTGCCTTTTCACTGTGTGACCTTGGCCAGGTCCCTTCTCTCCTCCAGGGGCTGGACTGGATGTCCTGGCTGTTCTCTGTGGAGGTGGAGGCGAAAAGGTGGCGCCCACGGCCCGAGGGGCAGCGTCGGGGGTCGTAGGGAACCTTCAAGGACCAGGGAGGCCGGGCGGGAGTCGGAGACCGGGAGGGACCGCGGACGCGAGCAGCCTCGGAAGGGGCTTTCTCGGGCACGCATTCCTGCCAAGCAACAGGCGGCCGCGGGGCCAGAACTTTGGGGCCTGGGCCGCCGGCCGCTTTAAAAGCCGGGGCTCCGGGCCGCTCGGTGACCGTCCCCCGGAGGGGCGGGCGGGCGGGCGGGCGCGCGCGCCGGGGCGGCTGGGGCGGTGTTGCCCGAGGGTGAAGCCGCTCCCCGCCGCTGCCGCGCGTGCCTTGCGGAATTTCACCAGAAGAGGGTACAGTCTGAAAGGCTCTTGACGTCAGGCTGGAATCCCTATTGTGCTTGGAACCGGCTCGGGCAAAGCGAGCCCAAGTTCGCTCTCCGCACGCCTGGGCGGACTGCGTGGGTCCGGCAGCTCCGGGGCTCGTCCCGCGCGCGAGGCGCTCGCGGGGACCCGCGCGGCTCGGGGAGCAGCCCGCCGCCGCCGCCGGAGGAGGAGGAGGAGGAGGAGGAGGAGGAGGACGGCCGCCCGCGGGGGGACCCTAGTCCTGCAGGGAGGCCGAGCCGGGGGCGGCGGGTCGCGCCGCCCGGGAGCCGGGTGAGTGCCCAGGGCGAGGCCGGCGGCCGCCAGAGCCACCCCCACCCCCTCCACGCGCGCCCCGGCGCCCCGATGCCCGCCCGGAGCCCCGCCGCCGCCGGGTGCATGCCTCCCCCGCGGCGCGCCGCTGCCGCCTGCTGCCCGCTGTGACCGCCCTTCCAGGCAGCCGGGCGCCGGGCGCCGGGCGGGCTTCCCCGAGGGCGGCGCGCGGGTGGCACCTGCGGGACCGGCGGCGGCGGGGCGCGGAGCCGAGGCGGAGCGGGCGCTCGCCGGGAGGATGGACGCGGCCGCGGAGCGCAGCCTCCCGGAGCCGGGCAGCCAGGGCTCCCGGGCCGGCGACGACATCGAGATCGTGGTCAACGTGGGGGGCGTGCGGCAGGTGCTGTACGGAGACCTCCTCAGCCAGTACCCCGAGACCCGGCTGGCGGAGCTCATCGGCTGCCTGGCGGGGGGCTACGACACCATCTTCTCCCTGTGCGACGACTACGACCCCGGGAAGCGCGAGTTCTACTTCGACAGGGACCCGGACGCCTTCAAGTGTGTCATCGAGGTGTACTATTTCGGGGAGGTGCACATGAAGAAGGGCATCTGCCCCATCTGCTTCAAGAACGAGATGGACTTCTGGAAGGTGGACCTCAAGTTCCTGGACGACTGCTGCAAGAGCCACCTGAGCGAGAAGCGCGAGGAGCTGGAGGAGATCGCGCGCCGCGTGCAGCTCATCCTGGACGACCTGGGCGTCGACTCGGCCGAGGGCCGCTGGGGGCGCTGCCAGAAGTGTGTCTGGAAGTTCCTGGAGAAGCCCGAGTCGTCGTGCCCGGCGCGGGTGGTGGCCGTGCTGTCCTTCCTGCTCATCCTCGTCTCGTCGGTGGTCATGTGCGTGGGCACCATCCCCGAGCTGCAGGTCCTGGACGCCGACGGCAACCGCGTGGAGCACCCGACGCTGGAGAACGTGGAGACGGCGTGCATCGGCTGGTTCACGCTGGAGTACCTGCTGCGCCTCTTCTCGTCGCCCAACAAGCTGCACTTCGCCCTGTCCTTCATGAACATCGTGGACGTGCTGGCCATCCTGCCCTTCTACGTGAGCCTCACGCTCACGCACCTGGGCGCCCGCATGATGGAGCTGACCAACGTGCAGCAGGCCGTGCAGGCGCTGCGCATCATGCGCATCGCCCGCATCTTCAAGCTGGCCCGCCACTCCTCGGGCCTGCAGACGCTCACCTACGCCCTCAAGCGCAGCTTCAAGGAGCTAGGGCTGCTGCTCATGTACCTGGCCGTGGGCATCTTTGTCTTCTCGGCCCTGGGCTACACCATGGAGCAGAGCCACCCCGAGACCCTGTTTAAGAGCATCCCCCAGTCCTTCTGGTGGGCCATCATCACCATGACCACCGTTGGCTACGGGGACATCTACCCCAAGACCACCCTGGGCAAGCTCAACGCGGCCATCAGCTTCTTGTGCGGGGTCATCGCCATCGCCCTGCCCATCCACCCCATCATCAACAACTTCGTCAGGTACTACAACAAGCAGCGGGTCCTGGAGACAGCGGCCAAGCACGAGCTCGAGCTGATGGAACTCAACTCCAGCGGCGCGGCTGAGGGCAAAGCGGGGTGCTCCCGCAGCGACCTGGACAGCCTCCTGCCGGACCCCGCCGGGGAGGAGGGGCCGAGCTGGGGCAGCCGGCTGAAGATCTCCCACAGCGACACCTTCATCCCCCTCCTGACCGAGGAGAAGCACCACAGGACCCGGCTCCAGAGCTGCAAGTGACGAGGGTCTCCCGGGCACAGACGGACTTGGGCCAGCGGACGGAGGGGCAGGTGTGGCGGGCCTATCAGTGACTTCCTGGGAGGGGCTGTCCTTTGTCCCCTCCACGATCTCCTGAACAGAACTCTGGAGGCCCTCTCGGGCACCCCTGGTGAGGCTGGGTAAGACCCCTTTCTGTTGTCGGCTGTCAGGAGCCGGGGGTGGGGGGCGGTGGGGGAGAGCGGGGGTGTCTAGGAGTCACGGGCAGTGTGGGGTGACGGAGGGCACGGTCTGGCCGACGGCAGGAGCCCTCGCCCGGTTCTGTATCTCCTTCAATAAAGCCTCCTGCTCTGCGCACCCACCTGTGTCGTAGGTTCTGTCACAGGCTGGAGGTCCCCCCACCTCTCAGACGTGCCTTAGGCACACTCTGGTGCCAGGCCAGGAAGTAGGTGTGCAGCCCCCGGGGCGGGGGTGGGGGAGGGGCTATTTTTAGTTGAGAGCTAATTAAAGAAGGGTTCGTACCCAGGGTTCAGCACCGAGAAGCCTTGCCACATTCCAGGAGGCTCTGTGCGGGCGACTCCTTCCTTCTGTTTCCTTCTGAGGAAGAGCTCGCTCCCTGGAGGGGGAGAGTTCGCAGAGCTCGCAACGCCCAGTGGCGTGGTCACCATTTATTCACCACCTGCGGGAAGCCCTGTTCGTGACTCTTTCCGTTCCTTCCAGCAACGCTGCTGGATAGGTATGCCCACTTTACAGATGAAGAAAACTGAGGCCCAGGACCACACAGAGCAGGGATTCAGCCCCAGGGGTGAAGATCCCAATGGCCAGGCATTCTCTTTGCTGTAAGCTGGCCTTGGGGCAGAGGCATGTGCCTGAGCCCAGAAGGGGGGGGGGGGGGGGTCTGTGGACCAGAAGTGCTGAGGGTGGGTGTTCCCGTCCTCCAGCTCCTCCTGCCTTCTAGAACCAGTACCTCGGAGGGATCAGCTGAATGGACAAGCCTGAGCATGCACAGGTGGCCCACTTCCAGCCTGGTCTGAGGGCCCCAGAGGAACAGAGACAGACAGACGTGGGCTTGAAGCCCAGAGAATGAGGAGATGCCTTCAAGCTCCGACACTTTTTTTCTAGCGTCCCTCCCTCGCCACTTTCTTTGTAGCTGTGTGGTCTCAGGCCTGTTGATGACCCTCTCCGATCCTCATTGCGATCGTTCCTTAAAGGGAGATATCAGAATGAACTCGGAGAACCATGGTGCTTAGCACAGTGCCTGGCGCATAGTAGGTACGCAGCAAAGGGCAGTCATTTCTGTCACTGTGCGCTGAGACGGAGGTGAGCCACACAGCTGTCCACTCTGGCCTCCAGGGTCCGGGCTGGGCATGCAGGGCGGCAAGGGGTGGGGCCAGGGCACGGCCACACTGTTTATATAGTCAAAGGCAGTCAAGTCCCCTTGGCACGGGGTTGGCCCCGGCAGGCCCCTCTCTCTGGCTGTCTCTCTTCCAGGAACCCCAGAGCTCTGTTCTCCCTTCCCCGGCTGAGGCAGATGATGCCCAGGGAGGAGCCATGGTGGGGGAGGAGGGTAGGTGGTCCCCCCCCCCCATCTTTCCCCTTCTCCGGGCCCTGGTTTTCCCACATACATACGGAGGGATGATTTCTCGGGGCTCCTTCCAGGATTTCGAAGCCTAGGGTGTGAACGTGTTGTGTTGGGGATTCCAGGGGGTGGGAGGCTGCCACGTGGGTAGGGGGACTTGGAGAGGAGGCCTTGAGAAAGAGGGGCGCAAGGCCCTGAGTCAGTGTAGTGTGCACCTCCCCCAAGTTTCACCAGGGAAATACTGGGTCAGGTGACCCAAGGAGGGCAGAGGACCGGTGGGGCTGGGGTTGGGGGACTCAGCGGGAAGGGGAGAAGTGGGGAGAAGGGGGCTTGTTGCGTGGGGTCCTGGTCTGTGTGGACCTAGCCTGGGGGGGGGGGGCTCTGTTGCCTGAGTGGGGGAACAAGTTTCCCGATGGGGGGAGGCCAGGAGGACCCCGGATCGGGAGGGTCCTTCCCGTTGATTCACCTGGGGGGTTAGGGGAGGGTATCTTTACGGCTACAAAAGCATCCTGGAGCCCAGCTCATCTACTGGGGGGGAGGACACCATGTCTGGAGACGGTGATTTGTCTGAGACCCTTCACGAATTAGGCTTAGGTGGTATTCTGGTGTCAGAGGAGCTCAGAGAGCGACAGGCTTGTTGTGGAGGAGTGGCCAGGGAGCTGTGGGGACCCCCACCCCCCACCCCCCCGCCACGGGGAATCTTTCCAGGGCACAGGAGAACCACCTGGGTCCAGGCTGCGCCCACACCCATTACATTAGAATCCTCGGGGGACAGCCTGGCATCAGAATCTTTTAAAAACTTGAACGTGCCCACGAGTCAGCTGGAGGGCCTGACAGAATGCAGGCTCTGAATCCGTAGATCTGCCTGGGCCCCTGAAATTCTGCCTTCTCCTCAAACTCCCAGAGACGGCCGCCACCTTCCAGGAACCCCGGGGCTGATCCTTGAGCCACGCTTTCAGTTATCAAGAGGCCAGAACGGCGGCTGGCAAACTATGGCCCGCCCCCCGCACGTGTACAGTCCCTGGGGTAAGGACGTTTCCCACATTTGTAAACGCTTAAAAAATAATCAAAGAAAGAATAACATTTCGTGACCCATGAAAAGTGTCTGAAATTCAAATAAAGTCTTCGTGGGACAGCCACGCCCATTTCTCAGATCCTCTCGGGCCGCTCTCAGCTACAGGGGCAGAGGTGAGGAGTTGTGGAGGAGATCACGTGGTCCTCAGAGCCTAAAATATTTCTCTGCAGTAACAGTGTGCCCCCCACCACCCCCCCGCCCCCGGGGCTGTTGGGAAATGGGAGCTCAGTCAGGCCTTGGAGAGTGAGTAGGAGGGGAAAGGGCCGTGCCAGCACCAGGGGCATCCTGAACAAAGACAGGAGTGCGGGGCCCTCTTCAGAAGGGGGGAGACTTGTGTCCCTGGGGGTCACGGCTCCCCCCCTTTCTTTCCTTCCGAGAGTCCCCGAATCCCGGTTTCCTGCATCAGTGTCTCTGCAGTCCCCACTCCTCTTTGCAAACCAGTCTCTCCCTCCTTTCCGGACCTCTGGTCCCACCCAAGTCTCACCGAACCTCCCCGGTCCTGGGCCTGGGGCCTAGCATCCTTTCCTTGGACTTGGGTGATTCTGAGAAACTTTTTGGGCCTCGTTAATTTCTGAGAGAGAACGAAAGAGAGAGAGATGTGTCTTGGAAACGCAGAATATCCAAGTTAAAAGGAAAACAGGCATGGTCGAGTCCACCTGTGCTCCCATTGCGCTGATGGGAAAACTGAGGTGGCAAATTGTGCAGTTGAGTGAGTGGGGGGGGGGGGTTAATGAAAGGCCCGAAGTTCACAGCCGGATTGGGGGTCCCCTTTGTTCTCACAACATTGGGAGCATTGAGTGCCATTTTGAAAATACAGAACTGGGAGTGCAAGACTGGGTGTGTGTGTGTGTGTGTGTGTGTGTGTGAAAACAAATCCCAAGGGAATTAATTATCTTCAGTTTTACAGATAAGGAAATGGGGGCCCAGACAGTAGAAGCAACAGGCTGGTGGCCAGGCCACTCCTTGGTGGCAGAGGTGGGAGCTGTGCCCACGGCCTGTGGCCCCCCCTCACCCACAGCCAGGTCACGATGCTCTCCCCTCCCCCCCCACCTCCCCATCTCCATGAGAACTCAGGGCCCCCCAGAGCATCTCCCCTAGCATCCGGGCCGAGAGCTTCCCCATGGTGTGAGAAGCCGTCATTCCAGATGGACCGGTTCTGCTGGTGGTGTTTTTTTAAGGAAAGAATGAGAAGGAAAACACATTTCCTTGGGCGAACAGCCTCAGACCAGATGCTCGGGCCACGCAGAGTTCAAGAGCCCTGTTGGCATTTGTAGGAGGTGTCTGGGGCATAAAACCTGCCATCTGGGGTCTCGAGGTACCACATCAAACAGTGAGACAAAATACCCAGAAAATGGGGGTTGGGGGGGGATCTGTGAGAATGGCAAGACCTGAGATTACTTAACACTTCCTGAAAAATCCTGACAGAGGCAAGGTAGACTCCAGCAAGGGCCCAGGGTTACGGTAATGGGTGCACATTGCCCGATTCAAAGGGGTCCTGCGAACGGGGGCGTCTGGGTGGATGATGGGCCAGGGTGGGGAATGCTTGGAAGGCAGGGGGCCTTGCCTGCCCCTGGCCCGGGCTGGGAAGGGGCTGCCTTGCTCCTCCAGCCAGGCCGGGGCCTCCCCGCTGCCGAGCAGGAAGATAATTAAATGTCTCCGGGAGCCTCCTGACATCTCCTGGGAAACCGGGGACAGGTGTTTCCAGAAAGACCTCCCACCTTTCCCCAGAGACAAGACAGCCCCATGCTCCGTGCTCACAGGAACGTCTTTGGCCGCAGATGTGTAAGGGGATTTCAGCTGTGCTCATAACCTAAGGGGGAGCCCCCCTCTGAAATGCCGTTCTCGGCTTGTACCAGCCTAAGACTACAGGGCTACAGGGGTGCTGTGGGTTTCCAAAAGGGGGGAACAAAAAACAAACAGAAAACAAGAATCAGGAGGCTGTGCTCTGTCGTCTCACTGTTTCCGAGGCTGCCACTAAGCCTGGGTGCCAGCCGGAATCGTGACTTTACCTCCCCCCTCTTGACTACCGGCCGGGAAGGTGTGCCCGCCCCGGCGTCAGATGAGACTGCTGTGTAAATTGCCCGCGGTCGCACCCCTAAAGGGAGGTCGGCGTGGGACTCCAGACACCCTGCGGGGCAGCGTCCCTCCTCCTCCGGGAACGAGCCACCGCTGGCCGGGAGGGAAAGAGAGCCCCGAACGGGGCACCTGCCGGCAGCCACACGGTTTCTTTCCCAGCACAAACGTGATGCCTGTTGACGAGGGCTCGGCTGGGAACACGAGACCTGCTCTTGCCACGGCGACAGCCCAGCTCTGGCCGAAGGGGCCGATACCCGGGCTGGGGCCAATTGCCACTGGCATGCGTGCTGGCTCAACGGTCAGGAACCCGGGTTTGAAGCCAGCGGCCTCGTCTCTGCCATATTCGACTCGTCGGGCTCCTGTGCTGGAATTGAGGGGGCGGGTCACGCTGGACCTTGGAGTGGAGGCCCAGCCAGGTGACAGGGGAACTGGAGCCCCCGGGAGCACCGGCTGCCACCCGTATCTTGCACCCGTGTGGCTACGGGAGGTGAGAGCCAGAGCCCCACCTCCGTGGCGCCCCCCCAACCCCAGACTAATAGCTTGGCGCTCAAGGCCCTCGAGGGCAGGCTCCAAAGTAGGTCTCCAGCTTTATTTCACCCCTCCACTGCACCAGACCCAGAGGCTTTTCACATCCTCAAACACTGGTGCATTTGAACTCTCCCCTCGGAGCAGAGGACTCCTATCGTCCCTATGGCCCTTCCAGCTTTTCCACCGTCAGAATTCTACTCCTGCTTCCGGACCGGGTTGAAATGCCCTCCTCCCTTCTCACAGCCACGGCTGCCCGCCGCATGGCCCAGAGAGGGCAGCAGCTGTGCTATATTCTGGAGGCAACCCCCGGGCTCTACCCCTGGGGGAAACGGACCGCAGGAGAGGTCTCGTGGCTGCGGAGAGCCGCAGGGCTGGCAGCAGTCCGAACGGGACCCCTGATCCCGTCTCCACGCTCGGCTCCCTCTGTCCCCTCCCCATCCCCTCCTGGCTACAGGTTTGGGCCAAGCTTCCGGTTTTAGAAATTTGGCTGAGAGGTGGCTCCTCACAGCTGCCCCGTCGCGGACACATGCGGCGTGGCCCCGGGCACGAGGGCAGAGCCCAGGGCTTACCGTCTGAAAAGGCTTTGCAGACTTTTGCTGCCACATCTTCACCTTGTAAAGTGTTGAAGTTCACAGGCAGAATAAGGGGTCTGTATCCTTCTCTACATCTCACAGACCTGGGAGCACACGATGAAAGTGCCAGACAGCGTGTGTGTGTGTGTGTGTGTGTGTGTGAATAAATCTGCTTCCGCCTCCTAAATGAAAGGAGGACACTGGTAAGTCCCGAAGCCTGGAGACCGAGGCCCCACTGTCCCTGCCTCACACTGCCTTTCCTTGTGCTGCTGGTCGTCGGACAGTGACCTGTGCCATGAGCCCCCGAGGGCAGGCTTGCCTATGCGCCACGGGTCTATCTCCTGGCACTTAAACCAGTGCCTGGCACACAGTGGGTGATTCCAAAATGCGAGATGAATGGCCACGGTGCCACGGGTGGCCCAGACTCCCGGCCAGACCTAGACCTTCTCTTCCTTGTCTTCTACGCGGGGCTGTCTTCTCTCTTGGTGGTGGGGTCTGAGCATCAATCTCCAATGTAGGAGAGGGGGGTTCACCCTCCTGACAGTTCTCGGTGGCACCAGCGGGCTGTCTACGATTTAACGCAATTCTGACACCGTCGGCCAGAGACAGCAGCAGGTTCCGCAGGTTAGAGGCTCGGTCCTACAAGACTGCCTGTGCCAGCTGTTGGTGGCCTGGAGGTCCCAACGACCTCCTCTAACGCAGGACGCCAGCCACCAGTTCAGGCTGTCCGTCACCTGTGCTTCTGACCCCACTGGCTGTACATCGGAAGTCATACCATCCCTTCCTTGGGTTTGATTAATTCGCTAGAGAGGCTCACAGAACTCAGAACAACTCTGCCGCTCCTGGGGGAAGACCCACTTCAAAAGGGGGGCATTCACTCGGTTCAGGGAGGCTGTGGGAGGGTGGAATCCCATTTGGGGGATGAGCAGGTGACTCCCTAGGCCCTCACCCCCTCTCTGCTTCTGGTGGGTCTTGAGTTGCGGGGTCTAGAAGCCATATTCTTCCCAGATGATGTTCTGAAGTATCG
Source organism: Lynx canadensis (assembly GCF_007474595.2). Lineage (NCBI taxonomy): Eukaryota > Metazoa > Chordata > Mammalia > Carnivora > Felidae > Lynx > Lynx canadensis. The sequence goes on along the minus strand of NC_044305.1, from coordinate 131,915,909 downwards.
TTCAGAATACAAGGCGAACCCCTGCCATTCTCACTTCCCGAAGCCAGTACCCCCAGGGAAAACGGCACCTCGGGGGTCTGGGGAACCTAGGAGCCTGGCAGCCAGAGGGCCTCTGCTGTATTCGCTGTAGCCTGTTGACTATAAAAACCCACTCACTTGTCCCCTGCTTCCAATCTGGGCCCTGAAATCCATTTTCTATGCAACCAAGTGATTTGTCAAGACTGCTGATTCAGTCATCACCTTGCTTAACTTCCTCCTTCTTCCTGCCCCCAACCCGGCCCTTGAGGTGAGGTCCAAATTCCTTGTCGTCCCTTTGAGGCCTCCAGGATGAGGCTGTGTGGCTTGCTCCTCCCCTATCCGTCTCTGTTCCACTCTCACGCAGGCCATCCAGTGGGATGCTCTGGGCTACAAGTGACCAGGAAACCTGACCCACACTGACTTAAACAATAAGGTTATGCTTCAGGCTAAGGGCAGGTGGGTTGCAGGTGTGGCTTGATTCAGGGGCCTGGATCCCTTTCCCTGCAGTTCTCCCAGCTCTGTCTCCCCCACATGTGGGCCCCGTCCTCAGATAGCAGGATGGCTGCAGCAGGTATATGCTCACCCCTACAGAAACATCCAGAAGGAGAAGAGGCAGAGAGAATAAAGAAAACTTTCCCAGAAGCTCCCAGGAGATATCCCCTTAGCCCCTTTTCAATGGGCTAAACTGGGTACTATGCCCATTGTTGGATCCATTCTTGTGGTCAGGGGAAGGCTGTTTGCCGACGCCTGGGTCACCGCAGTCCTCACTGACTATCGATGGAGCTATTGTGATCAGGCTGGAATATTCAGGGTGTATGCTTGGAGATGGCCAGTCCCCAGACCGCATGGTGTGGAGGTAGACTGGAGGCTGAAACATGCATGGACCCCACCTTTGTCAGCCTGGTGTTCACACGTGCACCTGCAGCCCATTTTATTAAGCATCTAATACATGCTAGGCATTGCCCCCACCCCAGCGGAAGACATTGTGAACTACAAAGTACCACATCCAGGTCCTGATGGAGTATGTATGGGCACCATCTTCAAGGTCAACACGAACTCCTCTCTTAACTTGACATCCAGATAGCTCCTTCTGGAAGCCAGGCGCCCAAAAGGCACAACTCGCCATTGAGTCCAGTCCGGGCCCAGCGGGCCTTTGTGAAATGCCTCCATGCCCTACAGGGCACCGAGCCTCATAGTTCGGTGACCTGCAGCCACAGGTAAATCATCTACTTACCAACACACCCGAAGTACACAGTACGGGAGAGAGAGCGGGAAAACGCCAGTGAGAAGCTCTCGTTTGTGAAGAGGCCAGCTGAGCTCTCCTGGCCTATAGGACTTCTCACATGCCACTGGTCAGGCAGGGCTCCCTGGGAACCGGCCAGCGGCCTGTGCTGTGCACTTTGGGGGAAATAGCCCGAGTCCACTGTCCCCAGTCGGCCCCTCGGGAGACCCTCCCTTGACTGCCGTCCTCCAAGGTGGCTGCAAGGGTCCCTCCTAGGCCTGCCTCCACCCAGCAGCCACGGGCGGCAGGTGCCCAGGTGGGGCCCAGGGTCCGCTGGCACGCGGAGTACCAGGCTGTTGTCAGCCGCGCTCAGGGTTTCTTTGACACCCTCCCTCTTCATCGCTTCGTGGGCTTCCAGTCAATTCCGTGACCCACGGTCAGCGACAAAGATCTTGTCGAGCCTGTCTCGTGTGGAAACCCCTCTCTCCTGGCTACCGGCCGTGTCTCTGCCCTTCACCCCAGACCTTGGCTTCACGGGCTCCCCATTCCTGCCGGCCCCTGCAGGGAAAGTGAAGCTGTTGCTTCACGTGGAAGAGCAGAAGTTCCTCCCAGTCCCCTGGCCGCTTGGTCACAGGTACCGGCTTCCCTGGACACGGCCAGGGGACTCTCGCGGGGGCGGGGGGAGGGCTGTCCAGCTGGTGGTGTGCCCCTTTCTTAGCTCTCATTGGCGGCTTTCAGCTCTCCTCTGCTAGTATGAATGGCAGTCACGAATCTGTCCCTAACAAACACGCCGTGGTCTCTCACGGGCCGGAACTGGGTCACCCCTGTGGTGAGGGGACGGCCATGCCCTGGCTAGCACAGGCCTGGGTTCCTGGGACGATCCCTGGTGGAGGAGGGCTGCAGCAAGGGAAGATGGGGAAGATGCTGAGCAGCGACGGCCGCGGTGCCCGTTACCCTGAACACTGGCAGCTGCCCAGCCCACCCCTACCTCCCCCCTCACCCCTGGGCAGCCTCTATTTCTCCCTCCCCTTCTGCAGGAACACATCACAACTGCCCCACGTCTGCCTGATTACCTCCTGCTCGTTCTACAACACTAGCCTCTTGGTCACCTCCTCCAAGAAGCCCTCCCTGACAGCGCAGTGCAGGTGTGCTCTACATCTCTGAATTCCTTGGCCTCCCTTTATCAGAGCACCTGCCTCACCTTGTCCCTGCTGCCACGCCTGGCCTCCCGGCTGTGGGCTCCTCCGGGACAGTTGGGTCTTCTCCCCTAGATGGTCCTAGATCGTGGAATTGATGGGAAATCTACTTCCTGTCTCCCTGGATGGTGGAATTGAGGGGAAATCTATTTCTTGTCTCCCCCCCCCCCCCCCCCATGGAATTGACAGGAAATCTACTAAGTGTTTGAGGGAGGCGGGGCTCTGTGAAACCCCAACCCAACCCAGCCCAGCCCAGCCTACTAGCCTGCCAGAGTGTGGAGTAAGGTAATGAGGAGGTGGGTGAACAGAGCCATGGGAGGGGGAACCCCAGCTGTTTTGGGGCGGGGGGGGGGGAGGGGGATGGAAGCCAGTGCCCCTCAGAGGGGGTCCCATGAGGTGTTCACCTAAGCCCAACACCTCCGAGAGACCAATGGCAAGAAAAAATGGGGTTTGTCAACAGCTGTGTATCGATGGGGGCTGGGCAGCACTGGGCAGGGGGCTGCGGTCACCCTCAATGCGACCGGAGCCAGGAAGGATTCGGGAAGCCCCCAGGTGTTGTAGTTCCAGGCCCTGCCTCTGCCCTACGGGCACCCTGTCCGAGGGCGAGCACACACTGCCTGATGGGAATCTGTCCGAAGAAGAGCCCACACCTGCTCTGACTAGCAGATCTCTGGTTTCCCACGTCCTGCCCTTAACAAAGAAGGGCCACTTTCCTGCCGGTGTGGTAGCATCAGAAGACCCTCTGTCCATTCGTTCTCCATTCTGAGGCCCAGAAGATGCATCTGAAACGCAGACCAGAGGGATCGCCCCTCCACCTAACACCTTCTATGGCTCCCCATTAGTCTGGGAGACCATCTAGGCTCCTCAGGGCTGCTCCCAGCCTCCCTTGTCTACACCACCCTCTTCTCCAGACCTGCACGTGGTCACAATCATCTGAAGCTTGAAATCAGGCTTTCTCAACCACGGCACTCTCGGCACTTTGGACCAGATTGTTCTCCATTGCGGGGAGCTGTCCTGCGCGCTGTAGGATGTTTACCAGCAGCTCTCACCTCTACCCCTGGCACCCCCAACCTCCTAATTGTGATAACTAAACCTGTCTCCCTCCAGACATTGCCACGTGTCCACCCAGGCTGAGAAGTACTTCCCTAAATGCCCCGTGCTCTTTCCCTCTGTTCTCTTAACTCCAGGGGCCTCACTAGGAGGGCTCGCCCTCCTTGCCGGCTTCTCTCCATTCAGGTGCCCTGCCCCCATTCTTCAGCCGGTGCTTTGGACATCCCCTTCCTTAGGACAGCTTCCTGGCCGTCCCCTGCTCTGCTGGCTGCCCTCCGTGCTGTCCTCCTGCTCACACACACGCCAGGGCTTCGGGCCTCACGGTGCCTTGACCCTCTCGTGGTGATCTGCCCTGTGTCTGCCCGCCAGGGGTGACTTCCGGGCGGCGGGGGCCTGGTGGCTACATCAGGGCCAGCAGGACCTAGAGGTTCCGTTTTAGAATCTGTCCTAATGTCATCCTGGGCTTGGACAGGTCTGGGGGTTCACGTACTTTTGTTCTCCGTCAAACTCTTGGAAGGCCAGCTAGAGGGAGCCCTTCAGGGTCGGTGTTGGCAGGTCCCTGCTCCGGAGTTTGGGAACCGTCCCGCTCTGGGTCGTCAGCAGCTTCCTCTGGCCTCTCCGTCCACGTCCAGATGCTAGCAGGTGTGGTTCTCCTTCTTGTCAATCCAAAGATGGCTCGCGGCCGGCAGTCATGTCAGGTACCCCGGGGTGAGGCTCCCCCGGACACCAGGGGAGGCGGGCCTGGGTCTCGGGCAGGGCGGTCACCCCTCTGAACGGTGGGAAAACCGACACTCAAAGACACGAGTGAATTGTCCAAGATAATTCAGCTCAGGAAGCCCCGAAGCCTGGCCTCAGACTCACCCCCCATCCACTTTGCCGTGCGCCCAGCTCCCTTTACTGGAGGAAAACAGTCCTCAATGGGTAAACAAAATATGGTCTCTCCAGGCGGTGGAATATTGCCTGGCCGTCAAAAGGAACGAAACACTGACACACGATACAACGTGGTGGAACCCTGGAGATGTTCTGGAAGCGAAGGAAGCCAGGCACCCCAGGCCACAGGGCATGTGATTCCATTTATACGAAGTGTCCGGGATAAGCAAATCTGTAGAGACAGGAAGTAGACTAAGGGTTGTCCAAGGCAGAGCTGGAGGGGAGTGAGGGACAGGGAGTAAGCGCTGAAGGGGAAGGGTCTATTTCAGGGGTGATGAAAATGTTCTCAAGCAGACTGTGGTGATCGCTGTAGATTACCCGTGAATGTGCCGGAAACCATTGGGTTGTCTACTCTTGGTGAATTATATGGTATGAGTTAGATCCCAACGAAGCTGTTAAAACTCACACCCAATGCCAAAACTCACACTCCACACCCATGTGGAGAATGCGCATACATATGTATTTTTTAAGTTTTATTTTATTTTTGAGAGACGGAGAGCATCCCAAGCAGGCTCCGTGCCATCAGCAAAGAGCCCGATGTGAGGCTCGATCACATGAACCATGAGACCGTGATCTGAGCTGAGATCAAAAGTCCAACCTTTATCCGACTGAGCCCCGAGAACGCACATATTTATCACGACATCTGTTGCATGGTGACCAGAATCTCTTTTTTTTTCAGCTATTTATTTACATGTGGTTTTTCAATGGGATTCCTTGTTTGCACCCCAGTGCCTTAAAACCACGGTTCTCAAACTTCTAGCACCCGTCAGAATCACCTAGACGGTTTGTTGAAAGACTCACGGCTCCACCCCCCGCCCCAAGTTCTGACTCAGCAGGTCTAGGGGCAGGCCTGAGCGTCTGCATTTCTAGCAAGTGTGCCCACTCTTAGAGGACCGGTGTCTGAACTCGCTCATGAGTTCTGAGGATGTTTCAGTTGCTTTCCTCTGATGTGTGAGTTTTAAAAATGATATCATCTGCACAGAAGGACAGTTCTGGTTTTTTTCACTTTTTGAACTCACGACCCTGAGATTAAGACCCAAGCTGAGATCAAGAGTCGGACGCTACCCAGGTGCCCCCGTTTCTTCACTTTTTAAGTTACGCCCTGTTTTGTCTCATGTTTCTGTGCGGCCGGGATCTCCGCCGCGGGGTGGGTTTAGGCATCATTTTCTTGATGATGCTTCCTGTCTGTTCTGCTCGATGCCTTTCATCAAGTTCAGAAAGTGTCGTTCTTTTCCTGGCTTTTTAAAAAAAATGACGGTTAAAAGTCAGGAGTAAACTTTTAAATTTCGCTAAATGCCTCTTCAGACCCACTGAAATGAAATGCTTGTATACATGTTACATTTCCTTAATGTACTCATGCAGAGATGTAATAATTGAATGGTTTCCTAATGTGTACATACCCTTGCACTCTTGGAGTAAAACCTATGTGATCATAAGGCACTTCTCTCTTAATTCGCGGCCTCATAGAGTGAGCTGGGGAACCTTCTGTCTTACTCAGTTCTTTGGAACAGAACATGCTGATGACCCCAATGCTCTTAGACCCAAATCCTTCCCACCGGGCTGTGTAACTTCAACCCACCTTCCTTCCAGCCTCCCCCTCCACTGCCTCCTCTCTCTTTTGCCCTATCCTCTAGGATCTTGGTTTTCTTTCAGGCTGTTGCTTCCTGCTGCCACAGGGCTTTTGCACATGCTGCTTGCTCCCCCTGGGAAATGTTCTCCTCTCCTCCTCGTGCTTCCTTAGCTTTTCGATGTCCTTCTAAAGTTTTCAGCCTGATTGTAGCCTCTTTCCTTGATTTCCCCCTCCAGGTCAAATGTCTCCAAGCTACACTCTTACTGCACCAGTGTGCATCTCTTCTTACACTCGCCACATTTGCAATTTTACCTTTATTTATACAACTAACATCTATCTTCCCCCACTAGACTGCCAGGTTTTGGAGGACAGGGACTGAGTTTTGGCTTACCTTCGAACTCCCAGAATGCAGCACAGGGTCAACCCCATAGTCAGTGCTTAATACATATGTGGTGAATGAACGGAAGCATTTACTCCTCACAAGGAAATGAGACCGTTTGGCTTGTGTTAATATCACTTCCCAGCAACCCCAACCTTGGCCAGAGATTTTTTAAATGTTTGCATCTTCTAGAACCCTTAGTGCTTCACGTGATAAACTTCCCTTTCTCAACACATCACTTCCGGTCAGTATCTCCTGACTGGCCACGACATTGAAGTGAGATTAGGTTCTCGTGGTTCCCTCTGCATTCCCTCCCTCTCTGGCCCCCACCCCTCTAGTTTCTGCACGCCAAGCTTTAAACTGTGTACGTTGTTCTGTGACTGTATTTCTGTGCTTTGACCATCAGCTGATTCTCAACAAATTCAGATCGATGGCCAGCATTTTCACTATCACGATGATGTGACAATTCTTGACCGCAGATATGGACAGGAGGGAGGAATCTGATGTCGACAGGTGAAGGGGGCAGTGCACAATTTATTATTATTATTATTTATTATTATTATTATTATTTTTTAATTTTTTTTTCAGTGTTTATTTTTGGGACAGAGAGAGACAGAGCATGAACGGGGGAGGGGCAGAGAGAGAGGGAGACACAGAATCAGAAACAGGCTCCAGGCTCTGAGCCATCAGCCCAGAGTCCGACGCGGGGCTCGAGCTCACGGACCGCGAGATCGTGACCTGGCTGAAGTCGGACGCTTAACCGACTGCGCCACCCAGGCGCCCCTGTTTATTATTTTTAATGTTTATTTTTGAGAGAGAAAGAGAGAGACAGAGCACGAGTGGGGAAGGGACAGAGAGAGAGGGAGACGCAGAATCAGAAGCAGGCTCCAGGCTCCGAGTTGTCAGCACAGAGCCCGATGCGGGGCTCGAACTCACAAACCGTAAGATCATGACTTAAGCCAAAGTCGGCCGCTTAACCAACTGAGCCACCCAGGCGTCCCAGTGCACAAGTTTTTAAAATTTCATGCATCGATTCGCCGCCTTCTTATCACTGGGATTGTCCGGATCTTGGCTACAGTACTTGCTGAAGAGGAATGTGCCTTCCCTGTTGCAGGAGTTCTTTCCAGAGCCTTCCAGTTTCCCGACCGAGTTTGTGCCATCTGTTCTCGAAGTGCATTACCCTATCGTCATCCCGTGATCCTTCTTCATGCTGCGTCCCTGGGTGCAGAGTACAGTTTTTCGTTTCTTGGCTGCTCTGTCCCCCTCTTCCTTGGATCCCTTTTGTGTCTTGCTGGAGACATATCCTTGGGTGTATCTTCCAGGGTGGACCTATGGATGGGGAACTTTCTAGTCCGTGTCTGTTTGGATGTGTCTTTACTTTGCCCTCACACACGTGATTGACGGTCGGGCTGGATGGCGCCTGCCAGGTGGATGCGCCTGAAGACACCTGCTTTTTCTTCTTTTACAGGTCATTTGATTTTTCACTGTCGACGATTTTAGGATTTTTCTTCACCTTTGGAATTCGGAAGTTCTTTCAGGACATGACATTTCACCTCGAGAGGATGCATCTTTTAAAGCTTTTCCCATTCAACCCTTGGTAGTTGGGGGAATTGTAGTTTGGAGATGCAAGCCTTTCTTTAGCCCAGAGAAATTTACGTCCATCATTGCTTAGTTTTTGTTTTTTCTCCTGTATTTCTGCTGGTATTAGAAATTGAGGATCAGGGCACCCGGATGGCTCAGCCATTTATGCGTCCGACTTTGGCTCAGGTCATGATCTCACGGTTCTCGGGTTCAAGCCTCACATCAGGCCCTGTGCTGTCAGTACGGAACCCGCTTCAGATCCTCTGTCCCCCACTCTCTCTGCTCCTCCCCAACTGCGTTCTCCCTCTGTCTCTCTCAAAATAAAATTAAATAACTTTCAAAAAAAAGTGAGGATCCATTCTACACACGTATTCGTGCTGCCTGTGTGTGTGTGTGTGTGTGTGTGAGAGACACGGTAGTTTGTGTTTTCTTTTGCCTTTCTGCCCCATGTTTGAAGATTTTCTTGGCTTTATCGTCTACGTGATTGGCTCGGTGTTCAGCTACGCCCATTTTATCGTTCTTCTCATTGCCCGAGAATATTTTTTAGAAGTAGGACTCCTTATTTCCAGGAAACCTTTCCTTTCTGATTGCCCCTGTTCAGTATGGGCTACGGTCTCGTGTGACTGCGTTCGCTCGTGAGGATGTTCAGAAGGCAGAAGTCCGCATCCTTTTTGCGGAGCCTGAGCCTGGAGGAGTGTGGTGGGTGGAAGGGGATCTTTTCTGGGTCTGAGCCGCCACCACACGGAAGAGGCAGGCCTCTGGGTGCAGAGAGATCACCGCTCACCTTCCTCATGGGGCGCGGGGCCAGCGAGCAGTATGATCTTCGTTCCCGCGGCCTCAGTCTCCCCATCTGTAAATGGGAAAGCGCTTCCTACCTGGACGAAAGGACCCACGTGGGCCAAGCTGCCGTGGGCCCCTGGATTTGCACGCTGGTTGTGAATGAGTCTTCATCAATTAATCCAGCACGAGGCCCTCCACGCTTCCCACCCCCTTTCACCAGCGTGGAAACTTGCCTCTTGTTTGTCGTCACCCCAGACCTGTCTGGCTTTTTGACTATATATGTGTATGTATGTATTTTAGTCATTTCTGGGCAGCTTCTCATGCATATTCAAATCCAAGCAGCTAGGATTGAGAATGATTCAAATGTTTGTTGCCCCGTGTAATTGATCTGAATATAGCCCCCATCACCAAAGGCTGTGGTTCTCTGCCAGCCTCCTCAACAACCCCCAGCCTGTCTGGGCCAAGGAAGATCAACAAACCGGATACACTTCCGCCCTCAGGCCTGACAGGAGACTAATTGGCGGGGCTGGGAGAGCCCTTCTCATCCCCCCCCCTCCCGCCCCGGGGCTTTTGTTTTTCTTTTATAGGATTCAGATCCTGAATCCCGGTGGTGGTGGTGGTGGTGGTGCATTGTGGGGGCCGTATGGCTGCCCTGGATCATGGAAAAAGGGGTGTTGTAGGTCACGTGATAGAAAGGGAGCGCCTCTGGCCATCCTTCCTGCCCCTGTTCCCAGTGTGAGAGTTGGGACAAGTCACATACCTCCTCCTGTGGCACCATGGCCCGGGAGGGGGTTCAGTGTAAGGGGAGTGCTGGGGTCCCGTCCTGGCTGACCAAGCTACCGGCGGGTGTGAGCTGGGGCACATGTCCCCATCCACGTGGCTGGCTACGGGGACTCGGTGCTCTGTGGGCTCAGACCCAGAGCCGGGGCTCAACAATGTTTGCGGAATGAACCAAGCCAAACCGGAGCCTGGAGTGCAGATCTCTGCCGTGGAGGAGGCAGAGTCAGGACTGGAGAATGTTCCCTGTGGCTGCAGGGCCAGTGGTCCCACACACGCCAAAGTGTCATCGTAATTAAAGCCACACACGGGGACCCAGATGCTGAAGGATGGCCTGTGCTGCACGGAGCGTCCCCTGGGGCTTGGAGGGGCTTGATGGAAGCTTCCATGACCTTCCACTCCTCACCGCCTCACTCCCCACCCCCTCATCCTTCCCACCTTTTCTCACTGGGGAGCCCCCAGCCCCCAACCACCACTTCCTGGACAGGGTGGCCTAGCCCCAGGGCCTGGAGGTTTGCATTTAGACTGAGACACCAGAACCCAGCAGAGACAAGTCCCTGGGGAAGGTGCCTTTGCACTTGGACACCCAAAGCTCTTCCTCCAAAGCCTCCAGGAGAACAGAGAGTTAATAACACTCATTACTAAGCACTTGTCATCACTAAGCATCACCTACCCCCCATCCACTGTCTCCTCCCCACCATCAACCGGCTTCCTCATTCATCCTGCAGGGATCAACCCAAACCCCACCTTCAGACCCCCGGCCCCATTCCTCTGAGCACCTGGTGCCCTGGTTTTCATGCTCCACGGCACCCCCCGGGGATGAGCCTCCTCGCTGGGCGTGGAGACTGCCCTCTGATCAAGTGCATAAAGGGGCAGCGTAGGTCCGCCTTCTCACACTTGAGCCTGTACCAGAATCCCCTCAGGGTGTAAAGACACACACTACCGGGCCCACCCGGAGCCAGTGCGCTGAGGATTTGCATTTTGAAGTTTTTTAGGTGATACTGATGTTGCTGATCGGGCACCAGCTTTGAGAACCCCTGGCTTAGGGCCGTGGGAGCCTGGATGGGGACAGGAGAGCAGCGCCCGGCCACTCTGGGTGTGGGACCCAACAGTCTGCAGATTTGACGTTCAGCAAGCACCCACTTAAAGAACTGAACCCAGAGGCTACAGAGCAGTCACTTAGCCTTCCGGCCTCCCCTGGAGAGGACAGTGACTCCAAGGACGTTGGGGAATGTGACATCATAAGAAATATATATTCGATCTCCGTCCCCAGTTCCTGACACAGAGCTCCTAGACCCCCTGTAATTTCCCAAGTGAGGGTAGTGATAGGCATGTCTACACAGAGCTCCTAAATCTCTTGGAATTCCCTGGGGAATGGGAGCGTATTTTGTTCTAATGAGGCAACTCTTGGTGGCTCCTGGCAGGCCTGTGACCAGAAAGACCAACCCACGATCAGAAGCTTGGAAATTTCAGCCCCATTCTCTGGGAATGAGAGGGGGTTGGAGGTTGAGTTAACGATCTCTTGAGTTAACTGATCACGTCCTTGTGATGATGTCCATAAAAATCCCTAAAGTACGGGGTTGGGAGAGCTTCTGGGTTGATGGGCACATCGAGGGGCCACGAGGGTGTTGCACCCCAACTTGGCCTGCAGCCTGGAGGAGGGTGGAGGTGTTTCTCACATTGAAATAATGTTCCCCCACCCTCGCCAGCACACGTGTGCACACACACGCACACACACGCGCGCACACACATTCAGGCATCCACTTCATGGCCCCAGAGAGTTAGAATTTTTCAGCTGGGAAGCGTTTGGAGACACTAAGTTCAATCTTCCCCTTTTGAGAGATGGAGAGGCAAAGGCCCAGAGGAAGGTGACACAGTTTATTCTTCTATTCAGCGGACTCTGACTAAGCGTTTGCTCTGCGGCTGGCTCAGGAGGTGATGGTGACAGAGAAGAATAAGGCACTGTTTCCTGACCCCCAGAGCGTTATGGGCTCAGGGGAGCCAGGGCTCCCCAGGAGAGGGTGCAGGGGCCCGAGGGAGAAGACAGTGCTGGAGGGGCCAGGCCAGGCCAAGGAAGTCTCTGCAGAGGAGACGGTGTTGGATCTGGGCTGTGAGGGGCGTGTGTGGTATCATGTTGTCATGGGGGACTTTGTGGGCCCAACATGTTTCATCCCCAGCCCCAGGCATGGGATTGAGACTCTGGAGAGCTCAGGAAGTATCTGTTGAGTGCATGAACACGAGGCAGTTCCATTCTGAAGACCCCAAAAGGCAACTCACAGGGGCTCTGGCTAAACCAAGGGTAGGACTTGTCGACTCTGGTGAAAAGCAAGCCTGTGTCGGGGACAGTTGGCAGTGGGGGCTCAGATTGGGAAGGGTCTGGACTATCAGGGTCTGTAGGTCACTGGGAGGAATGGGTGCGCTGGCAGCGGGGGTGGGAAGGGCCATTCTTGAGAACCCACAGCAGGCCCGCTTGCCAAGCCTCTTTGGGGCTGGAAAGTTGAGGGTTATCCCAAGGTCGAGAATCCAGTCGCAGGGAGGCCCAACCTAATAAGTCGTCTCATCTGATGCACGTGACGTATAACATGGTGGGAGCTACAGGTGACACTACTACATGACTTCTAGAAATTTACCTTTGCGTGTAGGGAGGGGAGCCGGCGGGGTGTGGGATTAGTCCGCGGGAGGAAGCCTCCATGCGCTCACGTCCCTCAGTGCTGTTCCCATCTTCCCAACACCAGCCACCCAAGTTGTACGGGGAGACATTTGCCTTATAAAGCACGTCTAGCTTCAGCCCTCTTTCCTCTTGTGGGAAAGGAGTGTTACATTTCTTGGATCTGTAGCTCCCTTAGACACTCACGTGGAGGTGCTTCTTGGGATCCACTTTAATCCGCTCTCCGTGGGATCACCCATGGGTCGTGGTCATCCATGAGATTCATGCACAGCCTAGCCAACCCTGCCTGGGCCCATGGGTTGGAGATGAACAAGGCACAAGCCCTGGCCTTAGGAAGGCGGGAAAGAAACATGGCAAATGTAGGGGGCCACTCCATTCCAAGGAGGGATGTCGAGACGAGAAGAAAGACCCCAGACTCTCAAGAGGCCCAGAGCCCTAAGCCAAAGTTTGGGGCTGGGATAAACCTCTGTGACATATGGGTACAGGAGAGGCTCTGGAAGTCATCTCTGAGTGCACAAAGAGTGGGATTTCCAAGACATCTTCATGGATTAGGAGGCAAATGAAAAGAGATCGTTTGACATAAGGACCGTCTCAGAAATTGCTGGCCTTCTGATCTGTGTACACACACAGTTTCCTGCTACTAAACAAAGTCATGACATGGGGCCGAGTACTTGGTCTGTGAACCAACCGTCTCTGGACTATTGGATGAGACGTGGTCTGGTGGAAAGAACAAAGCTTTGGGAGTCAGCAGACTTAGGTTCACACGCTTACTTCTGTTACGTCAGAAAGGTTACTTAGTATCTCTGAGCTTGGAAGTAATAGCCCTTCCGGGAGTTGATGTGAGTTACAGGTAACAGAGCCTACTGTCCGAGCCGGAGAAGGCGGCCCCTTCCCTGACCCCTCCCCATCCCGGACTATACTACAGGCCCTCCGGAGATGTCTGTGGACCCTGCTCACCACCTGACTGATGATCACTGATGGAACTAAAGGCTGGGTTGAGAGGGAACCGGCTGGGGCAGGAAGCCAAGGGCATTGCCTGGGTCCGGGGAACAAGTACCAGCGATGAGGAAGAACAAGGCTGCAAGGGGACTGGGCTGGGGTCTCCGGGTCCCGACCAGGCTTGGGCGGGGGGGGGGGGCAGGAGCCAGCTTCCCAAGACCCAGGGATGGGTTTCTCTTGAGTCCCAAGTGTCACTGAAGGGAACAGCCGGAGAGAGCTCCTCCCTCAGTACGGCCTCCAGAGCTGCTGCCTGTTCAACGTTTGGAAAGGTGAGCCATTGACTTGGGATTTAAGGCTCTGCTTCAGAGGCATTGGAGGAGATGACAGGATGAGATGAAACAGACAGAGAGGCTACACAGAGGCGAGCGTCTTGCACCTGCATCCAGCCCCAGGCCGCCTTCGCCTGATGCTAACAGCTAACACTTCCGACTTCCAGGCAGTTGTTGTAAGTGACACGCCTCCCCGCCCTGACTCCTGTCTGGACCACCCTCCCGAGGCAGTATTATTTTGACAACCTTGCTTTGCGCGTGGGAACCTGGGATGCAAAGAGGCGTCCTACAGCTTATTGGAGGTGAGCAGGACTCAAACCCTGCAGGTCTGACCCCAGAGAGAGCCTCACAGGAACCACCGCACCTGCCATGCTCCCAGGTTAGGATCTGTGGGTATCTCCCCACCAGGGCTCTTGGCTGGACAGGGACCCCCCCCCCCCCCCACCGCCGGCGGCCTTCCTCATGGCCCCAGACGCTTGGGTCCCAGCCACATGGGGGGGCAGAGAACTCAGTCCGCTCACTGCTTTTCTTCCACCTAAGGATACCGAGGTTCCAAGGGTGAGGGGGTCCTCCCAGGTCAGTCAACAATCCAAGCAGAGTGTGCATGGCCCCAGGACCTGGCAGGAGCCCGGGAACTGGAGACGAAGCCACACGAGGAAACAGTCAGCCTTTCTTCCATCAGGGGAGCTTTGAGGACATGGAAATATTTCCAAGCTTTTAAAAAAAAAAAAATTCTTAAATCCATATTTATGATTTGTAATAGCAACTAAAAAAGAATATCTACACCAACTGTCAGCAGATCAATAGGAACTGATTTGGAGGAGGAAATATGCACATATTACAAAAAGTAAGTCATCTCCATTTGGTTTGAGGATTTGACAAGAAAAGCATGTGATTTCTGTACTTCTTTGCCTGTGACCCACAACATGGAAGGCACAGCCCTCCAGCCCTGTGTTCCATTCTTAAAACACAGAAGAGCCAAGGAGAGTGGAATGTGTCGTTTTTTTTTTAAAGAATTTTTTGATGTTTATTTTTGAGAGAGACAGAGAGAGACAGCACAAGTGGGGGAGGGGGAGAGAGAGAGAGGGAGACACAGAATCCGAAGCAGCTCCAGGCTCTGAGCCATCAGCACAGACCCCGACGCCGGGGCCGAACCCACGCGCTGGGAGATCGTGACCTGAGCGGAAGTCGGACGCTTCACCGACTGAGCCCCCCAGGCGCCCCTGGAACATGTTTTAATAAAGGTGGTGAAAGCTGGTTGCCTGCCGGCAGCTGGGAACCATTGTCTGCGGCACCCACGCGTGGCCGTCTTTTCCTTCCATCTCCCGAGCCGACAGCGGAGCTCCAGCCTGCCCTCCTGTCTCTCCAGAAGGATGTAATGGCCCAGGGCACCAGGGCCTCTGGGAGAGGGCTCCGGGCAGCTCTCTCAGAAAGAACTTAGCAAGCCTTTTTCTTCCATGCTAGATGCTTATTATACAGAATGAAAATAAGTCACAGAGGTAGAAAGTGGAATTGTAAATCCAACGTCATGGAGACAACGAGCCATCATTCAGATTCTTCTCCAGACACATACAGTCTGACCTGCAGGGAGCCTGGAAGCCGAGAAGGGAGGGAGGGCTGGCCACATCCACGCTGCTGTCCACAGGCAGGGGAAAGAGGCAGGTGTATTAGGCAGCGTGGGCTTCCGTAACAAAACGTCATAGACTCGGTGGCTTAAGCAACCGAAGTTTATTTTCTCGCAGCTCTAGAGGCTGCATGCAAATCTGAGATGAGGCGTGAGGGGGTCGGGGTCTGGTGAGGGCTCCTCGTGGCCTGCAGGGGGCCACCTCCTTGCAGAGTGCTCACGTGGTCTTGTCCGAGGTTTACACACGTGGAGAGAGAGGGCAGGCTCCCTGGTGTCTCTTCTCATAAGGGCACTAATCCCATCCTGGGATCCCACCCTGATGACCTCATCTGACCCTCATTACCTCCCAAAGGCCCCACCTGCAAATACCGTCACGGTGGGGACTCGAGCTTCCACGTACGAATTTGGAGGGGACGCAAACATTCGGCCCATGACACGGGGCAACCCCCTACTGCGCACCTGCTGTGTGCCCAGCATGGTGGTCGACACTTTGCATCCACTGGTTTACTGGTCCTCACACACCCTGACAAGCACGGATGACGGTCCTCATTCTACATATGAAGAAATCAGGATTCGTGGCAGAGTTGGAATTAAACAGGGATGCCCCTTTTGCCACGAGGTAAAGATTTCAGGGAAAAGAAGATGCCAAAGTGGCCCCAAAGGGAGGGAGCTGCCTTGTTAGGGGTGATGGGGGGCAGCTCCGGATCCTCTCTTGTCCCCTATCACCCCTCTCTGCCCACATGGGCTGCTCCCCCCGGGGAGGAAGAGACCGAGGAGGCCCCTTGGCAGGTGCAAAGTGACTTGATGGACCCTGGAGACACCCTGCACTGACCCTGTGCATCAGAGAAGGGGTTTCTCAGAACCCTGTGGCTTGTGACATCAAGCCTCAAAGAGGGCCGAGTAAGTCCTTGAGGACGGTTTTCTCTAGCAATTATACTGGCTGTTGAGTAAACCTTATTAGTAATTGGTTTGCCTAAGATAGCAGCCCCTCAGGGAGCAGAAGAAATGGTAATTACTACAGCCAGCCCGGCCAGCTATATCCTGCAAAAATCAACATTTTTGCATGTTTCTCTGGACCATTTTATTTTTTTAATTTTTTTTTCAACGTTTATTTATTTTTGGGACAGAGAGAGACAGAGCATGAACGGGGGAGGGGCAGAGAGAGAGGGAGACACAGAATCAGAAACAGGCTCCAGGCTCCGAGCCATCAGCCCGGAGCCCGACGTGGGGCTCGAACTCACGGACCGTGAGATCGTGACCTGGCTGAAGTCGGACGCTTAACCGACTGCGCCACCCAGGCGCCCCACTCTCTGGACCGTTTTAAACCCCGGGGCCCCAGGCCCAGGGCTCTGCTGCTCACCAAGTACGTCAGCATCTTTGACACTCGGTCTCCTCGTCCATTCAGCAGCGATCACAGCTTCACATCCGACCCTGCAGACTTGTGTCCTTGCCAACTAGCTGGGGTGGGGACGGTATCCCGGTGTGTTTCACTGACCCGGGGACGGACGTTCGAGAGGAGCAGCTAGGACCCTGTAAGCAGGGGAACGGGGAGTCCTGGGGAGCACATGCGAGGGAGGAGTCTGAGGCCTGGCTGTACCCGAGACGACCGTGTCGTGCACCAGACGACCTGGTGTGAGCTCCATCCTGAAGCCGTGGGGAGAGACTGGGGAGCCTAGAGCAGGAAACAGACAGGATCAGATTATTGGTTAAAAGGAACACTTTCAAGATAGGACAGCAAGGGTCTGGAACATGGCAGAAACGGGGGAAGGGAGACTGGGAGGAGGTCACGGCGGTGACTGAGGGGGGCCATCAGAGATCTGCCAGGGGGAGCGACGAATGGCAGACCTCTGCTGACCTTACCGTGGGATTCACCAGAGCCCGGATAACGGGGAGTTGTGTGGAGTTTTGTGTCCGCGTGATGTGGGATAATCTGGGACCTCTGTCTCCCGCCCCCATAACTGTCCATCACGGGGTGGCCGAGGATGGTTACCGCGGCCCCAGCAGTGCGTGGCCTTCCCAGAGAGGGAGGGCGGACTGGGCAGAGGGGTTCCTGGGCACGGTTGCATTTAGGGGCTCGTGTCGGGGGCACAGCTCAGGAGGCCAGGAGGAGCCTCAGGGCCGGGTGAGCAGGACCAGGAGAGCGCGAGGTCACGGGAGGGTGTCAGGTGCAGAGGGGCACCAGAGACACGAAGCCTTTGAGAACTGGGAGTGCCCGTGGAGAGGGTGCTGGGGACCTTCACCAGAGCTCGAGGTGGACACGGGGCGCGGCTGAGGAGGGAGCGGGGGTGAAAAGTGAAGGCAGGAACCCAGCCTCTCTCCCCAGCGCAGGCAGAGGCTCTGAGCAGGGAAGAGGCCGCAGTCCTGCGCACGGGGGAGGGGGCGCGGGGGAGCCTGTCCTGGAAGTGATGGGGACCCGTCCCAGGTGAACCCGGTCGAGAGGCCCAGTGGAGGTTGAGGCGCGTGGGGCTGGCGGGGGTCGACTCCGTCTATTCTCAGGCCTGACGTCAACTCCCTGTTGGACTTTGGGTCCTTCCAGCTCCTCTCTGGGCTCCGGCTTCCAGAGCTGGCTCGGTGGCTCCACGGTCCACAGCCCGCCTGCGGCGGCGCGGTTCCCGGGCACGGAAGGGCCAGGATTGAGGGGTCTGCTGGGCAGGCTCTGTCTTAGTCCGTGTGCATTTCCTCTAGCGAGCTTAACCGCCTACAGTTTACAAGTGAGCAACCCAGGACTCGGGCACAAGGTGCCCGGGCCTACCCCGTGGTAAGTGGCTGTGCCCAACTTCACCCCAGGCCCGCCCGGCCCAGCCCGTGCTGTCCCCGCCGGCACGTGAGCATCACGGGAACAGGTGTAGCAAAGGCAGAGGCAGCCGGCTGGTGGCTGGTGGCTGGTGGCCGGTGGCCGGTGGCCGATGGCCGGTTGCATGGATGGACAGATGGCTGGGTGGGTGTACGGGTACATGGGTGGATGGAGAAAGAGCCTAATTTGCCAATAAACGCACCTCATCTCTTCCGGCCTTTCTGCCGGGTGGCTTCTTCTCTTTTGGGTAAAGGCTCAGACTTGCGGGCTTCCTCCCGCTCTAGCCTGCTCTTTCTCTGAGATGCGGGTGCAACTGTGTGTGTGTGAGTGCGTGTGTCTGAGAGTGTGTGAATATGTGAGTGTGTGTGCCTGCGTGTGCACCGGGGAGGGTATGTGGATGTGTGTGTGTGTGCCTGTGTGTGTGTGTGCCTGAGTATATGCCTCTGTGTGTGTATGTGTGTGTGTGTGTGAGAGAGAGAGCGAGAGAGAGAGAAAGAGAGAGAGAGTGTGTGAATGTGAGCGTGGTCCCATGTGGCCGCATGGAGATGTGATGGGTCCCTTGCTCTCTCTGCTGCCAGATTGGTCTGGCCACTTGACCTTCTAGGGTCCGCGAGGGCAAACATTGGATTCTGGCCCCAGTCTTGCCCCAGGAGCTTCTCCATTCTGTCCCCCAGGCCTCGTCTGGTTCCCCCCCCCCCCCGGCCTCCTTGGCACCTGGGCGTCCCCTCCCCAGGGAGCCTGGGAACTTGCAGATCGCCTGCAGTGCCCACAGGTGTCTGTTCCATTGTCATAGCCAGGACACCTCCCTCCCCAGGGCCACACGCTGGCTCCCGCACACCAGGAGGAAGGTGGATCCCCTGCCACAGCAGAGGTGTTGGCGAGGGGACTCTGCTGGGCACAGGCTTCCCCACACCCTCCTGGATGTCTGTGTACCCGCCCCAACCCCGGGGCCAGGTGTGGGGAGGGGAGGGTGGGGCACAAGTCGTGCCCCCTCCTCTCTCCTCCCCGCTCCACCCCACAGGGGTCCAGGCCAGAGGGGCAGGTGCCCATTGCCAGGACCCCAGCATGGCAAATCCTACGTGACCACTTGTCTCCCCGGGTCACTGGTTGGGTTTAGTTCTGGATGCGTTAGTAAGATTCAGAAAGTATTTCTTTCTGGACAAAGCCTAGTTTTCAGGGAAGCTTTGCTGCGGACTGAAAATCCCACTCTGGATGTCAAAGCTGGATGTCGCCTTCCCCTCTCTCTCTCTCTCTCTGTGTTTCTGTCTCAATAACCCAAATCCTCCCCGAGGAAAACCCAGGATCCCACCATCGCACGTGCAAAGTGGAAAGACAAAAGCCACTGTGTTGAAAAGTCCATCTCACCGTTATGCTGGCTCAGGGTTTTCGAGGCTGAAATGCCTGATTCAGACCTCGAAGTTTAGGAGGGAAAAGGGTAGAGGGAATCGGGCGCTTAATAAACACGCTGCGTGGCCAAGAGTGTTCCCTCCACCTCACTAAATCTTCCCAGCCCCCGTGAGGCTGGGATTTCACACACAGGAAACAAGGCTCGGAGACAGAAGGCAGTGTAGCCAAGATCACACAACCAGAGTGAGTGAAAGAGGCAGGACTCAGGGCGCCTGGGGGGCTCAGTTGGTTCAGCTTCTGTCTCTTGATTTGGGCTCAGGTCATGATCTCATGGTTGGTGGGATCGAGCCCCACGTAGGGCTCCACGCTGACAGTGAAGAGACTGCTTGGGACCCTCTTTCTCTCTCTCTCTGCCCCCCCCCCCTCCACTGCTCTCTTTCTCTTAAAATAAATAATCTTAAAAAAAAAAAAAAAAAGGAAGGAGGCAGGACTTGAATCCAGAACTCCTGATCCCAAGCCTGGGTTCCTTACAGCTGCCACGGCACCGTTCTTCCCGGCTGCGCACAGCTGCCTGGGGCTTGCAGTCCAGCACGTTGAGCATGACTGCACTGGGCACTGACCTCACACCCCAACCCGCCCAACTTCTGTGCTGTTTGGGAGGGAGGTAAGGACACAGTCTCCAGTCCCCACGCTCCAAAGCGCAGCATCTGGTTCAGAGCAGCATGTAACATACAAGAGCGAGAACCGGGAGGTGAGAGAGGGGAGGAAGGGGGACGGCTTCGGCGATGACGTCCGCCTCCAGGAAGCGGGGGTAGGACGAGCTCAGGTGAGGGGACACCTGCAGCTGCCAGAGCGGTCACCTCTTCCAGGAGCTGGGGGTCACTAGGATGGCTGCAGCAAGGGCACGGGTGGACAGGACCCGGGAGTTTTCCCCAACCGGCTTGGGTACCTCCCAGCCAGGAGGTCAAGGACCAGCTGAGAAAGGGATAGGAGCCAGTGGCTGTCAGCCCCGGGCCAGCAGCCACCAAGTTTTAGACTTTTCTCTCTCCACAGCGGCACCGATGGCTGAAAAAGGTTTGCACAGCAGACCAGTCTGTATTTTCACGGGCCATCAGGAAATGTTCATCTAGTGCATGTGATTATGTGGGTATGGTGGGTATAAATCCAGATGGTCGCTGACTATTGTTCATTTACTTAGATGCTCCTCGAGGCATGATATAGACGGGACAAACCATATTGCCGGAGGGTTGTAGGGACCCTCTTATCAACCCCCTCCTTTCCTGGGGCCTTGGCAAGGGAAGTCACATGAGCATCCTGGATGCAGGGCTCTGCCCCCAGCCTGGCCCTCTCCCCTCTGCCCTGTGCCGCCCCCGTGTGCCATCTGGCAAACTACCCAGAAGATGTTCTTTAAAAAATATTTTTTTCCGGCGCGCCCGGGTGGCTCAGCCGGTTGGGCGTCCGACTTCGGCTCAGGTCATGGTCTCGCGGTTCGTGAGGTCAAGTCCCTTGTCGGGCTCTGTGCTGACGGCTCAGAGCCTGGAGCCTGCTTCAGATTCTGTGTCTCCCCCTCTCTCTGCCCCTCCCATGCTCATGCTCTGTCTCTCTCAACAAGAAATAAACGTTAAAAAAATACTTTTCAGGGGCGCCTGGGTGGCGCAGTCGGTTAAGCGTCCGACTTCAGCCAGGTCACGATCTCGCGGTCCGTGGGTTCGAGCCCCGCGTCGGGCTCTGGGCTGATGGCTCGGAGCCTGGAGCCTGTTTCCGATTCTGTGTCTCCCTCTCTCTCTGCCCCTCCCCCGTTCATGCTCTGTCTCTCTCTGTCCCAAAAATAAATAAAAAACGGTGAAAAAAAAATTAAAAAAAATACTTTTCTGATAATAAACGTGATTTGCATTTAATAAAAAATGCAGAAAGCATAAGCATAAAGAAGAAAGTAGAATTAGACGATCGCTATTGACGTATTGTCAGCTTAGCCATATCTACGTCATATCCTTGTACCTATTTTTGCATAAACACCCAATACGTACGTTTATATCCCCATATGCATAAAATACGCTCATAATTGGTCACATACTGTAACATCACTTCGGATTCTGTATTTTTTTGGGTCCTGAAAAATTCCTCAGAAACACAACTTTTAGTGACGGCCCGACAATATCCATCACATAAATATTTATTAATTTTGGGGAGAGCGCAAGCCGGGGAGGGGCAACGAGAGGAGGGCAGAGGATCCGAAGCAGGCTCCCTGCACTGACAGCAGAGAGCCTGATGTGGTTCTCGAACTCACGAACCGTGAGCTCGTGGCCTGAGCCAAACTCGGACACTCAACGGAGCCACGCAGGTGCCCCAATAGTCCATCATATAAAAGCACCATCCCGCACGTCGGGGCGCGCTGTGTTTCTCTACCAGAAATACTTCAGGGATGCACAGTGCTGTCCCTCCGGGGACTGAGGGCCTGGCCTCCGCAGACGCCTGAAGAATGAGCTACTAACGAAACCAGAGGTGGGGGGCAGGATGCCGGAAGGCCTGGGCACCCGGCCGAACCCTTTCCCCCTCCCCAGACCTGCCACAGGAGACCCGTTTTCCACGCCGTGACCCATCTCGAGCATGAAAAAACACTGCTGATGCGAAAGACAAAAATGGTCTGTCTTTTTATTGTCTAAAAGCTCTCTAAACGCTAAACCCCCTTAAATGCTAGCGCCGTCTCCCTGCTTACAAGCCCTTCACTGATTTCCTGGGACTAAGCAATCTGGCAGCTGGGCTCCCAGCAGCCTCTCACAGCTGGCTTGTGGGTACCGGGCCAGGCGGGAGGGACCGTGGCAGTGACGCCCGCTGTGGTTCCGCTTCCTACAAGGCTGCAGTTGCAAGGCACTGAGGCAGGAAGTGATCCGGGCAGAGCCCCGGCACATCCCCAGGGAGCCTGCGGCCGAGAGCTCAGCCCCCCACCGTAGGCCTTCCCTTCTGCCTGGTGGAGACCGCTGACTTCACTACAGGGACCACCGGTGGCCTTTTGCTTGGCCCGGAGGGCCAGGACCTATTATGGAACCAACCTCCAAACCACAGCATGCCGGAGTTTGAGGATTCTGAGACAGAGGCCCAGAGAGGGAAAGTAACTTTGCAGAGGTCACAGAGCAGGGCACCAGCCCAGGTCCTTGTCTTTTCTCCAGCTCCTCTCTAGCTCTGGTCACGGACATTCTCACCATCACCCACCTCATTGCCAGTGTGATTTCACACCCGTTCTCCCAGCTCTGCCTACTTCGCAGGGTCCTTTTGAGAATAAAACCTAACCATGAGCATGGGGCATTCTGAAAAGATCCACAGAGCCTGATGTGGGGCTCGATCGCACAAACGGTGAGATCGTGACCTGAACCGAAATCAGGAGTCAGACACTTAACCCGCTG
This sequence comes from Lynx canadensis, assembly GCF_007474595.2. NCBI lineage: Eukaryota > Metazoa > Chordata > Mammalia > Carnivora > Felidae > Lynx > Lynx canadensis. The sequence continues at coordinate 131,893,304 of NC_044305.1, read as the reverse complement.
AGCCCCTTACCCCCGCCAGGCGCCCTTCCCATTTAACTCTCGCAACAACCCTAAGGACGTTTATCGGTTCCTGTTTACCGGGAAGGAAGCGAGTTCAGAAGTTACTCCAACACTCACGGCCACAATTTTACGTGACGCTCTCAGACCACCCAGGAAATCTGAGGCTTAGTTGCTGTCAGAGAGCTGCTCCAATGCCTTGTGGGGCCTGCCCCACAAGGAAGGTTCTAGAAAGCAAGCCGGCAGTCCTTCCAGTGCCCACTATGAACGGCCGTTCGGAGCTGGTCAGGACTCCACGACTCACAGCCTTCCTGGGTTAGAAATATCGGTGACACTTCTAGGCTGCGCTGTCACAAACCCCGAACTGAGGGGTCAGAGCACAGGAGAGAAGGAGAAGGTGGAGACGGACGTGTGGGAGGCATTTGCTAAACGTTCACAAAATTCCCGCCGAATGCCCAGCACTTGGCTGTCAGATGCTACGGGAGGGGAGAGGGCGGAGCCAGGAGGCGAAGTGATGATCCTCGTCCCCCAGGGGTCTCCTGTGGAGGAAGACAAGACATGTGTGCGCGTGTAACTGCGCGATGCCTGGGACTCCACGTGCAACGGCCGCGGCCTCGCAACCACCATGCAAACCGCATTGCTCCCATCTCACAGATGAGGAAACCGAGGCTCTGCGTGAACGAGTAACTTGCCTAAGACAAAAAAGGGGTGGAGCCAGGATTCATCCCTTACCTGGAAGCCCACACGCTCTCTCCCGCTCCTTGATGTCTGGTTTTTAATTAAAATAACAAGATCCCGCCCCCTCCCTCCAAATGCTACGGAAAGCACTACGCAAAACTCGAAGGCAGGGGGATTTCTCTGCCCCGTGGGGTGCATTTGCACTCCCGGGAAGGCTGCAGCCCCGTAGCCGAGCCCCCCGTAGATGGGGAAGAAGCCGAGCCCTCTGCTTGCGGGTGTGCACGCGCTCCAGCTCCCTCGCCCTCGATGGACGTCTCTGCCACCTGCAGGCCTTCTCAGGGGCTTTAGGGTCCAGTTTCCCGCTGCCCCTCTGGTGTTCCCCTTCGCCTCTCAAACTCCTTGCGTTTTAGTTCTGTTTCAGGGTCCTCTGCTGGAAAAGCCCAGATGAAGACAGAGGCCTTGAACCCCTAGTGACTCGTATCTGAGCACAAATAAGGGAGTCCCAGAAGGTTCTTTTTTTTTTTTTAATTTTTTTTTTAATGTTTATTTTTGAGAGAGACAGAGACAGAAGGCGAGTGGGTTAGGGGCAGAGAGAGAGGGAGACACAGAAACAGAAGCAGGCTCCAGGCTCCGAGCCGTCAGCACCGAGCCCGACGCGGGGCCTGAACTCACGAGCTGTGAGATCGCGACCCGAGCCGAAGTCCGACGCTCAACCGCCGGAGCCACCCAGGCGCCCCATTTCTGGGAGTCACTGAAGGTTCTTGAGCAGCAGGAGTGACGTGGCCGACACCGCGCTTCTGGAGCCGCAGTGGCGAGACCCAGCGCTCAGCAGAGGAACCCGGGACCCCCAGCCTCTTTGAGGTCATGGAGCCAGCGGTGAAAGAAAGGGAACCTGTCCCCACACTCAGAGCAGGAAGGCTGGGGGATGGGCGGGCGGGGGGAGATGGGGAGATGGGGGCTGCTCCCCACCTCCCCGTCTCCGGGCCCTGTTCTCCCAGTGCCAGCCGGAGCTCTGCTTGTTGTCCGGCCCCAGGAGCAGCCTCCCAGGGGCGGACCTCAGAGCCCCCAGGAGGAGGTGGCCGTGTCTGCCTTCTTCTGTCCTTCCGCCTCTAGCTCCCCAAAGCAATTCCCGCTGAATGAGTTCTTCCTCCCAAATCCAGCCACGAGACTTCTCGGCCTCTCCCTCCCATCTGCCCTCCAGGTCACACTGGAGGACCTGTTGGCAAGAGAGCTCCAGTCCTGCACACGCCCCTCCAGCACCTCCAACCTCAGCGTCTCTGGACAAACGCACCTGCAGGGAAAAGATACCCCGGACCCGGATCTGGACCGCTGGCCCGGGGCGGGGCCTTCTCTTAGCCCCCACAGCCCCAACCAGCCCCGCTTGGCCACGAACCTGTTACTTTCTGGGCCTCAGTTTCCCCAGAGCGAGTCCCTGTCTGTCATCTCAGATGCACAGCCATGGCCGGTGGGATGGCAGATAGGCTCCCGGGACCAAGCGCTGCCTCTCGCGCCCTGGTCCTTGGCTCGCGGCCCACTCCCCTGCTTGCCACACTGTCTCTCTCGCCCTGGATCTGCGCACACACTGCTTTTCCGGCGAGGACGGCTGTTCACACCCCTCTCGCACCAGGGACATTCCCATTCCTGACGTGACGCCTTGGCTCACGTCTTGGCTAAACGTCTCTGAGAGGTCGGTGCTCGGCCCGTGACTCCGGCCCCAGCTCTGATCAGTCCCCCCCGCCTCTGCTGTCCCAGGTTGTGCTTCACACACTCCTCCAGGGGGGCCCCGGACAGGAGCGCTTCTGTCTCCTCGATCAGGCCACCAAGTTCCCAAGGCCACAGCCCGAATCTGTGTTTATTCCTGGTGGGAAGTTCATGCGCGTGTGGAACCAACAACGTCTGAATGCATAACTTGGTGAACGTAGGGGGCTCTGGGAGGGGACTCTCGGTCTCTCTCTCCCTGTATATATAATCTTTCTAAATGTATAGGAAAAAGAACTTTAAAAGACTGCTCAGCACCCTTGTATGAGCAGAGCTTCGGGGAACAGGGAAGAGGGGCTGTCCCCACACGGAAGAAGCAGGGAGGGGGGACACGAGGTGTGCAGGAGATGGGCTGAGGAGCAGGGTGGCCAGAGTCGCCGGCAGAGAGACCCGCAGAGCCCCCTGGGGGTCCGTGGAAGGACCAAGGAGGACTACCCGCTGCTCTGGAGTGGAGGCTTGAGCTAAGGAGAGAGGTGGCCAAGCTACAGTCACCAAGGTTACGAGCTGGGACCCCTCAATGTCCCCGTGCCCCCCTCCTCTCCCTCGGGAGCACACCAGATGTGCCGTTCCCCAATCCAGCATTCTGACACCCCCCCCCAGAGGCCTCCCGAGCCCTTTCTGCACTCCGGGTGCTCTCCAAAGGCCCCCCCTGGGGATGGACAAGCCTCGCCCCTGCCGCTCCCTCTCTGGGACTCACGCTCCAGCCCCACGGATCCAGGTGCCCTTCCCAGGTCTTACTCTCCCCTGCTGGCCTCCTCGCTCCTGCGTGCAGGCTCTCTCTGCCATAGCTGCCCTCCTCCTCTTCTGGGCTTTTGCTCAGTGGGGCCCAATGCACATTTATTGAGGGGCTGCTGTGGGGCACCAGCGGCTCTCACGCTGACCTTTCAGGGCGTTTATGTTCCTGGGGCACCTCCCCTGCACCGAGCCCCTCTGCTCCCCCTCCCCAGTCCAAGGCGACCGCTTCGGGGGTCTCACTCCACCTCCGGGACTTGCAAAGGCCACACTGGCCGTTTCCGGGTACACGCGGACACTTCCCATCAGGAGTGTGTCCTTGGCTCCGTTCGCCAAGAAGATCGCGAGGTAGATGTAGAAACTTTCCGACTCCAGGGGAGGAAAGATACAAAATCACCAAACAGATGGCCTCCCCCATCCTTTCTCACTTCCCCACCGGAATCCCATTTCTGTCACCTTGCAACGATACAGAATTTATCTTCCTTTCCTGAAAGGGAAAATCAAGTCTGAGACACAGACTGGGTCCTTAATAGGAGATTTCTCTCTCCCAAGGGTCCCCTCTGTGCCCTGGGGAGCACTCGGTCCACGTCAGTTTCTCGGGCCAGGCAGGGGTCTGCACAGGAGGTGGAGAATTCGCAGGTTCCCCCTCCCTCCGAGGGCCCTGCACTGGGACTGCGAGGTCACGGGTCTCGGGGTTGGGCAGGGGTGGGGAGCGGGGGTTCCAGATGGAAAGCCAGAGCTGAATTTCAGTTCTGCCCTTGGCGCGAAGGGACGCGGTGGTGACTTATGAGATCTTGCTCACCTCTAGTGTCTTCTCCTCATAAAATGAAACAGTAATACCTTCAGGGTTGTTTGAGGATTGAAGCCCCACATTACTCAAAGTATAGGTCTAACCCATAGATAGTATGTGATAAACTCAAGCCCCACCTTGAGGTATAGCTCCTAATAGGTGGCTCACATCAGGGCTGGGACCAGGGTGGTTGAGAATCAGAAGAATCAGCTGCATGAACCACCGTTGATTTTCAAACAGCAGCAAAAAACCAGATATGCAACCAGAGCAGAAAATAGGAGACAACTGAGGCAGGGAGGCATGGTGGGGGGTGGGGTGGGGAGACGGAGAGATGAGGGGAAGACGTATAACTCAAAATACTCTATTTCATTTCAAGTAAGTGGTAAAACAAAAGAAACAAAAGAAACTCATACCAGAGACCCAAATAAATTTGAAGTAGATTAAACATCAAGATTACACGTTAAGATTAAACATCTATAAAAGTCCCAGGAGAAACTATTGTTTAATAACTGCACATCCTCGAGGTGACGAGACTTTCAAAACCTGATGCCAAAGGTAAAAACCGTCAAAGAGAAAATCGATCGATTTGATCATTCAAAAAGAATCGCTCGGGGCACCTGCGCGGCTCAGTCGGTTAGCGTCTGACTTGGTTTAAGTTGAGGGCGTGATCTCGTAGTTTGTGAGTTCGAGCCCCCTATCGGGCTCCATGCTGACAGGGCAGAGCCTGCTTGGGATTCTCTCTCTGTCCCTACCCGGCTCACGTGCTCTCTCTCTCTCTCTCAAAACAAAAAAATAAAAACTTGAAAAAAAAATTAAAAAAAGAAACCTCTTCTTTCCAAACCAACCACAAATATAACCAAAGGCAATCTACAACCTTGGAGAATATATTTATAATATACCTGGTAGTAAGACGTCCAACAACCACAATGGACAAGTAGCTGTTAAAAATCAATCGAAAAGAAATACTCCAATAAGAAATGACAAAAGAGCGTGGAAAGATATCACAAATATATCAAGCATACTCAGAGCAACCTTGCTCACCAAAGCAAAAATGTGCATGACATAGAGGATTGATTTAAACTATCGTTAATATTATGTGATCGTTAAAATAATATAGTGGAAAGATACAGGAAAATATATGTGTGTATACATTACTCATATACATCTTACCATTTCCACGTACATAAGCACTTGCGTATAAATAATATGGAGGTGGATAGTCAGTGCCACACATGGAAGTTATTATATATTGTCAGCTGGGATGCAAGATAGGTTACAAACTAGTAAGGTGTTCATTATAAGCCCCGATGCATTTTTTTGAGTACACGTGTGCAGAGACAGTAATACTGTATATTCGTTGACAGCAGCGATCTCGGGGGAATAATTTGTATTTCCTCCTATTTGGTCCTCAGCATTTTCTATTTTTCTCTGCAATGAATATTTATTACTCTGCAACAAGACAAAATTTTTATTTTAAGAAATTTTTATTTAAAGAAAAGAACACTCCACTTTGACTACTCCTGACGGTATTGTCCTAAGTTGAATTCTGAAAAAGAAGTTCGTAAAGGTGATCAATGCAATGTGAACGCCACTTCATGGATGAAAGTGCCTCCTACAGAAGGTGGCAAGACAGAACATCTGGCCACAGAATCTCCACTCGGGGAAACGTGAGTGGATCGCTTCTCAGCCTTTTGGCTAAGATCAAGTGTGGAAACGTGAGTGGAACAGAAACATATTTTAAAGTAGAGGGGCCATATTCAAGGCATTTAAATTGAGAACCAAGACTAAACAAGTCAGGGAACATTATCATACGAGTATCGTAATTTCAAAATAAATTGTATATTATAGTTAGAAGATATAAAAATAATATAACTATACATTGAGCGTAAGAAAGGAAGAGAATGTAAATGTGTCATCCTCTATGGAGTTGAGATACTATTTAAAATTTAAGTATGCGGTTATAATTACTTGTCTAATTTAAAAATTTTCATGACCTTGGTGCAGGTTTTCTCAGCTCAACACTATTGACGTTTTGAGCCAAACAGTTCTTTGTCCAGATTATCCTGTGGGGGCGCCTGGGTGGCTCAGTTGGTGAAGCGTCCGACTTCGACTCAGGTCATGATCTCGCGGTCCGTGAGTTCGAGACCCGTGTCGGGCTCTGCGCTGACAGCTCAGAGCCTGGAGTCTGCTTTGGATTCTGTGTCTCCTTCTCTCTGTCCCTCCCCTGCTCATGCTCTCTCTCTCGCGTGCTCAAAAATAAATAAACGTTTAAAAATTTTTTTAAAAAGAAGACTATCTTGGGTATTATAGGTACTGGCAACATCGCGCCTCTGCCTACCAGAAACCAGGGGTATCTCTCTCCCCTGAGACCCCTGAGGCAACAACCAAAGGGTCTCCAGATGATGCCAAATGTCTCTAGAGAGACAGCTCCTCTTCGGAACCCTTGCCTCAGAGGGATCATTTAAGAGCCTTCTTGTAATTGGAAAAATAAATTATCGAAAATTACGAAAATAATAAAGGGCCAAAGATGGTCTTCAAAGTCCCATCTAGATATAAAGTCTTAGGTTCTCTGCATTCTCTCGCCAGCGATGGCTTTGTTGGCTGCGGTCACCGTCCAGAGGGGCTGTCACAAGTGAATGGTAGCCACAGGCAGGGCTCGGTGAGTCAGGTGGGAGCTGGCGGGACGGCTGGAATGGTGGAAAAGGGGACCAGCGACAGAGGGAGCCAGTGCCAGGAAGGTCCTGAGAGGGAGGGGAGGGGTCACAGCCAGGGCTTGGGCTGTGCTCACTGCAACTAGCTGCTTCTCCAGGGAGGGGGTGGTTCGGCTTCCTTCCCACGGCCTCACTGCCTACCCGGTCCTGGTAGATCCGCTCAGAGAGACCAAGCCTCAGCCCCCTGGCAGCACTGAACCAAGCTGAATGTGAGAGATCATTGGCATCTGGAGATGGAAAATGGGGTGGACAGTTGGCCATTGCCCCCCCTGGGTCCAGGAGGTGGTTCTGACGGTGAGCCGCCTGCCATCCACAGGAAATAACGTTGGATTTCCAGACTCGACCACAGCCCAGAGTTGCCTGGAATCCAAGAGATGGGGTGACTTCTCTTCGCTAGATAAAGCTCAACGCGAGAGCGATGCCTTGGGTAGAGCAGACATTCCAAATGGAGCCCCGATCCCCAAAGTGGGATATGGTCCCACCCCAAGTTGTGCTGAAGGAGCCTCCGGCTTTGGACCATAGGGTCCCCATCCTTGCGACAGCTGAGGGATGTTCCATAGGTACTAGCGATCCCTGTATGACACGGCTGCTGGGGACAGGATCGCACACCCTGCCCCCAGCCACCCAGTGAGCTGGCCCATCAGGTCCCTTCCTTAGGAGTGCGAATGTGGAAGCATAAAGAGAATCCGAGTCAGCAGGGGGAAGTGACAGTAAAAGGAACCAAGGAGAGACAAGCCAGCAGAAGCACTGAGAACAGCAGTGCAGGCCCGAGAAGGGCAGACATGAGCTGCTGTGGAGCTGTGTGGCTGAGGGGCTGGGCAATCCTGGTCCCCCGGGTCAGAGGCCCCAGGTGCCCCCAGGACTGGCTCCCGCCCGGCCTGGGCAGGTGTGACCTATGTGGCAGCTGGAAATTCTTAATCACTTTTTTTAAAAATTTTTTTAAATGTTTATTTTTGAGAGGGAGAGAGACAGAACGCAAGCAGGGGAGGGGCAGAGAGAGAGGGAGACACAGAATCCGAAGCAGGCTCCAGGCTCCGAGCCGTCAGCACAGAGCCCGACGCGGGGCTCAAACTCACGAACCGCGAGATATGACAGGAGCCAAATTCGGACACTTAACCCACTGAGCCACCCAGGCGCCCCGAAATTCGTAATCACTTTTGAACAGGGTTGTCCTTGTTTCATCGTTTCGCGCCAGGCCCTGCAAACTGTGCGTTGTGAGTACAGCCCCTGCTCTTTTAAGTGTTACTAAGGTAACATTCATGTCACATGACATTCACCATTTTAACCGTTTTAAAGGATAGAATTCAAGGGCTTTTAGTACGATCCCGGTGTGATGCCACCATTATTTGTACCTATTTCCAGAACATGTCCATCACCCACAAAAGAAGCCCCGCTCCATGAAGCATTCAACCCCCCCCCCTCCCCGCACCCCACTTGTCCCTGTTCGCCAGCTCCTGATAAGCGCTAATCTATTTTCCGTTCCCTGGGGACCTGCCTGTGCTGGACATTTCCTACGAACGGGATCATACAATGTGTGGCCTCCTGTGTCTGGCTTCTTTCACTTCTGTTTTCAAGGCTCATCTGTGTTGTGGCATCCTTTTTTTAAAAAAATGATTCTTGGGGCGCCTGGGTGGCGCAGTCGGTTAAGCGTCCGACTTCAGCCAGGTTAAGCGTCCGACTTCAGCCAGGTCACGATCTCGCGCTCCGTGAGTTCGAGCCCCGCGTCGGGCTCTGTGCTGACCGCTCAGAGCCTGGAGCCTGTTTCAGATTCTGTGTCTCCCTCTCTCTCTGACCCTCCCCCGTTCATGCTCTGTCTCTCTCTGTCTCAAAAATAAATAAACGTTTAAAAAAAAATTAAAAAAAAAATGATTCTTTACTTTGGGGAGAGGGCAAAGGGGGAGGGGCAGAGAGAATCCCACGCAGATTCTGTGCTGATAGACTGACAGCAGCGAGCCCGACGCGGGGCTCGAACTCACCAACCGCGAGATCCCAGGCGCCCCGGAACCGCATTCTTTTTTACAGCTAATAATGCTCATTTGTTAACCCACGCGCCTGACGTGTGTATTTGGGCCGTTTTTATTTCTCGGCTATTCTCAAATAATACTGCCGGGGGTGGGAGGGAACCCTTGGGTACAAGTTTTTGTGTGGCGTACGTTTTCATTTCTCTTAGACGTCCACCTCGGAGGAGAATTCCGGGGTCACGGGGTCACCCTGGCTTAACTTTCTGAGGAGCCGCCGGGCTTTTTGCCACAGCAGATGCCCCACCTGTGCGCCCACCAGCAGGCCTGAGCCCTCGACTTCTCCACACCCTTGTTCACACCCCGTTCTCTTTGTTTTGACTGTGGCCTTCTTGGTGGGCGTGACGTGATAGCTTGTCGTGGCTTTGACTTGCGTCTTCTTGACGACTACTGATACTGAGCGTCTTGTCTTTCCACGTGCCCATGGGCCGTTCATCAATGTCCTCTGGAGAGGTGTCGGTCAGACCCTTTGCCCATCTGTTACTCGGCTGTTCGTCTTTCTGTAGTTGAGTTGATCCCTGCGTTTGGGTTTCTTTGAGGTTCCGTCTCCCTTATTTCCCTCCTCCCTGCAAATCCTCACAAGAGTCTGTCTCTTCCCCCCCACCAGCAGGAGCAGCTTTTCTTTTAACCAAAAAAAGAACACAGATACTAAACTTCTTACAGTTTCCTCCCCCTTTCTCCTAACCTCCGCCCAAGGCGCTAGTCTCTCCTTGGTTTAGCTACCATCCCGCCCCAGCCCCCGCCCCAACATGTTGGGCAGGGTCATCCTGGCTCACTGGAGAGTTGGGCCCATTTTTAAATTCGACCCATTAAACCTTAGATAATTAGCGTAATTCGGAGACTTCCTTCCCATTTGGGAGGAAAGAAGGCCATTTGCCTCGCTCAGCCATGGATTCATTAAGAGGCTCCTCCGTGAGGGGCTGTTCGTGGGGCACTTCCCATCGGAGGGGATCACCGGACACCAAGCAGTGACTCCCTGTCTTCCTGAGCAGGACACAATGAATTTTGTACTCTGACGATTTCCAGCATATCCCCAAAGGACCGACACGTTCAGCTCATGCTCCAGACTACATTACGTTTCTTTTTTTAAAGTTTTTTTTAATGTTTATTTATTTTCGAGGTGGGGAGGGGCAGAGAGAGAGGGAGACACAGAATCGGAAGCAGGCTCCAGGCTCCAAGCTGTCAGCACAGAGCCCAACGCGGGGCTCTAACTCACGGATCGTGAGATCGTGACCTGAGCCAAAGTTGGACACTTAACCCACTGAGCCACCCAGGCGCCCCAGACTACCTTATGCTCCTGAGAAACCTGGACAACAATGATTTCTCCTGACACAGGCTCACGGGGAAGTTTTGTTTTGTTTTGTTTTGTTTGTTTTTTTTTGGCATCCCAAAGTTGCCGAGAGAGAGAGAGACCACCAACCCTCCCCGACGCAGGGATCCAACGGTGACTCCATTCAAATGGAACGCACCACACCGTGCATTAACTCATTCTTGCCACCTTTTTCCTGGTAGTAAAAAATGACTGTAGCAGGGGTGCCTGGGTGGCTCAGTCGGTTAAGCCGGTTAACTCTTGATTTCAACTCAGGTTGTGATCTCACGGTTTGTGGGTTCGAGCCCCGATTCTCTCTCTCTGCCCCTCCCCAGCTCACTCTGTCTAAATAAATACTTAAAAAAAAAATGACTGTGTCTTCCAGCTGTGGTAGATTTTGGAAAAGAGGAAATAAAATCGAGAAACTTCTATTGTGGTTCAGGCTAGTACTAAGCACCAAAGTCCCAAGTAGAGACGGTGGGAAAAGCCACATGGCTGCTCAGCTCCCTGCAGGCCGGGCCTCGGAAGCCCCTTCACCGCCCCCTTTGGGGAATGGGTTCCCACCGTGGTCCTCAGACGAACTCCGGGCAACCATGCCCTCTCCTGAGACATTACACTCAGGCCAGATCACAGCCCGGGGGAGCCCCACGTGGGGTCCCGAGAAACCCAGGTCTTGACACTGAGCTTGGATGGCCTTTACAAAAAGATAAAGGGAAAAAAGCTGTAAATCCCCCTTGAGGAAGGAAGAAGGAAATACAGATTGCACTTTACTGTGTGGGGCCGGGCACCGACGGGTCCGTATGGTGATTGCGTTGGCCCTTGGGTCACCTGACACCTTCTTCATAGGTCTTGTTCCCATTCCTCATTCTTCCGAGCCCAGACATCTACAGGGGGCAAACCTCTCCTGCCTATTTCAGCCCAAATTACTCCTCCCTCCGGGCCTGTGGGAGGCTGCCTCCTCTGTGCCAGGACTGGGGGTGAAGAAGCCTTGGTCCAGTCTTCCAGAAGCTCAGTCTGAGGAGACAGATTTACGCAAAAAATAACCGTGGGCCAGGCAGATGGCGATGAGGGCGAAAATAGAGGCTCGTAGACTGTGGGATCCGCGAGAGGGAGAGACGGGCCGTGATGTGGGGCTGGGTGAGGGCGTCTATAGAGATGCTTCGGACCACATGGGTTTGGGGCCGGGCCCTGAGGAGCCGAGGAAACCGACAGTTACTGCGACTAATAACAGTAGCTAACATTTGCTCCTAGAACTATGCTAAGCACTCAATTCGTCTTAAATCATTTAACCCCCCACAACCACCCTCGGGGGAGGATGCTAGTATTGGGGGTCCTTTCACAGGTGAGGAGACTGGGGCATGGAGATGTGACGTCACTGGACAGAGGCCACATGACTCAATAGTGGCACAGCAGAGTTTTGACCCTGGCGGTCTGACTCCAGAGTACGGCCGGGCAGAGGGGCCCTTAAGACTCTGTGGACAGTCTGAGCTGGGATAAGGGAACCACAGAATATGCAGAAAACACTGGGACCTGGGCGGGGCGTTGGGGGGAGCAGTGGGGTGTGCGCTGTGCTGACCGTCAAGAAGAGACGGGCCTAGAATACTGGGGTGGGAGATTGAGACACCATCACGTGGTGGGGGGGCCTCAGTGGTGGCTGAGCAAGGGACACGGGCAGAGTCGCGGTTTCTAAAAATCCTAGGATGGGCAGACATGGCCTTGGAGAGAGGGCCACCAGGAGCTGTGTCACCTCACTGGGCACCCAGAATACCACCTGGGGAAGCTCTTCCTAAACGACAGCTCGCAGGATTCTTTGAGTTTCCTCTTCTCTTCACAAGCAATGTGGAAGAGAGCGCTGTGGTCCCAGCAGGACGTGACCCTCCCTCCCCACATGTCTCCCCATGCGGTACCCACCGCCTCCTGGTGGGGGTGAAGCCTTCAGCAGCCCCCTTCCCTCTGTGCCCCTCTGTCCCCTTTTATAAAAAGAGAAAAATCCAGAATGCCAGGTTTTGACCACCGGTCAGATCGTCCCTCTCAGCAGTGTCTGACCTCACTCCTGGGCCAGAATCTCCTTCTGTCTGTCAATGGCCAACTAATACCTATGACCTTGAGGGTAGAAAACAGGCATGAAGGCTTCTTCCTAGGACACCTGCACGATAGAAGGAAGGCGGAGAGCCCGGAACGCAAATTCACCTTGAGTTTCCACCCTCCTATCAACCTGGGAATGGGCACAGGGACAGAATTTGGTGGCCCTTGGTCTCAGGGAAGGCACCTGAGGGCAGGTCTTCTGTACTCATCGCGTGGGGTGCAGTGTTTCTCCCACCAAGGAAGTCTGCCCAGACAGGAGAGAGTGGTTCCAGAACACCCAGGTACTGGGCACTTTCCTGCAGAGACTGTTTTTCGAAGATGTCACTTCTCAGGTACCACAGCATAAGAGCCAGGAAATGCCATTTCTCCAACTTATGACAAGCCTTGAGTCTTTGGGGAGGCGGGGGAAGGGGTACAAATTGTTTTCAAGTAAAATCTCCCTTCGAACTGTTGCTTGTTCTACTGCTCTGCCTTCTTTTTGAGTGTTTCAAACCCACGCAGCTCAGCTCCTGGTGCTGTGCCTGGGGCTCTGGGAGCCAGAGACGCTAAGGAGGTGTAGAAGCTGGAACAGGAAGGCGTCTGTGAAGGAAGTGGCCTGGACTCTGTGGCAGGCAGCACAAGGAAGCAGACACCTGCCTTATAGAGATTGTGGCATGGCGGCAGGTGGGCTCGCCAGCTGGTGATAGACACTGAAGCCGACACGAGGGGGGCATAAGCATTAGGCCCATGGAGTGCCATGATGGGCGACGGTCGCAGAGCCAGACCTCCGCAGGACTCCAGGCCCCATCTTCTAGGCCCTTTTCCTTGTCCGTGGAACCCCCGTTCCTCACTCACTCGGGGAGCTGGGGCCCTCTGCCCTGGCTCAGCTGGTTGAGACCCGCCCTCAGCACGGAGCTGGGGAGGGGGGAGGCAAGCCAGCTCCTGACGTTTCCGGAATGAACCGATTCTGAGCTGTAACCCACTGTTACAGCTTCAGGTGTGCCCCTCGTCCCTGACTGTGGGCACGGAGCGGTCTTAGAACAAAGGAGGAAGCATGGATGGTGGAATTTCTGGAAGCAGGGGCTTTTTGAAGTGTAGGGGTGGGGGCAGCCTTCCCAAGGCGTCTCTGAAATCACCTCGCACGGGCTGTTTCCTGCTTCACTGCTGCGTGGGACCAGCCCTCGGAATAGATTTCCAGCTGGTCCTGTTCTAGACTGAAGTCAATTCAAATTGAGTTAAAATATCAGAAAGGATATGCCTGGAGAATTACTTGCCTCCTTCCGCCCCCCCCCCAGGATGGGAAGTTTGAAGTGAAAGGAACTACCCAGAAAAGGCTGAGTCTTAGGGCCCCACGCCATCTGCCACAGACACACATTGTCTTCCTCAGCGGGAAAACCAGACCCTCCTCGGCGGGCGCCCCATGCTTCGTGGCCCGTAAGCCTCAGAACTGCGTGGCATCCCAGTTCCCATTTTTTGGAGGAAGAAACTGAGGCCCAGGGAGATGAAAGGCCTCAGCCACGGCCATTTGCTTCACTGATGGCAGAGCCAGGGTTTAAGCCCAAGTTCCTGAGCTCAGAGTCCATTCAGGGTCCATTCATGCCAGACCACAGGCTGCATTAGGTAGCAGCATATCCGAGCACGATAAAAAGTGTTTAAAAAGTAACTCGAGAATGTTTGGCCACTGTTTCCTGGCCCCTTTGATCACTTGGGATAAAATGCACCTTCTTAAAGATTGACAATTGGTCTGAGAATAACTAGGGTTTGTAAAAGCCCCGGGAATGTTCCTTTTGTTTTTTTTTACGGTGTTATTCATTTTTCCTTTACCTTCTATTTAAGCTTGGGTATAAGTGATAAGCTGTCCATAAAGACCCGATGGGCACACGCTCATTAGTCCAAGGTAAGGCAGGTACGCTGGCTGTGTGTGGCATTTTGGCCCCAGAGGACAGGTCTGAGGGTGTCAGACACAGATAGGAAGTGCCCTTCAGTGCCCTTCTGCCCTGGAGCTGCTGGGGTGCACATCAAAGGTCTTTGCCCTTGGGACATCCGTGACTGTCTTGCCCTGGGCTTTATGCTGCCTCCTCAAACTTGTCGGTGACCAGGTTATGAATTCCCCAGACTCTGGGTGATTTCCACCCCTTCAGTGGTTCAGGAGTATTTTTTTTTTTTTTCTGAGAGTGAAAGCAGGACTTTCATAGACATATGAAATGAACACCAGGCAAAAAATTTTTTTGACTAACGAATGAGATATCCAGTAAGATTAAAAAAAAAAGTTTACAGGAAAATCCAAAGAAGGGACATCTACATATATGTATACATGCATATATCTGTATATATGTCTATACACATGCGCTCAGGGATACAGAAATAAATTTGCTATTAGATGCAAGACTGGCTTCTTCCAGAGGGGTGGTAATCAATTGCAGTTTGACAGGACACAATTATTTACATTTCTATGAACAGAAATAATGTGCATCACCATCTGCTCTCCACAGTTAACTTTAATCTTTAAAAGTGAGTAATAATCAAAGACAATGAAAGACACAGATTCCTGTAAATGAGATAACCCAGGAGTGTCTCCTGTACAAGGTCTCGCAACCCATCCAAAGGACATCCAATCACTTTTTTTCTTTTTTTGCCCATTTCAGAGTTTCCAAGTTTTTCTCATGTGCCCTGGGAACAACACTCTGTGGCCAGGGTGGCAGAGAGCTGTGGGCGGCTCTGCTTGGGGGCAGGTGTATAACCCTACACCCACCATTCAGTCCAGAAGGCAGGGACATATAGCTTGACCACAGCTACAAGAAGCCCCTCTGAGGATATTGGGGTCTTTCCCAGGGACAGCAAAATAGCTTTGTTTGGAATGCCACTGCCATCTTGTCCCCATGGTGTCCACCGCGAGGGCGGACAGTCTGTATCTAATCGTCTTCTTCGGATTTTCTCTTGCCCATGCTTCTTGAGTGCAAGGCCCTGTTTTTAAGCAGTTTCCAGGTGCCCCTAAGTTTCTGACGTTTTCTTCTGGTCCGGTTTTCTGAAGTCTTCATACGACTGATCTTACATCATCCGTTAATTTACTCAGCATATGCTTACGAATACAAGCCAGGCTCCATAGTTACTGCTGGGTGTTCAGCTATAAACATTGAGCACAGAATCCCTGTCTCACTGGGCTTTCCTTCTAGTAGAGAAGAGAACAGCACACAGGTAAACAAATATATAATATTATTATTTCCAGTAGTGACAGTTCTCAGAATTTAGATAATTGGACCAACGGTGATGAGGCAGAGAAGGGTGGGGCGGTCAGGGGTGAGACCACTAAAATGGGGGTGAACCAACCCTGCAGAGACCATGGGTCAGAGCACCCCATGCAAATGGCCGAGCACGGATGGGGTCTCCAGGGAAGGGGCTCCAGGGATGAGTTCACCCCATCGACAGCCAGACATACAAAATATTAAATTCTGCCGTCTTTCATGCTTTACCAAATTTCAGGCATGTAAGCTGTGTGATTGCACATTTTTTCATTTTGTGCTTATAAAGTCACACTGGTCAGGGTAGTAGAGTGCAATGTATTTTATTGAGCTGTTTGTTGGTTTGGTATATAACCTTTACATATTTAGGCACATGGTGTGAGGGCCTTCCCTTGTCCCAGGTCCCCAACCTAGGAGCAGGATTGGTCAACTGCAGAGGCGCCCCCTGCTGGTCTTCCATGGCTCTGGATGTAGATGAAAAGCTGCAGAAGGGGAGGACCTACTTGAGGGCAGGATGAAGGCCAGACTCCCTGCACCCGGGCCGGTTCTGCCTATGTTTCCACCACCAACACGTGTCCTCGCACACCGAGCTCTGCTCATCTCCAGGTGAGCCCGACTGGCTGACGAGTGGCTTTGCACCTGTGTTATTTTTTTTTAAATTTTTTAACGTTTTTTTATTTATTATCGAGAGACAGAAACACACAGAGCATGAGCTGGGGAGGGGCAGAGAGAGGGGGAGACACAGAATCTGGGGCAGGCTCCAGGCTCTGAGCTGTCAGCACAGAGCCTGACGCGGGGCTCGAACTCACCAACCGTGAGATCATGCCCTGAGCCAAAGTCGGTCGCTTCACCGACTGAGCCACCCAGGCGCCCCATCTTTGCACCTGTTTTAAGCCTTAATCCCAGACAAACTGGCCTGACACCCAAATGAATTCCTGCTATTGTTAAGGGCTCTGTGTTTTCTTTCATGGGGAACTGAGGTGGGGGTGGGGCATTCTGATGTATTAGGTCCAAAAGGCCAAGAGAAAATGTAAATGGCTTCAAACCCACTGAGAGAGTTCTGGCGACAGGCAGGAAACACAGGCCTGCCCTTGGGCTCCCTCCCTGCCTCAGACTCTAGGGTGAAACCTTCCAGGACGCAGGGTGGGATTGGTTGCCCGAGGCTGCGGGGACAACATTGGTGACCGGCAGAGCAGCTTGGATGGGGACTCTGAAAGGCATTTAAAGGACACAGCAAGAGCCACTCACCTTGGCAGGGGGACCTCAGTAATGAGCCACTATCAGTTCCTTCCAATGAGTGCATAATGTGGTAAACTGTTATTCCCTGGACAATTAGCTATCCAGCTGTTCCTTAATAACAGTGAGGCATCTAACCTTTTCATTCCAGGTGCTATTTCCCTGTCTCCTGCATATCTAATTAGCACCTACTCCAGGAGGCAGCGGGGAGGACTCATTGACTGCCAGGGCCCCACATGCCTGCTGGCACTGTGCTCAGCGCGGGGCCACACGCCCTTTGGAGAGGAGAAAGGCGGCACAGAGGGGTCCAGTACGCCACAAGGCAGTGACCGTGCTGGACCCTGGGGATCAGGTGGGCAACACCGGGGGTCGGTTGCCTCCAGTTGGGGCATCGAGGAGACCTCAGAGGAGAAGGGCTGGGGTGTTCTAGATGGAAGGGTCAGCACTCTCCGTTTTCACCCTCAACTCCCTGTACATTCTCCAGACTCTGAGACGCTGACAACACAGAGCGTTTGTGGATTGGCTCCTGCCTGGGGCAGACCCTGGCTTCCTGACTCAAGGGACGGTCCAGGAGCCCAGGGCTAAACAGATGCTGGCAGTGGTCTCTCCCCAGCTCCCAGGGTGCAAAGACAAGACAAAGCTTCCTGAAATGCAGGAGGGGCTGCTCTGCTGGCCGTCTGATCGGCTTTAGCCATCAGGAGGGGGCTGATGGCACAAAGAACTGCAGGGATAACAGCACAGAATTCAGACCTGTGAGCAAAGGACTAAGTTCTCCCTTCTACCATCACATCACTGCACGGCTCTTTTTTTTTTTTAATAATATAATTTATTGTCAAATTGGCTAACATACAGTGTATACAGTATGCTCTTGGTTTTTGGGGTAGATTCCCGTGGTTCATCGCTTACACACAACACCCAGTGCTCAGCCCAACAAGTGCCCTCCTCAATGCCCATTTTCCCCTCTCCCCCATTCTCCCATCAACCCTCAGTTTGTTCTCTGTATTTAAGAGTCTCTTATGGTTTGCCTCTCTCCCTCTATATTTGTAACTATTTGCACAGCTCTTTTTTTATATAAAAAAAATCTTAGTTATATTCTGTTTAAATTGTTTTTGGAATATTCTAGTTTTGCTAGACCGTGCATTCCTACACCCTCCAAGAGGGCAAAAATTGGTTCTCAGGGTAAAAAATTCTTACTCTTTTTATGTATAAAATGCAGACAGACATATGGAGCATGAACTGATATGCTGTGTGTCTGTGGTATTAAAGATTTGAGACAGGGAGTGAACAGGAAATCAAAGTCTCAAAAGGCCGTTTAGGAACAACAATGAAGATGATTCTGAGAGCTGCCAGGCTCGATGGAAAAGTGCCTGATGAACCCCCCCCCCCCCTTATTTAAGAAGCAGGTTTGGAAGTGAGTTTGGGTGCTGTGGAGCTTAGTAAGGGCACATAATTTATCCATGTATTCAGTTGCTCAACAAAGAGCAATGAGCATCTGTTACATGTCAGGCGCTGTTCTAGGTGCTGAAATAAAAGTGCCCGTGCTCAGGGGGTTTCCTTCTAGGGGAGGTAACAGACAAGAAACAGTGAGCTGATGTATGGGGTGTCCGTGGTGAGAAGCACTCTGGGGAAAAGCAAAGCAAGGGGGAAAGCACATGGTTTGGCGAGTGCAACTTAAAACGGGGAAGTTAGACAGGGTCTTACCGCACAGAGAATGATGGGGTAAAGTCCTGAGGGTAAGGAAGCTGTCACAGGAGCTCTGGGGGCTGTGGTTGTGGTCAGGGAAAGCATTCCAGGCAGAGGGCACTGCAGACGCAAAGCCCCCAAGCAGGAGGGTGCCTGGTATCTTCAGGGGGCAGCAAGGTGACAGGCGAGGGGAGAAGAGGAGGTGGTGAGGGCAGAGGGATGGGGTGGCATGCAGATCGCGCTGTCTCTGGTGGCCACACGAGGACTTGGGCTGTCACTCTGAGTGAGGTAGGTGGAAGTCCGTGTCAGTTTTGAGCAGGGGAAGACACTTGCTGACACATTTTAGAAGGATCTCCTCAGTGGCAGCACTGAGAACCGACTGCACGTGACAGAGGGGGAGGCAGGGAGGACGGTGGCTGTGCCCAGGGTGGCCCAAGCCTGGATGGACATTTGAAGATGCAGCTGGCCAGATGTGTTCAAAGGCTGCCTGTGGGCAGTGGAGAAGCCAAGCAACTGGAACCTTAAGTAATTATCTAACTTCACACAGCTTCAGGAGTTGGAAGAGAAGTTATCGGGGAGAAAAACATTCTCCTCCCTTCTGGAAAAAAGACGATCATATTGGGGTACACACGTACATGCAACTCCCGGGGCTTCCAGTACAAGATGGTTGACTGCGCATTTGCAAAAATCCTTGGATGGTCAAAAACCATCCTTCCCAGAAACCCTTTGAGGTTGGCAGTAAGGAGGTTTACAAGGGAATGAACTAGAAAACTGTTGAGGAATGGAAGAGGCACAGCAGCAACCCCCAAATCGTGGTGCATCTCTGGAAGTTAGAAGGGCATGTGCAGAAACGGATAGACACGTCAGTGGAGAGAGCCCAGCTCAGAGCTGGCGAGAGAGAGAGATTACGGGAGGGGGTTAGTTTTCATGGCAGAACCACCAAGAGTCCGAAAAGGAAAGAAACAGGGTGAGAGAAATGATGGAAAATGAGAAGATTCCATGCCCCCATCCCCACAATGAGCACAGACACACACATGTCCCCTCCAAGGCTGATGCCAGGAAAATGCTCCCATAAAAGCAATACCTTCCAGGGGCACCTGGGTGGCTCGGTTCGTTGAGCATCCGACTCTTGGTTTTGGCTTGGGTCATGATCTCATGGTTCGTGGGTTCAGGCCCCACATCGGTCTCTGCGCTGATGATGTGGAGTCTGCTTAGGATTCTCTTTCTCCTTCTCTCACCACCCCTCCCACATCTCTCTCTCTCAAAATAAATAAATACACTTTAAAAAAAAAAAGCAATAGCTTCCTTGACATGATATTTCCTGGGGATAAAGCCTGCCAGTTGGAACAAACCTCCCAAGTACAAAGAGTGAGCATTCTCATTCAGAGAGAAGCTGATAACAGCAGAAGAACCCAACACAGCTGCTCCCTGTAATTAATCTTCTTGGACCTTCATTGAAAACATAAATTAAAATAACACTGGCCAGACACCTGCAGGGAACGGCCTGAAAGAGAAGGACCAAGATGAGCAAAGGCCCCTGGGAAAACAGAAATAATTGAGGAATGAAAGAAATCTTTAAAAGTAATTATAATTAGTATCCTCAGGAAAAAAAAAAAAGAAAGTATTGCATCAGTAGAAGTAAAACACTCTGCACAAAGGGAGAGAACTCAGAGAGCATGAGGAGTTTGTTGAAATAAAAAAGATGTCATTGCCAATGTTATAAAACAACAACAAAAGCACGGCAGTGAAAGTCAAGAAAACCTCCCCAAGCAGAGAGCAAAGAAGGACATGGGGAAAAAAAAAATCTAAGAACTAAGAGACACATGAGTTTCAGATGGCATGAACAAAATGGGGAAGAACTCCCTAACTCGGAGATCACAATGAATACAGATGGATAAGCGATTCAGACCTGGGTCTAACCTTATGAAAATTTAGAACACCAAATGTAAAGAGAGCTTCCTAAAAGCTGACAGAGAGAAAAATCATTATTTTTTTAATCTATTTATCGTTACCAGTATTATCATGATTTTTATAGCTACTTGTTCGGCTTCAGACATCTCATCAGCAACAGTGAACGTGAGAAGACAATGGAACAGGGCCTTCAAAGTCCAGGCAGAAAATTATTTCGATCCTAGAATTCCATACTCAGCCAATCAGACAATCAAGTAGAAGAGAAGGGTAGAAGCTTTTTTAGACATACAAGGGCTTACACAAGTTACCTTCTGTTCGCCTTTCTGAAAAAAATTACCCAAGTAGGCACCCTAAAAAGAGGAGAAACGCATCCAGCTGCTTTGTGTTTGACTCACGTGGAATTAGGACCGGGCATGTGACGTCTGTATAAAGATTCTGGGATAAAGTTGTGTCAGCAGAAGCTGGGATGCAAAACACGTTGTCAGCCCAGAAGTCAAAATGGTCAGATGTGGCACTGACATAGGAGAGATGCTATTATTGTTCTAGACTGCCTGCAACATGGCCTGGGAACTCTGCACTTTCTGGTTGGTGGTTTCTCATGAGGATGCAGACAAGATGATGGCTCACGGGCAGTCACCTGAAGGTTTGCCTCAGGTTGGGGGATCTGTTTCCAAGGTGGCTTGCTCACAGGGCTGGAACGTGGCTCTTGGTGGAAGGCCTGAGTTCCTCCTCACGTGGGTCTCTCCAGACAGCTGCTTGAGTGTCTTCATGGCATTCCAGAGCAAGGGATCCAAGAGAAGCCTGGGAAGTCACACGCCGTCACTTCTGCAACATTCTACCGGTCACCCAGGCCAGCCGTGATTTACCGTGGGAGAAGACTACACAAGGGCATGGGACTAGGAAGTGGAGATCATTGGTGGCCATCTTGCAGGCCGACTACCACAGTCTGCCTTCTGCCCACCACCCCCCCCCCTCCACCATGATTCAGGTTCCTCCCACATACAAAATATAGTCATCCTTCTCAAGGACCCTCAAGGTCTCATCTTCTTACATGTTTCATTTCTTTGTGATGGCAGTAGTCTTTTCCCAAGTATCAAAGTCAACTTTAGTTAAAGTCTATATTAACGATAAATTACCACGAAACTTAAAAGCTTGAAACAGACGTGAATATTTACTTTCTCTTATGGTTTCTATGTGTTGGGATATCAGAAGCGGTTGTCTAGGCGGTTCTGCTTCAGGGTCTCTCAGGAGATGCATTTCAGTGTGAGCCTGGGTTGCAGTCATCTGAAGGCTTGTCTGGGCTAAAGGAGCTGCTTCTGAGTGGCTGTCTTGTATGACTGGCAAGCTGATGCTGGCTGCTGGCAGAAGACCTCAGTTCCTGGAGGACCCGGGTGGCTCAGTCGGTTGAGCATCTGACTTCAGCTCAGGTCATGATTTCATGGTTCGTGAGTTCGAGCCCTGCATTGGGCTCTCAGCAGAGAATCCACTTCGGACCCCCTGTTCCCCCCTCTCTCTGTCCCTCCCCCACTCATCTTCTCTCTCTCTCTCTCTCTTTCTCTCTCTCATTCTCTCTCTCAAAAATGAATAAACATTAGAAAAAAAAAAAAAAAACAGAAGACCTCAGTTCCCTTCCAGGTGGACATCTCTCCACAGAGTAGCTTGAGGGTCCTCACAACATGGCAGGCTTCTTCCCCCAGAACGAGTGATCCCAGAGAAGTCAAGGAGAAAACTGCAATGTCTTTTATGACTTAGTCTTGGACTTAAACTCAGAAATAACACACTGTCGCTTCCAGGGT
Organism: Lynx canadensis; assembly: GCF_007474595.2. Classification (NCBI taxonomy): domain Eukaryota; kingdom Metazoa; phylum Chordata; class Mammalia; order Carnivora; family Felidae; genus Lynx; species Lynx canadensis. The sequence goes on along the minus strand of NC_044305.1, from coordinate 131,871,382 downwards.
ATTTCTTGGTCACTTAGGTCCACCCATGATTCAGTGTGGGAGGGGACGACCCAAGGGCATGAATACCAGAGATGGAATGTCATAACGAGCCATCTTGCAATGCCAAAGCACTGATGAAACAAGACATGATTTTGAACGGAGAGAATGCAAGAAAAGGGAATTCATTGAGAATATTTCCAACATCACAGAATTAGTGACAAAGGTTTTATTTCCTTCTCTATTAATGAGTTCTACATTGAATATCATTTGCACAGTCATTGTATTACAGACATTGTCTCTTTGACGTCAATGTTAAACATGTACAAAAATCATGGAAGACTCGAAAAATTAGAAGTACAAGACAGACTCTCAGTGTTTGAACAATAACAATAGGAAAGCGATGGGAGAGCAGGAAGCAGGGGTGTGGGCGCAGTGAGCAGAGGTGGAGAGCAGTGCAAGGACACGAATTCTCCAGCACACCCAGGGGAAGCACAGACACTTCCTGCCGTTGACAGATTCACAAATAAAGGCTTATGTGTAGTATTTATACTTATGTAGGTAGCCATTAGGTTCTTAGGGAACCTCAGAAAAACTATAGATATAACTTTTAAAACTGCAAGGAGATGGGGCACCTGGCTGGCTTGGTTGGTAGCGTGTGACTCCTGATCTCGGGGTTGTGAGTTCGAGCCCCACGTTGGGGGTAGAGATTACTTAAAAAATAAAATGTTTCAAGGGAAGCAAAAATAAGATAAAGACAGGGAGGGGGACAAAACACAATCTTAAGTACAGAGAACAAACTGAGGGTTACTGGAGGGGGTGTGGGTGGGGTGGTGGGCTAAATGGGCAAGGGGCATTAAGGAGGGCACTCGTTGGGATCAGCACTGGTGTTATATGCAGGCACTGAAGTAATCTCAAGGTTTTAGTCTTTGTGGATGTGAGAGTCAATGTCTATTGACTTCAAATTAATAAAGCGAAAGGACTAAACATTTTATTAAGACAAAACAAAGCAAAATCAGGCAAATGGTGTTTTAACCTTTGAAACATATACTACATGCTATATGCCTACTGCGTGATATTGTGGCTCCGTGTACATTTATTGCCTTTTAAAAGAATAGGTATTTTATAATCTCACCCTGCCGTTAGAGAGCCCACATTCGAAGAATCTGAGGTGGAGTTAAAAGACGCAGAGAGAAAGAACTCCGGTTTTCCCAGTGCAGGGAGGGGCTGGAGAATTTAGAGAACAAGAGCTATTACAAACGAATAGGTAATATGAACTATAGGCCCGTTGTGTAGGTTAAACAAAATATTTCATGTGAAGCGTTAACCCCGCGTCTGACACCCAGTGAGTACCATGCAGATGTTCACTGTTGGCTTGTTTTTACAAATATAATACTATTAATACAACAAAACATAGTATGTTGATTAAAAAGGAAAGGGCCTCTCGATGTTAGTCATAATGAAGTAATAAATTCGTATATATTCATTACCCAGTTCGGGAAACACACTACCTCGATACTAGCAATAGGTAAGCCTATACCAGTGGAATACTAGGAGGCCATTAGAAATGATTTTGGAAGATCATTTTACTGTTATGGAAGGCTACTAAGTGAAAAATCATGTTTCAAAACAGTATATTCCACATGATGCTAGTTTTAATGGCTAAGCATATGATAAATGAGCACGAATAAATACTTATTGAATGAATAGACGTTCTAATGGCTATACACATGTTTACGCACACACACATACACACACACACACACACACACACACACACACACACCTCATCCACCAAAACATGAGCACCGCTTATCACTAAGTAGAAAAATTTGGAGGCATTTTTACCTTCTTCCTTTTTAATTTTGCATTCTCTAAATAATCCTTAAAATTTTTGCTTTACCTTGGGGCTCAGTCAGTTAAGTGTCAGACTTTGGCTCAGGCCATGATCTCACGGTTCATGGGTTCAAGTCCCGCGCCGGGCTCTGTGCTGACAGCTCGGAGTCTGGAACCTGCTTTGGATTCTGTGGCTCGGGTTCTCTCTGCCCCTCCCCCGCTTGCGCTCCGGCTCTGTCTCTCTCTCAAAAATAAATAAACATTAAAAAAAGATTTTGTATTACCTTCGTGGAGCAAAGCAAACAAACGAAAATGGAGAAAGGAGTCATAGGAAGTTATTTAAAGGTGTATCAGAGACTCTAAAAAAAATCGTTCACATCATGACTTGTCATTTTACTACAAAGAGCATCGTGGTAGAAAATGCATTAATTGTCGGCGGAAAGTAGCTCTGTACTAAACGACCCGTGGGAAGGTGATTTGGGACAAGAAGCACCATCTTTCTCCATCGTTCCCAAGTGACAAGCATGAGATTTGTTGGTTTGGTGTCTGGAAGCAAATAATTGATCTGTGAAGGGTTGGCCTCACAACCTAAAATCGATGATGAAGGGCCCAGTACTCGGGAAGGAACCTTCACGACACCTTCCCTGTCCACTCCGGAAGGTCCAGAGCCTACCGTCCAGTATTGCAGGACCGAAAACACAAACCGACCCTGCTCGTTGGCGGGTCTTATCTTCTTCTGGACCTAATTTATCCGATTATGCAAGCCAGATCCTTACTCAGGGTTGAGAGAAATTCTCTCAAATATTAAATGTGGGCTATAGTTTTTCTTTCTTGTGATTCACGGAAGAGCTTTGAGTTCCTTTATACTCATGCTCACAAAGGACAGCTGTTCCCAACCTGACTGCTGAAGACGGTCTACCCTTTTGTAACAGACTATTAACATTTATCTTTTGAAAATTTGGAGGTTCAGGTTTTGTCTTTTCCATGGCATTAAAATGTTGGCCATTTTAGAACAGAATCTGCCATTCCCATGGCTTTAGAACTCTTCTGAAAAGGAAGCTTTAAAAAAAAATTTTTTTTTTCCTAAAAAGAAAGGGGATTATCAATGGTCTCAATAGGGAGATAAGAAAGGAAAGAAACAGACGTGTTCCTAGGCATTCTCTGCCCTTCAAATCCTTCTGCCTACCCTTCCCCCACGCCCGTTCCAGCCAGACAGAAAATCTATTTTGAATGTGAATCAGAGCTGAGGCCCATTACCTGCCAATTTTCCATAATTTTCAAGTAATATTGCCTTTAAAATGTTTCTCTTGAAATATAATATGGCTGCCAAGTCTGCATTGACTTGTGGGAAATTCTTTCGAAGAAGAGATACAGTGGCAAGAACAGGAAATCAATGTTTCTTTAAGAAAATTAAATTGAGGGGCGCCTGGGGGGCTCAGTTTGTAAAGGGTCCGACTTCAGCTCAGGTCATGATCTTGCGGTTTGTGAGTTTGAGCCCTGCATCGGGCTCTGTGCTGACAGCTCAGAGCCTGGAGCCTATTTCGGATTCTGTGTCTCCCTCTCTCTCTGCCCCTCCCCTGCTCACGCTCCGTCTCTCTGTGTCTTTCAATAATACATAAATGTTAAAAAAAATTTTTTTTTAATTAAACTGAATTGAAAGCAAAAGTAACGAAAAGTGGCTTTGCCCAGGAGAAAAGCCAGGAGCTGGAAAGACCCTGGGAGACCTTCTTGGAACTCAGGAAGGCGGGAAATTTCGTGGGCAGGAAGGATGGTAAAGACAATGACCCTCTCCAACCCCTGATACCCGCTGCCCAGCTGGCCTGTTCCCAACGCTCTTCACTCGCTACCTCATTTAGAGGTCTCTAAGGGGTCAAAGAGCAGGTACAATAGGGGGGAGGGAGAGAGGGATCTAGAAGGTTGGAGACTGTGGTCAGAGTGGACACTGGGTTTCAGGATTTGCAGGGTGACATGTGTCCGGGTGGTGGTAAGTTCCAGCACCGACCAGACTCCGTAACTAGTGACCTTTCCCTGCTGGGACACTTAGAGTCCCAGGAGCGGCCACAGGAGAAGAGTGCTATGTCAGTCTGATCCTGAGTCAGTCCGAGATCTCGTTATTCACCCCTGTGTGTTTTGTTGCGTTTTGTTTTGTTTTTTTTCCTAGCTCCCCTGATTTCTTTAAAGTGCCTCCTACAAAGGTTCTGTAAGTAACCTGTTTTGATTTTTCCCTTCACTCAGCCTTTGGAATACCTTAAGGATGTTCATTCCTTTTTTGGGCAAAACAATTACTGTGCAAACAGACTCATTTTCTCTTGCCAGTTACCTTAAAGTTATCACTGCCACTTAAATAGAATCTGAACTAAAAATAGGCATGCTGAAGTGGCTTTCCACCTGCCCCATCTTGCCTCCTGCACCTGCGGTCCCATCAAAGCAAAAGAAAGCTGTGTGCAGACACACAGGCCCCCACCGGCAAATGCAAGCTCATTTGGGGAACGGACATCAGATAACAGACCCTTTTATCTCTCAGCCTCCCGTCTCCCTGTATTTTTCAAAAAGCTAGGGAACAGAATAGCAGAAATGCCAAACTACTTTTTTGGCCGTAGCTCTGAAGAAAGAAGGATCTGAAAAGTGGTCGGCCTGTAGGATAAAGACGTGGGCTGGATGTGCTGTTGCCTGTTTAAATGTCAAGGTTTTTGTTGAATAGGCATTGAGTTGCAACAGAAAGGTCAAAGCTGACAGACTAAACCCATACTCAGAAAAGCAGCGCGAAGTTCCTTTTTTTCCCCACCACCTCCCCTCCCAGACGGAAGGTTGCTAACGTCACCCTAGCCTCAGCACAGCAATTAATGGCTCATGAGTCCAAGCCAAAAAATAAAAAATAAGCCAGATTAAGGAACTTCTCAGTAAAGTGTAATAGCCGCTTCATGTCCTGCTTAGACCTAAAACGGTTCGTGACAACTAGAAATCTTTTTTTTTTTTTTTTTTCTGTTTGTTTTTGGTTTTGATTAAAGAACGTCTTCCTTTCAGCAAATGATCAGAGGGAGTATCAGGTCCTGTGAGGCCCTGGGCTCCTTCTCTTCTCACAATGAAATCATCTGATTCCTGATAGAGCCTCAGGGTCAGCCCTGGCGTTAGGACCCACCCAGACTCCGCTTGGGGGGAATCTAGAAGCATCAGATTAGCATCAAATAAGTCATTCATGACGGTGTCTGGTCCGGTTTGTGACACACCTACCAGTGGCCAGGCCTGATGCTTGTGCCTGGGGATGTTTAGATTTAATAATAAATAAACGGCAGAGGCCCTGCCTTCCAGAATCCCCCCGGCAGCCTGGGTGAGAGACAGGGAATCAGGTACCTACAGCACAGGGAGGTGGGGGCTCTGACCAGGCGGCGCAGGGGGCTCGGGAGCCCAGAGGATGAAGGGCAAGTCTGTCTCCCTTTGACTTTGAACCAAATCCCAGGAAATGGGGCCCCTGCCAGTCTTCCTTGGGGTTTTGTATTCCAGCCCAGAAGCTGGTCTTATTTTATCCTGCGCACATCTGGCTGTTCTCACATGTGGGTGCCTAACAGAGGATGCCAACCACCCCCCACCCCACCTTCTTCCTCTCTCCAGATGCACTGCTCTCTACATCACTGCACTCACCTTGACTGTATGTCAGCCGCACCTGGGGAACGTTTAGAACGCTGCTACAAAGACCACATCGGAAATCAATTAAATCATAAGCCCTGGGACGGGACCCAGGCCGAATGAGTTTTGAAAGCCTTCCAGGAGATTCCAGGGTGTAGCCAAGATGGAGAATGCTTGCTTCTGCTTGTCCCTTGACCAGCCCGCTCATCGACTTCTGACCTGGAGTCCACCTGCTGGCTCCCGCCCCCACCTGGGAGGCCACGTCCATTGCCGGGTCCCAGGGCCTCCCGTTCTGGCCCATCCCAGGCCATGGCTCCCGACATGCATTCCCACAGCCGGAGGCAGTCAAGGGTGGTGGAAGGATGCTTCTATGGCTGGTGCCTCACAGTCTTCAGAGTCCGTTAAGTCTATTTGCTTTGAGTTTCTGCATAGATCAGACACAGGGAAGAGACCCAGAGGATGAGCAGACAGCGCCCGCCATGCATTCCAGCGGGCACAAAAGAAAGTTCTGGCATCCTTCTCTCGGGGACGTGGAAGGCAGCTGCAGGACCTTAGGGCATGAACGACATTTCTTTTGTTGAGCTCCTGCCAGGTGTCCCTGCTCTCGGCTTTTCCATGCATATTTCGGTTCTCCCTCATGTGAACCCCCTTTAACGAGTGAAAGAACTGAGGCCCAAAGACCATGACTGGGTGTTTGAGTTCATGCAGCTGGCAAATGGAGAAACCAAGATGTGAATTTAGACATGCTGCTGAAGTTCGAGTTGTTTCCGCCCCATCTAGTTGTTTCTACCACGGCAGCTCAGGGAGAACAACGTGGTCCTCGAGACAGAGCCCGTCGGGGCACATTCACCATTCCAACAGCACCTCCCATGTCCCGGGCTCTGTCCAGGTGCCTCAGACAGGCGCCGGCTGGGAGGAGGAGGCCGGCTGTCACACGGACAACCGCACCAGGGTGTCTGGGGGCTGGGGTTGGCGACACCATTCAGTCCTGAAGCTCTCCGGTGATTCGGGTTTTCCAACCAGTCTCCTGTGAGTCTGGACGTAGGGGCCTGGTGGCCAGCACGTGGGCCCCAGGCCCTTGGGAGACCTTGGCCAGGCAGGCAGTTCAGTATCCACCGGGCACAGGATCTTTCCAACAGGAACCTCAGGTGAGCCTCCCTCCTGGCCTCTTGGATCAGGGGGCCTCAGTTTCCACTTAGAGGTTTATTTTCTCCCCTCCCTTTTTCTGCCTGATGATAAACCTTGTTGCTTTGTGTTTGGAATGACACTGGAATGATGTGTCTTCCGAAGCCAGGATCCATTTATGGGTGAAATGATACGAAAAACACGTATGGAGCTTTATTGTCATTGCTCAGTAGATGCTGGGTGAGGGGACAGCTCAACAGTGAACCTTATGGATGATGTCACGATTACTATTGGCCTCCTGAGATGTTTTTAGCCAAATAATAATTTTTTAATGTTTATTTATTTTTGAGAGAGAGGCAGAGCGGGGGGCGGGGCAGAGGGAGAGGGGGACAGAAGATCTGAAGCGGGCTCTGTGCTGCCGACGCGAGGCTCGGATTCACAGACCTCGAGATCACGACCCAAGCCAAAGTCGGAAGCTTAACCGGCTGAGCCACCCAGGCGCCCCAGCCGCATAATCATTTTACCAGCAAAGGATCAAAAATTCCAGATCATTGCTCTTGCCTCTGCAGCACAGCGCCTTCTGACTGAAAGAAGAACCCCAAACAGCAGTGGGGCTTCCAAGAAGCCCCGCTTCCAAGAACGTATGGCGTAGGGGTTCCAATATCTCAGAGATTCCACCTGACCTCAAATCCCATGGTCTTTTTACAGCGTGGCTCCTCACGTAGGATTCCTCTTAAAACTAGCCTGGTGGAACCCAGCACTGGCCTCCGGCTCCTGCCCCCTGCCCTTTCCAGCTGCGGACTCAGCCCCGGGGCAGGCGTTCGAACACCAGCTCCCCTCCCTTCCCGCCAGGGCGCGGTGTTCTCGCCTCCCCAGCCTCTCCCACCCGGCTTCCCACTTGGCTGACATTCGACACCAGCTGGCGGCTTAGATGTTTTCTCTTTCAAGCCCAGGAGCCAGACTGAAGGTTCTCTGGAGGAACCCTTCCAGCGCTGGGAGTCCAGGAATCGGGGGTATGAGAGTGGCCTCTCTCCCGGGAGGCGACTCCAGCTGGAGCCTCCTCAGGGCCTCTGGAGGAGGACACGGCACTCAGGCCGGGAGCCTCTCCCGTCATCTGCCTCTCTGAGCTGTGCTCTTGGGCCAAAACATTGTGTGCTTTCTAGTCCCCGAAACAGGAGCCCATTTTGAAGGGAGAGCAAGCCCCTCCCAGGTGTGGTTGTCTGCTTGGCCTATTGAGCTGAATCCACTTTCCCCAAGGCCATGCTGTATGGACGGCTGACAGAAGCAGCAACCACACAGTAACCAAGACGGGGTGAGCCACCAGGCGTCCAGTGACCTTTCCCAGAGGCGCCTCCCTTCATGAGGGACAAGTGTTTGCAGGTTCTGCTCATTGTGACAGGCCAACCCCACAAAGAAAGCTGTTGATGGGGGTGCTTGTGTCCAGGCGCCACTGCTGGGGAGCCCTGGGACCCCTCAAGGCCGGACGGGGACGCGTTCGCATGACTGTCCTGTCCGTGTTTGTCACAGGCTGCTAAGACGCAGGATGGCAGCCTGGGGCCCATTCTAAAGAAGGATTTCCACGTTATCTGGCCATGGGATGATGACCTCCCTGCCTGCATAAGTTCAGTCAAAGACTTACAGTCCCTGTCACTGGCCCCTAAGCCCTCCATGGCTCCCTTTGTCAACAGCATGAAGGTGGAAGCTTCGAGGTCTATGCAAGGCTCTCCAGTACTGGTCCCAACATGGCACTCTTCATGTGCGTGTGTGTGTGTGTGTGTGTGTGTGTGTGTGTTGTTTCTCCTCTTTCCATGAGGCCACCAGTCATACTGGATTAAGGTCCCATCTTACTCCAGTATGACTTTTTGGTTAACTAATTACATCTACAAAGACTCTGTTTCCAAGCAAGGTCGTATTCTGAGGCTCCAGGAAGGACCGGGGGGCTATTTTTCAACCCAGTACATTTATACTTTACTTTTATCTCGTTCATTTTTATAAATATTATGAAAGTGGTGCTCATTTGTTCTGTTATTTGAAAACAAAACAAGAAAAATGAAACAAAAGCCAGAAAGCCTTCTGGTTGATGGACATCCTTCAGAATCGTCTCCAAGCTCACATGTTATATCCACACACCCTGCCTCTCTCTGGCTGCAGTGTTCACGGAGGGTGTGGTGCTGAAAGGTTGGTTATAACAAAACTGGAGAACTGAGTGGGTCCGGTGTCCCTGCTGACCTCCCGTCCGGAGGAGGGGACATGCTCCCTCACCAAATCTCCCCCCCCACCCCCCAGCACTTTCATAATCTCAGGCTGGTTCCCTCGGGGACGCTGTGGTGACAGCATGGGATACTCTGGGCTGCCATAAGGGGGACGGGGCTGGCCCAAACGAAGAGTTTCGTCTTAGGGGTCTTTGTTTCTAGAACATCCCTCAGGAAACAGAGCTCTTCTGTCCTCACGGCTTTCCCACTGCAGGTCCAGCCCCTGGGGAGTGGCAGCTGATCGAAGCTTCTCTCTCCATCTGTCTGGCGCAGATGCTCCCCAGCCCCTCAAAGACCAGGTCTCCAGTTGTCCGATTCAAACTCTCCTGCTCTGTGTCTTTCTCCCTCACGGCACCTGGGTTCCTTCTTCCTCTTTTGGTTCCCGAGATCCATGGAGTCATTTTTTTTTTTTTTCCAGAAAGTCCTAGAGGCTTCTTCTTGCTCTACTTTACCAGTCAACTTGGCCGCACACCCCATTTTATAACAGAAAGATAAAGATGGGAATAATAACATAGAGAAAGTGGTGACTGCCAGACTTTCATGCTTCAGGGGACAGGTACTCTTCTCCTCAGAGGTGGACCAGGTTCTGTTGGAGACAGTCTCGGAGGGCATTTGGACCATGAGAGGCGGGACATCCTGGACCAGACCAGGTGGGTGGGGAGTGAGGCAGAGAGCATGCTACTTAACAAAGTAAGAGGTATTGGGGGATTATTCACCGTCAGCTTCTTAGTGACCAGAGAAGGGACTGGGCATCCGAATGAGAAATCTGGGGGGCAGAGAGACCTGGAAACATGGAGGAAGCCAAGGTCTAATGGGGGACCCAAGCCAGTGAGAAAATCTCCTCCTCATCAGTTTGTGGAGACTGAGACTCCTGACTTTCCACCTGAAGCGCCATGCCCCTAGCTCTTGAGTGACACCTGTCAAGCACGGCCACCGTGTAACGGCAGCGCTCCAAGGGGGTGAAGGGGAAAGGGTGACTTTCATCCCCCGAGTGGTAAAGCGCAGAGAGGGGCCAGGGGCCCCCAAAGACAAAAGGGCAAGTGAGGACTGGGATTCAGCAGGGGAAGGACGGGCACGAGCAATGACCTCAAGAATGCTTAGATATTGGGAGAGGGCACTGTGCACTGGGCTTGTTTGAGTGTTAAGTAGATGGTCGCCCTGCAGGATGGGAACGTTGTGGACGTCTGAGTTCCACAAGCATGGATAGTTCCCCAGACTGCAGGGTGTCTTCTTCGGTGTCTCGCTGCAGTAGAATGACTCTCGTCTAGCGTTTTCTTTCCTTTGGCTCAAGAGAGCAGACTTTTGTGGGGACTTTCACTGACTGTTCCCTCTGGTGTCTCTGGCCTCTTTTGCCCCAGTCTGGGCACATGAGGCGACAAGCAAACCCAGAAACTCATTGCCGTGCTCCTCGCGTCTCGATCCCTAACCAGCCTGCCTTCTCTCTGCTTTTCAGATCCTTCTTGTGTTCGTTTTCTATCTCATGTCCAGAGTTTTATTTTTTTACCAATTTTTATTTTTTAATGTTTATTTATTTTTGAGGTGGGGGGGGAGGGGCAGAGAGAGAGGGAGACACAGAGTCCGAAGCAGGCTCCGGGCTCCGAGCTGTCAGCACAGAGCCCGACGCGGGGCTCGAACTCACCAGCCGTGAGATCATGACCTGAGCCAAAGTCGGGTGCTTAACCGACTGAGCCACCCAGGCGCCCCTTCTAATGTCCAGAACTTTTAACCAGACCTCACTTGTTATTTTTTACCGTCATGTTTTTGGAGAAAGGTTCATTTCTCACAACTAATTTGATTTACATCCGGAAAATGTTTCACTTCAAAGATCTGTGTAGTTAACAAGAATCACTAGCCCAGACAGTCCTGGCTGCCCTACTTTTTATGTATTATAATTGCTTTTTTAAGGCCCCCTACATTACAATATTGGAGCTTGAACTTTGATAATGAACTTTGATCTGTAGAGCAAATATTGTTACAGTTCAAATGTCAGTTAATGATGAGGAAGTTTCTGTTTTTCTTTTTTTTTAAGTTTCTTTTTTTATTAAGTTTATTTTATTTTTATTTTTTTAAGTTTATTTTGAGAGAGAGAGAGAGAGAGAGAGAGAGCCCAAGTGGGGAAGGGCCAGAGAGAGAAGAGAGAGAGAGAGAGAGAGAGAGAGAGAGAGAGAGAATCCCAAGCAGGCTACACACTGTCAGTACAGAGCCCAATGCGGGGCTTAAACTCATGAACTGTGAGATCACGACCTGAGCCGAAACCAAGAGTCGGATGCTCAACTGACTGAGCCACTCAGGCGCCCCAAGTTTTTGTTTTTCTAAAGAAGCAGAGGAAAAGGTGTGCGAGGAGTGTTTCGGAGGAAAAGCCTCTGTGATGCACACATCAAGGCTTCAAGCCACACCCCGGTGGAGGTGAACTTGCCCTCCAGGGAATTCACACAGGGGACCTTCACCTTGGCATAGGGGGTCCTGTGTGGGGTGGGGCTCAAAAGCCAACTTTCAGCCCCAAATCCAGTACAGATGAAATTACTCTTGGTGGTGGGATTTTAGGCTTGCCTTTTCTTTCTTTCTTATACTTTGATGTGTTTGAACATTTCATACTCAAATATTCTAATCTACCCTTTCTATTCTATTCTATTCTATTCTAGCCCACAAATAGCCACCTTCTCTACCCTTGCTCCCCCATCCCGGACAGGTAGTCCCAACCCCCTGGGTGATGGGCCATCTTAGGGGTCCTGTTGCCCCCAGCCCGTGTAGGACACCCCCTTAGGAGTAAAACCGTTTCTGGTACACCACTTTAAAAAGATAAACCGAGGCATCTTAAGAATTATGAGACCTTATTTGAGTAAAACTCAACTCCAACTTGAAGGTGCCCAATGGTGTGCTCCAGCAAAAGGAGTTGGGGGAAGGAGGGTTGCATGCAGACAAGAGGCAGCCGCAAAGCGAGGAAAGTATTTGAGTGGCCATAGCCCAAGTGGTCGCCTTATTTGGAAAGCCTAGTTGGCTGTTTGTGATTGGGTGCCCTTAAGTTTCCGTCGCTTAACCTGGAGGCAATACAGACTTAGGTTATAGTTTGCTTACAAAGCTACTAAGGCATTAAATCGTCTCGTTTTGGTCCTGCTGAGGAAGATCCTAAGAAGGCCAAATGCTGGCAGGCCGGCCTCGGGGTTCTGGACAATGTCATCCCTTCCCGCACCTTCACCTCATCCTCCAGAGTACCAGAGCCGGGTCTGAAGCCTCATCAAATGAGAGCTGTTCAATTCTCAGCATCATCCCTTCTCTGCTGACCTCTGTCTAATGGCCTCCTTGTTTAATCAACTTAACACCACAGTCCCCATTAATAGGAGTTTGGCATCAGTCACTAGCCCAGGAGTCTGTTCCTGGTTAAACCTAACCTTCCTCTTCTACAAAGCCCCAGGAAAATTCTCGCTGGTCTCCGCATCAGTCAGAGCCATGCTCTTCCTTGGCAACGGGTTTATTTTTACCTTACAGACGCTGAGAGTCAGGGGAACAATCATGCTATCATGTTTCCTATTCCCATTGGCTGCTAGAAAGCTCAGAGCCAGAGCGCCGCTTATCCCCAGCAGGTGCTTAGGAGGTCGAGGCATGTACTTTATGCGACAGTCTCACTCCTGGCTTCATTTTACTTTCCCATACCTATTTTGCCTTTCCGGTATCTGTCTTCTAGTTAATTTTATGGATCTATCTTGAAGTATTATTTGTATATTTGCAAGATTTCTCTTCCTTTCCGGAAGGAGGTGGATGATGGGCAGATGGATAGACAGGACGAGGGAGGGAGGGAAGGAAGGAAGGAGGGGAGGAAATAAGGAAGGAAGGAAGGAAGGAAGGAAGGAAGGAAGGAAGGAAACAAGGAAGGAAGGATGGAAGGAAAGAAGGAAGGAAGGAAACAAGGAAGGAAGGAGAGAAGGACGGAAGGAAGGAAGGAAGGAAGGAAACAAGGAAGGAGGGAAGGAAAGAAGGAAGGAAGGAAGGAATGAAGGAAGGAAGGAAGGAAGGAATGAAGGAAGGAAGGAAGGAAGGAAACAAGGAAGGAGGGAAGGAAAGAAGGAAGGAAGGAAGGAATGAAGGAAGGAAAGAAGGAAGGAAGGAAGGAAACAAGGAAGGAAGGAGGGAAGGAAAGAAAGAAGGAAGGAAGGAAGGAAGGAAACAAGGAAGGAGGGAAGGAAAGAAGGAAGGAAGGAAGGAATGAAGGAAGGAAGGAAGGAAGGAAGGAAACAAGGGAAGGAAGGAGGGAAGGAAAGAAGGAAGGAAGGAAGGAAGGAAACAAGGAAGGAAGGAAGGGATGTGTGAGTGAATAGACAGATGGATAGGTGGATAGGGGTGAATCAGTGGGAGGTAAGTGAGTAGAGAGAGAGAGAGGGAGGGAGGGAGAGCCCTCTCCTCTGCTAGGGTCTTGATCTACCATTATTTCTCGAATTGTCCTACAAGATGTGCTTTCCCAGAAGATGGAGAACCACCAACCTTCTCAGAAACCACTGCCATGGGGCGCCTGGGTGGCGCAGTCGGTTAAGCGTCCGACTTCAGCCAGGTCACGATCTCGCGGTCCGTGAGTTTGAGCCCCGCGTCAGGCTCTGGGCTGATGGCTTGGAGCCTGGAGCCTGTTTCCGATTCTGTGTCTCCCTCTCTCTCTGCCCCTCCCCTGTTCATGCTCTCTCTCTGTCCCAAAAAAAAAAACAAAACAAAAAAAAAAAAACGTTGAAAAAAAGAAACCACTGCCATGAGGCTGTGCAATTGACATGGAACCTATGGACAGCCTCAAGGTCCTCCATCCAGGAGGATCTCCCTTCTCTTGCACGCATTCTGTGAGGTGTGCTACGTTTTTCTTTGTAGTCATCCTGGACTTCTTTAGGTCACTTTCAGTGAGGGGGTCACTGCTTTCCTTATGTAGGAAGGAAGAGGCAGAGGAGATCTGCGAAGGACATATAATATCTGAGGCAGGTGCCAAGATCCGGGGATTCTCAGACCCTAGAGGAGACTCCAGCGATGTGAACTCTCAGGAAGACCATCACAAAGCCAAAAGTAAGCAAAGCAGATGTTGGAGAACTGGAATGTCACCACGCCCACGGACATCACCCAGAGGAGAGACCCTCAGAATTAACTCTTACTTTTCTGCCTAATTCTGACCGACTTGGTTTCCTGGTTTCCACCTTTCTAGGAGATCGGCAACCTCCCCTTGTGTTCTTCCTTGCACGGATTTAGTACCTTGCCCCTGGACTCCCATTGCCCTAACATTCTGCGTTTGTAACAATGAAGTACCAGCCTTCTCTTTTCCTAAACCAGTCAGTACAATCTCTTATGTATTATTCATGTCTTTCCAAATAGTCTATAAACAAAATAATAAAAGAGCACTGTTCCCCCTCTTTGTAATGTTCCGATTTCCTTTGATCTTGTTGACACTTCTTTTTCTTTCTTTTGTAGTTTTGTATAAAAGTGCCATAGAAATTAACATTGCAAATGTCTCCTTTCATTTCATTCTCCCCAGGAAGAGTTGCCGCGCTTCAAAGGCTTGAAGCCAAAAGAAAGAAGCCGAATCTATCATTTATTTTTGGAATAATCAGTTCCCAGCTAATTTGCTCGTTAATTTCGTGACTGCGTGTGAGCGGGGAGCACCAGAACGAGGCTTGTCAGACGGGAGCGTCCTCATCCCGGGTCCTCCCTCTGCTACCGAGCTCATCCCGAGTAAGCGCGTGGCCCAAAGCCACAGAGGATGCCCGTTGGTGGAGAGGAGAGGACCGCACTGGGAACAGTCAGCGAGGCGGAGGCAGATGACGCAGGACGGAGAGGAAGGAAGGGGCTGGACCTCGCAGGACTGAAGAAGGGACAGACACGGTCTGGTGATCGTGTGAAAATCACTTCACCTCCATGTGGACAACGGATTAGGGACACTAGTGAAGAGGGTCTTACAGGGACCCGGGGAGAGGTTAGGTAGTCCTTAATGAATTAGTTACCTTAATTAAGGGGACCCTGAATTAATGAAGGGTAGGCTCCTGGTAGTCGAGATGGGAAAAGCCATCTTTTGGAGGTTGAAGAGCCTCTCGACAGGGCTTGCTAACAGGTTGGGTATATGAGGAGGGGGAGAGAGAAATGAAGAAGTTAACCTTGACGTTCGTCTTGAGCTCTGGGTTGATATGGATCTCACAAAGGCAGGAGGGAGACGTTGGAGAATCTTAGCAGAAGGTGTCCTGCAGCTATTGGGAACATGATACCCGAATCCTACAGGGGGCGCAATTGTGCCCCCATTGCATCCATGCAGGAAGGAAGCCCAGGGAGGTCTAAGGTTCAGTTGCTTGCCATGCACACCCCACTCTATCGTGGAGCTTGTGTTTGAGCCCGGTTCTACCTCTAAGCAACTGAGAAAGTGAGCTCTGTTGCATAATTAAGGTTTTCAAGATCCTGGGTTTATCCTTTTAAGAAGTGAAATATTTGACTTTCAAACGTGGATGGGAATTTGCCCAGACCAAATCAGAGACTTGCCGTTTCCTTGATGCCCCCCTGGGAGCCCCGCACGGGCAGCCAGTAATGAACGTAGCTCAGCCCTCGGGTGAAGGTGCCCCCTCCGGGTTCTCCAGGGTGTGTGGGCCGTGCCGTGTGCCTGGTGGTCCAGATTGCCTTGCTTTTCCTGGGCCACTGAGGAAAACTCCCTCACGCACCTCCTCTCCAGTTTTATTCCTCATCGCCATCGACGAGAAACAGCAATTATTGCTGTTGCCAATTATTACTAATTTTCTGGGATTTGTCGGCTGCCAATGTAGGTTGCAACATCAGAGATCAAGAACACACGCCTGTGAAAAAAATAGGAAAAATAAGGTA
Organism: Lynx canadensis; assembly: GCF_007474595.2. Taxonomy (NCBI): domain Eukaryota; kingdom Metazoa; phylum Chordata; class Mammalia; order Carnivora; family Felidae; genus Lynx; species Lynx canadensis. The sequence continues at coordinate 131,855,744 of NC_044305.1, read as the reverse complement.
GTCTTGGAGTGAGGGCCAGAGGGTTTCCCTTATGGAATGAATGATGCATCTGGGCGTCGGGCTTTTGGCTGCGCAGAGATCTTCTGGGTTCACATCCGGAATCAGAAGCTTGCGGAGGGCCGGAGAAGTCCGATTTCTGGATAAACAAGGAGGCTGCCAGACCGAGCTCTCGGCCTCCCTGGGTGAGACTGTAGCTCTTGCTCAGACCACTGTCGCAGACACGGCTAGTTACTGGCTGAATACACATTCCCCCCGTTTTACTAATTAAAGGAATCCCAGTCAGGAAGAGACATCAGTGTGTCCAGCCACATAGTTACCTTCCAGTCTTCTAGGCATCCTTGCAGCTGGGGGTGGCCCTGTGACATTGTACTTGTTGTGAGCTTAATCGTGTCCCCCAGATCACATGTCGAAGTCCTATCCCCAGGTCCCTGGGAACATGACCTTATTCAGAAATGGTATCTTTGCAGACCTAAGAGGAGGTCGTTCCCGAGTAGGGTGACCCTTAGCCAACATGACTGCTGCCCACCGAAGAAGAACAGACGCAAAGAGATCAAAACACACAGGGAGAAACTCAGATGACAACAGGGACCAAGATTGGGGTGATGCCTCCAAAAGCCAAGGATGGCCAACCACATGGGAAGCTGGAAGAGGTCAAGGAAGCATCCCCCCAGAGCCTTCAGAGGGAGCGTGGCCCTGCTGACAGCTGGATTTCAGACTTCCAGCCTCCAAACGGTGAGACAAGAGATTTCCGCTGTTTTAAGCCACTTGGATTGGGGTACTCGGTTGTGGCAGACCCAAGAGGCAAACACAGTACTGAGGAATGGGAACAAAAATCTCTAACTGTGTCCCATCCCTTATGGAAAGGGAAGGTTCCTGGCTCTCTGGCCTTCCTGCCTGGTCAGGGACATGCGGTCTGAGGTACAAGCATAGAACCCAAGCCAAGGACAGCAGGGCAGAAACGCATGGGGTAACGTTCCCCACCTACAAATAGAACAGTAAGATCTGAGTGCCACACCCTGTCACTTCCTTCGGACACGAGGGTAAGAGTGTGGAGAGCTGTTGGCATCTGTTCGAAAGGCAGTGAAAGAGGGCCGTCTAGGTGACTCAGTCGGTTAAGCGTCCAACTCTTGATTTCGGCTCAAGTCACGATCTCATCGTTGTGAGATCGAGCCCCACATCAGGCTCCACACTGAGCGAGGAGCCTGCTTGGGATTCTGTCTCTCTCTCTGCCCCTCTCCTGCTCACGCTTTCTCCTGCCCCCCGACCCCCCATCTCTCTCTCTCAAAATAAATAAACATTTAAAAATAAATTAAAAAGGGGCGCCTGGGTGGCTCAGTCGGTTAAGCGTCCGACTTCGGCTCGGGTCATGATCTCAGGGTTTGTGAGTTTGAACCCCGCGTCGGGCTCTGTGCCGACAGCTCAGGGCCTGGAGCCTGCTTCGGATTCTGTCTCCTTCTCTCTCTGCCCTCCCCACTTGTGCTCTGTCTCTCTGTCTCTCAAAAATAAATAAATGTAAAAAAAAAAAAAATAATAATAATAATAAAATAAATTTAAATAAATTAAAAAAAATAAAAGCAGTAAAAGAACATACCACAGCAGGAAAATAAGAATAAACCAGAATAATTGTTATTATTTTAGGGACAGCCATGCTGTCAAACACCACAGCAAAGCATCTGAAGTCACTTTAGAAAACATAATAATCAATATTAGCAAACCAAATCAAGATACTATGAGGGGAATGATCTTAGAAACATGAGAACCGAGGCTGCAAACAGAGGTTCACAGAGTCCGATGAAATTTACAATCAGAGACACTCACCAAGACCATGTCTCATAAAAATTTTAAACCACAAGGGAAAAGATAGAATTGGGCAATCACCCAAGCAGACAAGGCAGGTTACAGCGAAAGGGTATGAATCATAGCTGCCTTTGATTTCTCCAGGAATCTACCTTCCCAAAGACAAAAGAAATACATCTATAGGTCCCGGTGCGGCAGCAAACAAATGACCTGAAAACTAGTTACGCAAACAACTTGTCATTCATTCCTAACACTGCAGAATGATGCCTCAGACCTGCAGAATGTCCTTATATGGCCCTACATAGATCAGAACCCCTAACACGATGCCGTTATGTTTGAGAACCTAGCATGCACTAAGATAAGCAAGAGCAAACCCTGAGGAAATAAAGGGCTATTTATTAAATGGAGTTAAGCTAATTGCATAGGGATGCGGAAATTAATTTAGACCTACGCCTCGCATCATGCCCCCAAAATAGACTCCAGATGCTTCAAGAAGTTAAATAATTTTAAATATGTGAAATTCGGGGGAAACTTGCTAAAAATAGATTTGAATATTAATCTCAACTTCAGAGAGAGGCTAGCTTCTTCAAAACGGAATCGACAGGAGAAATTGCAACGGCAAAGAGCATCTGACCGCCTCGTTGAAAATTTAAATCCTTAGTATCGCGGAAGCCAAGAAACCTAAAACCTAAAATCATATGGAGCTACGATGTGTCGAGCTGGTGCTGAGAGTCAGGTACGACACCAGCAAGGACGCGTCACCACATTTCCTCTCCGGCAGTGCTACCCCGCTTTGCCAGGGAGGGAGGAGGCTGCGTGCTTCCCAGCTTCCCAAGAGGAGCTGCGGTTCCAGGGGACCGAGGGGGGAGGGGGCGTGACCCGGAGATCGGGGAGCCGCTACATCTCCAGGCTGGAGGTGCAGAAGGGGCAGGGGTTGCTAAGGATACAGGAAAGCCACCAGCACCCCGGGCTGGAGGTCACAGCCTGCGCTCAGCCCCACGCTACTGGAGCTGCTGTCCCCGAGCCACCACCAGGAGCACCAGGACTGACACCTTCACCCCCGCTCCTAACATGGTGCCAGGGCCTCCCTTTGGCCAAATCTAGCTGCTCCCCGGCTAGCAAGGGAGGCTGGGATGCATAGTTCAGCGGCTTTTGGCCCTGCACTGTGTGGCAGGCAGAATGATGGCCCCTATCCTAACCCCCAGCCCCTGTGAATGTGCCCAGGTCGGTGGCAAGGGGGACTGGGGTTGCAGGTGGAACCAAGGTTTATAACCAACTGACTAAAATAGGGAGATTATCGTGGATAATCCAGGTGAGTCCAATGTTCTTTTTTTTATTTAAAAAAATTTTTTTAATGTTTATTTTTGAGAGAGACAGAGAGAGACTGAGTGCAAGCGAGGGAGGGGCAGGGAGAGAGGGAGACACAGAATCCGAAGCAGGCTCCAGGCTCCGAGCCGTCAGCACAGAGCCCGACGTGGGCCTCGAACCCATGAACTGTGAGATCATGCCCTGAGCCAAAGTCGGACGCTCAACCAACTGAGCCACCCAGGTGCCCCAGGTGAGTCCAACGTTCTTAAAAAAGGAACCAGGGTGGGTGACACCTGGGTGGCTCAGAGCGTCGGACTCTTGTCGGACTCTGAGCTAAAGCTCAGGTCATGATCCCAGGGGTGTGGGGCGGAGCCCTGCGTGGGATTCTCTCTCTCTCTGTCTCTCCCTCTGCCCCTCTCCCCCACTCACATGTGTTTTCTCTCTCTCAAAAAAGAAAAAAGGAAGAGAGAATCCGAACAGAGACCAGAGAGAGGGCAGGGTGAGGATTCGTCTAGCATTGTTGGCTCTGAAAATGGAAGAAGGGGGCAGCGGGCCAAGCAGACAGCTTCTAGAAATGCAGAAGACAAGGAATCAGTGTCTCCCTTAGGGCTCCAGGAAGGGAACACGCCTTCATGTGAGCCCAGTGAGACCCGTGTTGGACTCCCGATCTACAGAACCCTAAATAGTAAGAGTGTAGTGTTAAGCCACTAAGTTTGTGGCAATTTGTCATAACAGCTGTTGGAAACAGATGCACTTTCTCCATCTCAGAGGAACATTCTGAGTCACCCAAAGGGTTGCTGCTTAAAATGAAAAAGCAAAAGGCCCAGGACTCCGAGTTAGCAGAGCCAAACTTCCCTGTTCTAGGGACCTAGAGCCTCCAAGAAAGTGCTATTATTAGCTCTCCTTTCTAAATTAAGAAAGGGAGGCACAGAGAGGTTAGGCACCCTACCTAACTAAAGTCACACAGCTATTTCGCGACAGTTCCGGGATTCGAGCCCGGGCAGTCCGACTGCAGGCTATGTTCTCATCTACTACCTTATACTGTCTTCTTCATGACGAGCCATGTAATTTTTGTGGTTTTTTTTTTTTTTTTTTTTTTTTGCCATGTAATTTATAGCAGGAAGACACTGGAAAAATCTCATTATCTGACAACAGGATTAAGTCAATTGTTACCATGCCTCAACTCAATGGGAGTTACGGAGGTTTTGAAAATGATAAGTATGAGCAACATGGGGAAATATTTACAATGTGAAATGAAAACAGCAGAATGCAGGATTACTCTTACCCCCTGATCACAATATGCCAAAGCCTTAACAGGAGGGAGAGGAAATGGAGAACTCGCTGGGGAGGGTGCCAGGAACAAGGGCCCGTGGCCTTTCGTGGCTCCTTTATATGAAGGTGGTGCCAGAGCTCACAGCACGGGATGGTGAAAGAGACGGGAATCTGTTGTCAGACAGACGGACCGGGGCGACCAGGAGCCACTCAAGCTCTGTGTCTCGTGTAGAACGGGAAAACGCCCTCACTGGCTGCTATGACGGTCTCATCAGACGAGGTCTGCAAAACTGTGGCTGCAGTTCGGTAACGTCAGCCCCCTCCCTCTCCCTGACCTTGCCTTTGCCGAATGTTTTTAACAATATAACGGTTTTTGAGACCCTAGCGCTTTTAAGGCTTATGTTGGGGTCACGAAATGTTCCAAGCTCGCTTATCTTGAGGACGATGGGCAGGGCCATCGTGAAGCCCAGGAGGGGTCAAGAGGCTGCACGGGCTCCCGGCTCCCCCGCTGGTGTGTCAGGCGTGTGCCCGTGCTCCGGGGACCCTCACCAGTCGGGTGGCCGCCGTCCGTCACGCAGTCATCTCTAGGCGCCCTGCCGTGCCTCCTGCCTTCCTTCTCCCCTGGCCCCAGGCAACCGCCCGTCCGCTCTCGGTCAAACTGGTGGTTTTGAACCAGCAATTTGGATGTGTTGCCAGTGAGGGCTGCAGTCAGAGTCTACACTCTTTTTGGGTAATGAAATAGGAATGAAATTATGTCGTGAGCTTACGGGACAAGGCAATCGCAACCTCCATTTGTGCATTGATAGCTGAGCTCTGATGAAATAACTGTCTAGAGAACAACTCCTTTTTAAGTCTCTCTCAGGGCGCGATGTGTACTCCAGTAATCAGCAGACAGGTGAGCGGGTCTAAACGTCTCCACTGTCCTTTAGCAGATGTTAGACATCCTGTTGGAGCCCTTTGGGGCTTAGTCAATGTCGCCAACGCGGGCTTAGATGATTGACATCTAAGCCAGGAGCCCTGGTTCCTGGTTTCTACCCGTCTCCTTCCCCGAGCCCTCCAGACCCGACTCCCCAGCTTTGGAAACTCTGCCCCTTCCCAGTGCCTCACTGCCAGGGCCGTCCTCCTCTGCGTAAGTGCCGGGTGGCTCTCTCCCGTGCCTGTCCGGGGCGGGTCCCTAGTCTGAGCCTTCCAGCACCACAGCACCAATCTGATTCCGGCTTGGATGAGGCTGCTTCTGTGGATGTGACTGCCTGGGCTGAAGTGACTCACAGAGAAGCCTTCTTCGTTCTCTCCCTGGTTTCCCTGAGGCCAGGTGGGGTGGGAGGCGGGGGTTCAGAGCGGGCGAGAACAGACCGGAACTACCAAATCTGGGACATCAGGTATATAATTGTGACTTAACACAAATGCGGGAAAATATCAGCCATAAGAACAGCCCTCGGTTGATCCTACTGAGAAGTTACAAAATAATCACAGCCTGGGGACCGGAACCAACAGAATGTGAGGCGGTAACCGACGGCCGGAGGGTGGTTGGTTACCTCCTAGAAAGCACGTTCTAAAAAGCAGGGGTTTGGACCCCTGCTCCATGCCCCGCAGATCGCGTCCTCTGTGATCGTTATGGAAACTCCTAGCCTTGGTTTCCCCACAGGATGACACAGCCACTTCTGTGGATCCCAAGGAAACCATCAAACACCGTAAGTAAAACATCTCAGTGTCCAGGAACAGACCAATAAATGCTCAATAAATGCTCCCTCCTCTCCTTACACAGCACTGAAAACTCTATTTACTCTTCCAGATGGGAGACTTTTTAAAAAATTCATGACATTCATTTTTTTTTTTTTCAATTCACAATAGATACACTCCAGAATAATTCCCGGATGGGTAGGTGCCTCCCAGATATCAGTGAGAGTTACCAAGGTGCCTCCCAGTTACCAGTGAGAGTGCAGGTGACAGCTGATGGCCTGTGACTGGCCCACTCCACACCCCAGGAAAGTCGTGACAACCTGATCTTGACTGTGGCTCTAAGGCGCTAGTGGCCCACCCGGAAGGAGGCTGCCCAGCCAGGAGCGGAAGAACGCAGTGCCCCATCTCAAACTCAGAGCGGTACAACCTGGGGTGCGCATAGCCATTTGCCAGCTCCAGAACTGGAAAACAAGAGAAAATTTGCCCAAGTCTGATTTGTTTTCCCAGACCTCAAAAGAAACTAATCTCCATGGAACAAATATCTCATATATTAATCATTTGGAATTCTACTCCACTCCTCTTCAGACATTTAGTGAATGTCTTATTAGCTAAGATGCTGAAAATAATTTCTAAAATAATCAAATAGAAGTCTAAATTATTGTTCTACATTACTTCTACAAGTGTTGGGGGATACCAGATGGCTTGTAGGAACAACGGATTCTACAACTATTCTCGTGAAAAAGTGAATTACGAGTATCCGTGGATATTCTGGCTCAGAACCTGAAGCTTTCCAATGGCAATTAAAACATGTGACACTGGTAAGGGGATAGAAAAATCCATGGAACAAAGTCGAGAATCCAGAAACATGTTACCTACTAAGGGTCTGATGAAGATGCTATTTCAAATCAGTAGGAAATAGACGGAGTAGTCAGCATATGGTAGTGTTACAATGGGCTACCCATTTAGAAAAAAAATTAAGATTGTGCCCTAACTCTTATCTCCTACATGAATTTTGGGCGCATTAAATATCTAAACATATGTCTTCAAATCTGGAAGGAAATTTAATGACCTTTAAAAAGGAAAAAAAAAAAAAAAAAAGCCAAAGCATCCAGGAAGGGTTCACTATGAGGTCTCTCCAGTTTCAACCCCCCTTCTCCCTGATGCCGGGAAAGAGGTCTTTTCCCAACGGGTCTGCAAGTTATGTCCTTCCGATTCTGGCGCTCATGCCCCTCCTCACCACCACCACCCACTCTAAGCCAAATGCCAACATGGAAGAGAGGACGTAGAAATTACTAAGACCTTTGGCAAGAAAGCAACCTCCAGCCCACCTTCTCCTCTGTAGTCACTTTCAGTTCCTTCCTTGGAACATTTCAATATATTCTGGATGAAAGGAAGTAGGAGGGAGAAAAACATGGTTGTACCCAAATGGGAAAACAACTCAGATGTGCCTGTTTAATGGAGGCTAATGGTAAATGCTAGTTACAGGAAATAATGGAAACCGTGTAAATTACAAACGCTTCTAGGAGGAGTCACCATGGCTCAGGAAGATGAGTGGGCATTAAGCCAACAACAGGAGGGTGGATGAAAAGGAAATTAACACAGAGACAGAAGGTAGAGGGGTTTCTTTCCATCTGAGAGATAGAGAGAAAACAATCAGCCCCAAAAAACGTTCCCAACAGATAACAAAGACTCAGAATGGAACAAGGAAGATAAGCGGCGGAAGAAAATTCAAAGGAAATCAGTTCGTATGAATGAACCAGCGTTAAATGGGCTTCAGATTTGCTGACTGTGGCTTTGTGCCTCATCCTGACCCTGCCACGTCATCCCGATGGCTCCAGAGGGAGTGAGCAAGCCTCCGAAAAGTTAGACTTGCCCAAGTTGGCATGGTCAGTGAAGGCTGGAGCGGGGACGCAGACCCAGGCCTTCTGACTTCACATACGGGACCATTTCTATTGCTTCATAGAGGCTTTGTTGAAAATTAAAGGCAGGGGAGAAGTGAAGTCAGGAACCAAAGGGTGGAACCTCAGAGGTCCCAGAGGGACTCCAAGAAACTCCGGATCTCCACCAGAGCACAACCGAAGACTAATTCTGGGAATTTAGTGCTTCGAAGCACGTATTGTATATTTGCTGGCACGCTTCCTATTTTTAAGAGCAAAATTTGATGCCCAGAAGACTTGTAATTAAAGCCCACACAAGCAGCATCCATGACTGCACTCTACCCTGGTCAGGGAGAGCATCCGCCTCCCCAGGCGCGGAGCAGGCAACATCTCTGAGGCACCACGCCCCAAAGCATCGGAGACCGGAGTCCAATAAGGGCACTTACAAAGGCAAAGAGCCGCAGCATTTATTTTTAACAGACTTTAAAATGGCATCCTCGCGACCGAATGGTTTTTCTTTGTGACCATGCTGCCCCAATCCACCTTCAGAAGGCAGGCAGGAAGGTCCTGCAGAAATGACTCTCTCGGGGGCGCGGGAGGGACAGGGGTTGTCTGTGTCTGCTCTCAGGATACCCTGCGGTTTCCGACCAAAGAGCAAGGGCTGGAGTTGAGAGCAATTTCCAAAAGCAGGGAAAAGCTGTCAGAGGACTGCATTTTAGCTGAGCCCAAAGGTCAAAGAAATCATGGTCTGTCGGGACTCGATCAGACTTCCAAGCTGGGGCCCTAAGGACTCTTGGCGGGACTCTGGATGGAGCGGCTGGGGAGCCTGGGCAGAAAACTGGCTTTGTTGTTCGACTAACTCCAGGCTCAAAATTGCCAGCCCCCGGGGCGGGGGCTTGAGGGGATTGCCTACCTGTCTGAGACTTGGTCAGAGCAGGGTGGGGGTCGGGGCCTCTACGTTCCGATGAGCCGCATCCCCAGAAAGGAATCGACATGGCATGGTTTTGCTACATTTCATGATTTCCCACAAACTGCGTCGGGTCGCATCCTCCCTTTTGTTCTCTGGTCTGCCCCTGCCCCATCCCGCTGTGACCCTAGGGTCTCTGGCAGAGAGAGCAGGGGTGGGGGCAGGTCCCACAGGCTTCCTCCGCCGCTGACCCGCAGCGGGGATAGATGGATTTCCTTGGGTGAGGGCTGCGGCTTCCTCCGGTTTCTCTGGCCCACCCCAAACCATCCTCTGTCCCCCTGGAGTCCAAATGGAAACGACACTAGTTAAAAGGCTGTTCAACAGGCTGGATGAAAGGCGGTAAAGCGTGGGATTCTTCCAAAGGAACCAAAGAGACAAGTTGGGAACGGGGCAAATGCAGGAGTAGCCGGTTTGTCTCCCAAGCCTCCAAAAACCTCGGGGGGGACCGCTTAGTGAGGACGCGGGGAGCTTTGCCAACCGGTATTTGGTTCAGTGCTCAGGGTGACCTGGTCAGGTGGATAAGCAGGTGTGAATGTCCCTGTGTGGACAGCGGATGGGAGCCTCTGCTTCCTGACTCCCTGTCCGGTGCTCTTATCATGGCCTCCCCTCCCCCCCTGTCCTGGGCTGTTCTCTGCTAGACGGTGCTAGAAGGTGGGTGTGATATACAGCCCCCTAGGGGACATGAGGTCTCAGAGAACCAATGAAGACATCTCTTCCCTCGCGGAAATGGTATCCATACATTTAAATTGGTATCTTTATAATCAGCTTAAGGGCTTCTTATTTTAATATAGCAGCTGAGAGGCAAAATCAGGTCCCACTTCAAGCGCTACCAAAATCTGCTGTGTGGGTAGCTTCTCCGATGTGGAAATGAGGCACCCTTAACAGCCACCCACACAACAGCCTAATTTTCACTCAAGAGTCGCTATTGAAAAAAAAAAAAAGAAGAAGAAGAAAAGGTGACTCAAAACCACCAGCAACTTTGAATTTAACTTCGGAAAATCTCTAGTTGATGGAGCTGGGGACTCGTCCAAGCAGAGTGAAGACCCCAGCGGGGGCGGGGCTGGACTCCAGCTTTAGGCCCCGGTCAAGGTCTCGGACCCGGCCTGTCCTCCAGGCACGCTGCAGCTGGGTCACCGTTCTTGGGAACGAGGGGTGTGCATGCCCAGACTCAGATCCACGTTTACACCTGAACCCCAGAACCACAGTTGTGAAGGCGTCGTTCACGAGGCAGTCGAGGGAGAGTCCGGGAGGAGGACAAGTCAGCTCTCCCGGATCGCAAGAAACACTGATTCCTTCCGGGCCCCCCAAAGCTGTCGCTCAGCCGGCCTCGTCACCTTCCGCGTGACGCGGGGACGGCCGGCAAGCTGGTCCTCCCGCCTCGGCTAGGCCCTGCCAGTCTCTACTCCTCTGTCAGGCTGTGGTCTCCCTCAAATCCCTGCGAGGACATCCCGGGCTCCCTGGAGCTGACCCTTCCCTCCCCCAGCATCCCCCAGCCCCTTTGGCCTCACATGCACCCTCCGAGGGACCCACATGGCGGAAAGCAGGAAACACACTTTGTAAATACGACGGGCTGGTCAAATGGGATCTGCTACGGGAAGGAACAAAGTAAACAACCAGGAGGGACCAGAGGGAGCCTCTCCCCAAAGTCCTGCTAACAGACAACCGATGATCTGTACCAACCCTGACCGAGGAGCCGGCCTCAGAGAAGACGGTTCTGGAACAGACTGTAAGGGGTGGGGGAAGCCTGGTCACACTCAGAGGAGCCCCTCAGACGGGGTGAGACGTGCACACAGCACAGCAGGAGTGCTCCCGGCCCAGGCTGTCTAACATGGTTGTCAGTAGGAACCCTCCTGGGGGACCACACGCCCCCCCCAAGGGTCTTCTGCTTTGTCTTGTCGCCCGGTGAGTTCCTGTGCTCTCCCTCTGCGGTCCCTTCACACACCCTCACATAGCGAGAGGCCGAGCTTTGAAAGACAACAGCTGCTTCTTGTTTTTGTTAAAATATCCCCAGTGTTTGGCTAGGAGAGAAGGAGAGAGGAAGAGAGAGGCAGGGGACGGGGGGGGGGGGGGGGTGAAATACGCATTCACACATAGTTAAAAAAATTAATCAAGAGTGATAACAAAAGTGTCATGTTCCCCCTCTCTCCCCATCACCTAGCGTCGGTCCAACCCCAACAATATGCCAGCAATATGTGGGTATTTCCACCCCACAGGTGAGGCTCTCGGCTCCCACGGTCTCCCACCCCTCTCCTCTTGCCTTCCGAATTTTCCGATGATGCCGTTTTGAGTCCTTAACCAGCAATAGAAGGAAGTTGTTCCACATCTTGGCTAATAGTTGTATCTTATGAGACTTTAATTTTTCGTCAGTCTCGGGGGGGGACGGGATATTAAGTGATATCCTGCAATGGTCTGAGTCTACATTCCTTTATTTACTAATACGGTTAAGTTTCTTTTCATTCTTAATTGGCTCTGTGTTTCCTCTTCTGGGAAATACTTCCCTCTTCTTTTCTTTTTGTTTGTTTTTTTTTTAATTTTTTTCAACGTTTTTTATTTATTTTTGGGACAGAGAGAGACAGAGCATGAACGGGGGAGGGGCAGAGAGAGAGGGAGACACAGAATTGGAAACAGGCTCCAGGCTCTGAGCCGTCAGCCCAGAGCCTGACGCTGGGCTCGAACTCACGGACCGCGAGATCATGACCTGGCTGAAGTCGTACGCTTAACCGACTGAGCCGCCCAGGCGCCCCGAGAGTGATTTTTGTATAAGGGTTGAAGTCAGTGTCTGATGACCAGCTACCCCAGCTCCACTCATCAGACAGTCTGTCTTTCCTCCACTGAACTTTAGGACCAGCTCTGCCAACATCATGTGATCTTGGGAGCCCCGCCACTGGGTCGCCCGTCCTCTGCTTGTGCATCTCTGAGCCAACACAAAACTTCCCCAGCTACCTTTGCTGTGTAACACGCTCGAAACCCCAGAAGGCAAGCTCCCCACCCAGCTCCAGTCTGGTTTTCTTTCAAAGAGTTCTTAACTGTCCTCAGCCTGTCATTCTTCCATATAGATTTTAGGATAATCTTGTTGGGTTTAAGGAAAAATCCTACCGGGGTTTTAAAATTAGAATGACATTAAATCTATAGACCAATTTTGGAAGAATTCACATCTTTGTAATATGGCGTCTTTCCATCGATAAATGTAGCTGGATGTTTTCCTTAACGTCGCTCAGTAAATTTTACCATTTTCGCCATAAAACTTGGGCATATCTTTGTTAGATGTATTTCTAGGTAGCTGGATTTATTTCTGTTTGTTTGTTTTTGTTTTTGCAGCCATTGTCGATGGTTTTTTATTTTAAATGACAATTTGTAACTGACGTGTGGCGTATGGAACTACAGTTTTTAGTTTAAAAATGAATCTAGTATCTTGTTGAACTCGTATGAATTCTGATTGTCTAATCTCTTGGGTTTTCTACATAATAGTCATATCATCTGCAAAAATACGACAGTTTGGTTTCTTCTTGTTCAATCTTTAAAACTTTTATTTCCTGTTTGCATTGCTCTGGCTGGAACTTCTTGTACCACATAAAATTATATTGTGGGGGTGGGCGTCACTAGCTTTCTTTTTCTGGGTTTCACCAGGAATTGCTTTAACGCTTCACCATTAAGTAAGATGGTATCTGTAGGTTTTTTGTAGATATCCGTTATTAGGTTAAACGTGCTTTCTTCCGAATCTTAGGTGCTCAGATTTCTTTCCTTTTTTAAAAAAGTCACACGTGGATGTTAAATTGTATCCAATGCTTTTCATGCGTCTATTGAAGTCACTGTATTCTTTCACCCTGTTAATGTGCTGAATTACATGAACAGCATTTCTTTGGGGGCAGGAGAAATTGAGGTTTAAAAAAATGAAGAAATATCCTGTAATCAAAACCCTTTGTGGGGCGCCTGGGCGGCGCACTTGGTTGGGCATCTGACTTCGGCTCAGGTCCTGCTCTCGCGGTTTGTGAGTTCGAGTCCTGTGATGGGCTCTGTGCTGACAGTTCGGAGCCTGGAGCCTGCTTCGGATTCTGTATCTCCCTCTCTCTCTGCCCCAACTCCGCTTGTACTCTGTCTCTCTCTCTCTCAAATAAATAATAGCATGAAATAAATAAATAAAATAATTTATGGCATTAAATAAAGCATTAAATAAATAAAATATAAATAAATAAATAAAAGCATTAAAAAATTTTTTTAAATAAAACAAAAACCTTTGCTTAAACCTCAGCCTTTGTTGGCTGATTGGATTGTTAAGCCTGGAAGACACATATATCAAAGTACAACAGTCATGTCATATGGACAAAAACTGTAGGAACCTGATAGCACCACTTCCCCGATGAAGAAATGAAGGCTGTTGCTCTAAACGTGTGCGTCTGAGAGGGAATTCGGATGCCCCAGTCCCCTGTCAAATGTTGCTTGGAGGAAGAGAGCTCAGGCCCTTAAACTGTTTTTGTCTAATTTATTAATTATTTAAATAACAAACATCGACTTCTTTGTTCCCTTGAATCGCTAACAATGAACACTTCTCCCCCTCGGCAGCCTGGCCCGCCTTGGTCAAGAGCAGGAGATCTCAGACGACTTCAGCTCTGATGGCGGGAACAGCTGTGCCCCTCCTGGGCTCATTCCTCCAACAGCCTTCGCTCTGCTCCATCACCAGGGCCATCATGTCTGTTACTAATTTTCTTTTCTTCTTTTTTTTTTTATTTTTTTTTATGTTTATTTATTTTTGACAAGGAGAGAGAGAGAGAGAGAGAGAGACAGAGCGTGAGCGGGCGAGGGGCAGAGAGAGAGGGAGACACAGAATCTGCAACAGGCCCCAGGCTCTGAGCTGTCAGCACAGAGCCCAGACGCGGGGATCGAACTCAGAGCGCGAGAGCATGACCTGGGCCGGAGTCGGACGCTCAACCGACTGAGCCACCCAGGCGCCCCCGTTACCAAGTTTCTCGATGCCAGGAAGATATCTGGACTTCGGATAGCCATCCTGCACCCCATTCTCCTTTTTCTGATTAATTTTATACTTCCTGAATATCATTTCAGTGGATGTTTTGGAGACAGGAGAGGTATGCTCGGCTCGCCATTTTGAATCATAACCCAATCAGCCCTTTAATGCCCAGGAAATCAACCAGGGAGCTCAGAGATAGGATCATGGGTCTCCCTGGCTTCATGCTCCAGCCCCTTTCCTCTGTCCCGAGACCTCGGTTCACATTTGCTCCCTGGAACTATCAGCCTGTGAAAGCAGGAACCAGGTTCTTTCTCCAGCACCAAGCACCCGGGCTTGGCAGACGGCCCCCACGCAACACGCATGCGTGGCTTTCTGAAAATAAATATCTGTTGAATGACTGAACCAACGAATTAATACCAACAGTACAGTCAGATTTTAACAAGGCCTCTGTAAATATATCGGACAAAAGACTTCCTTTTTCTTCTGCATTTGAAAAACCGGGGAGGGAATCTTTTTAATTATGAAAAATTGATTGTTTTCTTATCTCAGTTCCACAGTGCAGTCTGCAAGAGCCCCAGCCAACCCTGCTGAGAAATAATTCACAGACCCCTGCGGAAGGTATGCCATAGCCCAAGCATGAACAGTGTCGGGAAGATTCCATCCCTTTTCAATATCAGAAGCTGTTTTTCAGGTGCAGGAAAAGTCCTTCGGGATCAAAGTTCCTGCCCGATTTCTGAAAGTAAAGGCGGTGATTCTAGGGGGCTTGGCTATCATGAGAAACTGTAAAAATTGCACTAGAAAATGTCTAGGGCGGAAGCCAACCAAATGTATGCATAATGAACCCTCTACACAGCTTTCATGGTTGTGCGGATTGAATATGTAGCAAACCAAACTATGCTACCCCAAATTCACCAAGTCCCATACCAGAACCTACGTCCTCTGCCATTGACGTACGTGGGCACCTCTGTACGATCTATCTTGCGATGCCCTGGGGGTAGTGTAGGCTCCGGCTTCTCTCACCAGAGAGGAGGCAGCTCCTCGGAGGGGAAAGCTGCAGGGACCCTAGAGATGCGGAGTCTCAGCTTCCTCAGGGCTCTGCCCGCGAGCTGGGCCCCACCATCTCCCGGGGACACCCGCCTGCCTCAGCCCACACCCGGCAGGAAGCAGAGAGGAGAGAGACGGCACGAGGGCTCAGTCCCAGGGACCGTGGAGCCCTGGTTCTTCTCTGGAACTCCGGCCTTCCGGCACCAGCTCTCACACCTCTCCTCCCTGGGCCGACACGCCGGGTCTATCCCCTGCCCACCTGCCGGGTCCCACCCAGACATGACGACCGATATAGCCTGGGTCTTCAGGGAGGATCCCGATTTCCAGTTCTCTGGCCCATTGTCCTCCGAGGACACTTACGGAAGGTTCATTGTTTAGAATCTGAGTTTGGTCGTCTCTCCTTCCAGCCCCTCTACCTTTCTGTTCTCAACCCTGTACTCCAGCCTGCTCTGGAATACCGGCCATCCTGGCTCCAAACCTGACGTGATCCAGAACGTTCAACCTTCCTGCCGCCCACATCTTAGATTGGCACAACTGTGGGCATGTTGGCAACCTACCTAGATGCGATGAAATAACCCAGCTTGACCCTTTACAATATGGACCCTGGCACCTCTACCCTCACTCACCCTGTGCCCTGCCCCAGAGGGGCAGTGAGGAGTGAGAAGTGAGCCTTTTAGGAATCCATCCCCAAAGATGAGGCCAGTCTTGCACCGAGCGCCTGTTGCTTTAGATAATAATTGTGTGGGTCTGCGTTCATCACGACTATTTTCTGGGGCCACAGGCTGTATCTGCTGGCGATGAAAGCAGTCAATGAATGGTAACAAAACCTCCTTCAAAAATCAGGCATCTGGTCCCCAGAGCCAGAAGCCTGGTTTCTAAATAGGATTCTCCAATAAAAGGAACCAGGGCTTCCTGGAAAAAACGCCTGATTCTAGGGACGGAGCAGGAGAAGTACAAGATAAACCTGAAGAAGTCTGTAGTTATCAGAAGGTAAAGCAGTCCTCAAAAAACAAAAGGACGGGGCGTGTTAAAGGGACCCGGAATGGGGCGCCTGAGTGGCTCAGTCGGTTAAGCGTCCGACTTTGGCTCAGGGCGTGATCTCTCAGTCCGTGGGTTCGAGCCCTGCATCAGGCTCTGTGTAGACAGCTCAGATCCTGGAGCCTGCTTCGGATTCTGTGTCTCCCTCCACTGCTTGCACTCTGTCTCTCGCATTGTCTCAAAAATAAATAAATATTAAAAAAAATTTTTTTTTAGTAAATAATAAAGGAAGCAGCTTGAAAGAGTCAAAGGCTTTTTTTTAGTAAATAATAAAGGAAGCAGCTTGAAAGAGTCAAAGGCTGGGCCCGTTTGAGCAACAGAATAAATAGCATAGTATGGACGACTGCTCGAAGTACAAAATACATTGGCAGGGTCCACCTTGATTATAAAGAAACACTTGAATGAGTAAAGAAATGAGATAAGAGACAAGTCTTTCGTACAGAAGAATTCCAAGAATATATGTACGTATTACCCATCCAACAGGTGGAGCTTTTCCTTTGGGTTCTGGATGATATCACCATCCATGAGCTTGAGTCCCGCATTGGGTGAGCCCCGCTTGTCTCTCTCCCTCTCTCTCTCTCTGCCCCTTGCTCACTTGCGCCCCCCCCCCCACCACCACTTGTGGGATTCTTTCTCTCTCTCTCTCTGACCCTCGCTCACATGCGTCCTCTCTCTCTCTTAAAAACGAAAACAGAAGGAAAGTTGGTGCAGTCCACATAAAGGCTGGGGTCCCAAAGTAAGGTCCCAATGTTGATTTTTTTCATTTTGACAAACAGATCATTGTCATGTACACTATTAACGGGGGAACCCGGAAGAAACTCTCTGTACCGTATCTTTGCAACTTTTCTGTGAACCCCCAAATTAAATTCATTGCAAAATAAACGTATTTAAAAAAATTTAAAAACAGGGGTCTCTAAACCCTCAAGCCCTGCACAACTCAACGCAGCCTTTCCAAGGAAACGCGTCCAGGATGGGAACCCCAATGTCGTTTCTGCCTCCAGTGACAAAGGAACCAGAAAACGTGCCGTTCTTCGTTGGCTTCTATTCCCAGGACTGGAGCAGGGCTAGCCGCCGGCCAGGCCTGGTTTTCTGAGTCTTGTCTGCGCGACCCGGAAACGCAGGGCGACCCGGAGGCCGTGAGATCAGGGGTGACGTGAACAGCAGCCCTGCAGGTGGCCCGGTCTTGAGTTCATCCCTCTCTCCGATGGGTAAACCCCAGCACTTCCCAGGAGGTGTGCAGCTGGTGTATAAACAGGGAGGGTGCAGGAAGGGTCAAGAGACAGCGGTGCTGGCTCCCTGCTCCCCAAAGCCTAAAGTGAAAAATCCCGCGGGAAGCAGGCAATTTCGGGGAGCCTGCCGGGAGGTGCCAAATGCAAAACGCTGCCATCCCAGCGTCCCAAACGCAGACAGGCCCTTGTTCCTCCGGGGCAGCCACGGACGGTCAACACAGCAGCAGCTCAAGGGTGTCTCCCAACCCCAGGGGGGGGAGTGGTTACTTAGCAGTTACCTAGACCAGAGTACTTACCTAGTCCGACCCCCCCAAACCCCGGAAGGTGGAGTCACCATCCTCCTTCTAAAGAGGGCAGGGAAGGGAAGGGGGTGGGCGAGGACAGGGCCGGGTCCCGCTGTCCGGGAAGGGAGTGGGCTTTATCGCCTGAGACGGGAGGAGGTGCCTGGCCCAGAGGACTGAGCCGCACCAGAGGCTGCCCCAGAGAGGCCTGCGTGAGATCGGGTCGACGGCAAAAGCAGACACTGGCCTGCTGGGCCCCCGCCATGGCTGAGCTAATGGGAAAGGCACGGGCGCCGTGGAGTTAGTCCCCAAGGCAGAGGACGCTTGAGGGCACCTGAGTCCTCCAGACTCAGAGGTTGAAGCCCTGACGCCCCTGTGACTGTGTTTGGAGAAAGGGCTTTTAGAAGGTAATTAAGGGACCGATGCCTGGGTGGCTCAGTCGGTTAAGCATCTTGATTTCAGCTCAGGTCATGATCTCACGGTTTGTGAGTTCGAGCCTCGAATCGGGCTCTGTGCGGACATTGAGGAGCCTGCTTGGGATTGTCTCTCTCTCCCTCTCCGCCCCTCCCCTGCTTGTACACTCTCTCTCTCTCTCTCAAAATAAATACATAAACTTAAAAAAAAGAAGGCAACTAACATCAAAGGGTAATGAAGTCAGAAGGGTGGGGTCCTAATCTAGTAGGATTGGTGGCTTTATAAGAGGAGGAATAGAGAGAGATTTCTCTGTCTCTCCCTCTCCACGTGCGTGCACTGGAGAGGCCACGGGGAGACACAGGGAGAAGGTCGCCATCTGGAAGCCAGATAGATAGAGAGTGCTCACCGTAAATGGAATCCGCCAGCACCTTGAATTTGAACATGCAGCTTCCAGAACTATCTGTTGTGTAAGCCCCCCAGTCTGTGGTGTTTTGTTATAACAGCCTGAGCCAACCAAGACCTCGGTGCAGACGGGGCTGCTTCACAGAGACACATCCGAGCCGCCCGGGGGCTTGCTGGGCAACCAGAGAAATCTTCCTGGGGGAGGAGGGCCTTGGCTGAGAAATGGGGATGGAGAAAGGACGGGGGGGGGGTAGGGGGGTGGGGAGACCTCCCCAGGAAAATGGTGATTGAAGAGGCAAAGCCATCTTCCGAAAATATGTTCTGGAAAGATGCTGTGCTCTTTTCTGTGGTTAAAATTCCACGTTGTGTCAAGAAGATTTATGTTTCCATCTTAAAAAAAGAATCATGCCAGGCATTTTAAAAAAACCTCTTAAAAATAGAAAAATGAGGAGAAACGAGCGGTTGGAGAAGTAGAAATGTGAAGCTGATGTGTTTACTGCTTTAGGCCAGAGGAAGAGTTGAGGGGGGTGGTTCGTGGGTCTCCCCTTCTTCCCGCCCCGAACCCACACACCGGAGGTGTGGTGCATGCACCTGCGGTGAAGACGGCCTGCCCGGAGCGCAATGAGTAAGCAGCGAACCCATTTTCTCGGGTCGGGAACGTGCCTGTTGCTGAGGGAACCAGTTCCGAAAAGAAGGGAATCTGAAGTGAATGCCTCGTCTCCTCTGTTTTGCCCCAAAGTGACTGTCGGAGCTGGCTTCGCAGAGACGAGTAGAGTCTGGTTTGATTCCAAGTTAGGAGACATCCAAAGTTGCAGCCAAGTACGATCAAAGAGGCCAGTGTCTGAGCAAAACCCCAGACGGGTGTGTGGGATCCCCGTGCAAAGCAGGACTGAGGCCGGAGGGCCCCGAAGAGGGGCGACTGACCCTGGGGTCAAGGGTGGCACCGTCCTAGAAGGCCCGCGGGGTGGGAGGGCTCCCAGGCAAGCGCGACGCAGACCCCCGGGGCCCTCCCGTGCGGCAGAGGATGGGGCAGCGGTGAAGAACCAGACAGGGAGCAGGTGTCCGTGTGGACACAGAGCGCCGAGTACCCGGGGCCCCGACCTGCCCTAACTCCCCTGGTACCTAGAAGCTACCCAGGAAGAAGGAGGAGGCCCCAGACTGACCAAACCTAGGTCTCTGCCACTTCTGGTGAATGGCACTCTAAGTTTAAATTACGAATAACAGAATAAAAAGGAAGATTTATTTCTTGAAGACCGCTATCGGCTACACTTCATTTCGTGCAGCCAATTTTATTCTAAGTTCCTACCGTGGGAAGAAGCACATTTGGAAAGAAGGAAGATAACTCGCCCGTGGGTCTATTTCCTGCCCCGGAATCGGGTAACGAGACCAAGGAGAGGATTTGTTTCCGGGGGAAGAGTAACAGAAGGTGAGGGTAGAAATGTGCGCGACTCAGGCCTCCTGATGGCCTCCTGGGTGCCATCCGGGTGCCCAGGGCTCCACAAGAACTCTGCACCTGACTCTCCCTGGCCAGGAAGTGCCTCCGGGTCACAGCCCCACCTCCCTTGCCCTGTAGACCTTTGCAGGTGGAGGCTGTGTTTGGTCCTCTCTCCGCCCGCGCTGACTGCAAAGTCAGCCTTCACTAAGTGAGTGTTCACTGTGTTTGGGGAAAGGGAACGAATGTAACGAAACAGCAGAAAACAGCATCACAGGTGTTTAAAAGGAGAAAGAAAACTGAAGCCTGTGTCCCTTGAATACCACCTGCCAGTTCACTCCCACAGGTATTTAAATATATCAATTTGGGGCGCCTGGGTGGCCCAGGGGGTTAAGCGGCCGACTCTTGATTTCAGCTCGGGTCATGATCTCATGGGTTCGTGAGTCGAGCCCCGCATGGTCTCTGTGCTGGGATTCTCTCTCTCTCTCCGTCTCTGCCCCTCAGCCCTGCTTGCCTGCTCTCTCTCTCAAAATGAATAAAGAAACATTAAATATATATATATATACATATATATATATATTCTTTCAATATACCCAACACCCTAAGGTAGATACATTAATTGCATTTTGCAGATGAGGAAACACGTCCAGGGAGGTTAAGTGGTTTTCCCAAAGTCACTCAGCTGGTAAACGGCAGAGAAATTCTTCGAACCCAAAGGTGTCTTGCTCTAAAAACCTTTGCTCTCCCCACTAAATTGGTTGCCTGTGACAACTGTGAAGGAATGTCTGTGGGGCGAAGGGCCACTCACCTCCTCTTTGAAAGTCACACCCCCTTTTACAGGCCTTACTCATGGAATCGCACCCACCACCGAGCGTCTTGCTTGTGTAAGGTGCCCGCCGCAGGTGCTGGGGGGGGGGGGGGGGCAGTGGCGCCAGGCACACAGCCCCGCCTTCTGCTGCTTGTCCGGGACACCCGGGGCCCCGGGGGCGGTGGGAGGATGTGGGAGAAGCCCCCTGACTCAATCACAAGTCCCAGAGCTTAACTTGAAACCCGTCAAGTAGGATCCGGTTCAATTAGCATAAAAGCAAATTAGCAATTACCAAGCTGTCAAGTCACAGCAGAGGCTCAGGAATTTCAACAACTATCAAGACATCATTTAAAAATATTTAATTCCACTTACATCATTCCAGCTGGGGAATCAGATTGCTTTTGCTTGGTTAGAGGTGTTCTTTGGGGGAAAAGCATGAAAAGTGCCAAAAAGTTTCTCCCCCCACATAATGAGCAGACACGCGGAGAGCTGTGTAGACACGTTAGAGATTTACATGGAATAACAAAGCATGTTACCCAGCTTCCTGGAGACAGTATAAACTTCAAATAAGATTGGAAATCCATCATGCCTATGTTGATCAGATAATTAACAACATTTGCTGTCAGTGCCGTCTAATGCTACAACGCCTCAGGACGGTCCCTTTCTGCACTTAAACTTCTGAATCAGGCTTCCGTGGACAGGTAGTCACAGGTCCTGGTTCTCCGAGGGCGAGCAGCTCTCTCTGAGGGTGTGTCCCCAACATCTACAGACAGCAACCCTGTGAGATAGAAATTATTATCCCCATTTTACAGGTGAAGAAACCGAGGCATGGGATGTTTAAGGAACTTGACCAAGTGATAGAAGCCATATCCAAACATAATGACTGCAGATCTAGAAAGTGCTTGGATGAAAAAGCCAATCTCAAAAGGTTATATACCGTAAGGCTCCATTCGGCAACATTCTTGAAATGACGAAATTCTAGAAAGGAAAGCAGATTAGTTGTTGCCAGGGGTTGGAGTCGGGGTGCAGGGAGGAGGGAGGGGGGTGTCATTATATGACAGCGACAGGAGGGATCGTTGTAGTGTTGGAACCATGCTGTGTCTTGACTATGGTGTCAGAGATGCGGACCTTCACACGTGATAAGGTTGCACAGAACTTAACATGCACAGAATCGAGTACGTGTGAAACCGAGGTATCTGAATCAGAGGCACAGGTCTATGTCAATATGCTATTGGGCTCAGTTCTGAAAAATGCACCCATTAGAGGAAAACGGGTAAAGAAAACATGGGGTCTCGCTGTGCTGTTTCTTAGAATAACTTATAAATGTATAATCATCTCAAAATCAAAACTTCCAGTTTAAAAAATAGCATTTATAAAAAGTGCATGGGGACACCCATCAAATGTAGTATATATCTAAGAGGCTGTGATGTGATGTGCAGAATTTGTAGTTGTTTCCATCTGTCTAACAGCATTTGGTTTTTAGAGAATGAACAACTGGGGTGGGGGGAGGGCAGGGGGAGAGAGAGAGAGAGAGAGAGAGAGAGAGAGAGAGAGAAGTTCAAGCAGGTTCCATGCTTAGTGTGGACCCTGATGTAGGCTCGATCCTCTGACCCTGAGATCACGACCTGAGCCCAAATCAGGAATCAGACTCTCAACCGACTGAGCCACCCAGGCACCCCTTCTCTAACAACTTTTACAAATTCTATTTTAAGGTTCTATACATGCTGTGAACTTCAACTAAAAAAGGTATAATAAAAATAAATGCGTTTTGGCTTAAAAAAAAAAGTGCTCAGAAATTTAGAGGAACGATTCCCTTCTTGCTGAAAGAATGATGAGGACGATGTTTGAGTTCGGTCTTGAAGGATAAGGATAAGGTGTGTCTTGACAGGTCAGGTGAAAAGGAAGAATGTTCCATGGCGAAAGGACAGAAGCCAAGTTCAGACAATTCAAGACAAATACAGTCTGGGTTTTCGAGAACTGGTCCCATTCAGACAGGATGCACAGTCCCAATCCGTACTTGCTTAATCTTCAACAATGTTGATTTTTTTTTTCAGTTTTGGGGTAAAGTTACATTCAGTTTTTGTTTTCCTTTTGAACGTTTTTTTTCTACTTACTTAAAAATTGCGTGTCTCCCCCTGCGCTTGTCCTCTCAATGCCCTGTTCTCGGCTGTCGAGGAGACTCCGCTCGTGGTGATGGAAAAACCATGGCTCGACAACCAAAAGACCTCAGTTCAAATCACTATTCCATCCCTCGCTTGCAAGCTATCATCCCACAAGTATCTGGACTTCAGTTTCCTCTTTTGTAAAGTGGAGATTATATTACCTACCTTGTAGGGTTGTTATGACCACCCAGCAGCACTGTATACGTCAAAGTGCTTTGCCAATGGCAAAGTGCTAAAGAGATGTGAATTGCTAATATCGACAAACTCACTCACATGAAGGTATGCATTACTGATAACAGCTTCGTATCCGGCTCTTTGAGGACAATCACTGTGGGAGACAGTACAGGCTTGGAGAAAGGCAGACCCGATCCAGATTCCCGATATGCCACTGCATTAGGGGAACCTCATCCCCTTGTGCAAACCCTGTCACGTTTCAGTTTCCTGGTCTGTGAACACGAGTAAGAGAACCTCACAGGGTTGTCGTAAGAATGAAATTGTGACAAGTAAGCAACATACATTAAGTTCAGCGAGATAATTTCTATAAAGTACGTAAAATATATGTCATTCGCTATTACTATTATTATTAATATTTCAAAGGAGTGTCTTTTCAAGTGATGGGAAGGTAACCCCTGGGCTTGGCTTAGATGCATTCTACTGCCCAACCCACGCTCTTCCCGCCCCAACCTCACCTCGGTTTCAGCCGTCCATCTTCCTCCACGGTCCTAAAATGCCCACCTCACTCCTTGTGCAGAGGCCTCCTCAGACATCTCTTGCTTAGTGAAGCCCATTCTCTGGTAGATTCTGCCGGAAAGCATTAGGGTGCAGCGTTCCCCAAGTTCTTGTCCGTTTTAAAAACTGTCTTACAGGGGCGCCTGGGTGGCTCAGTCGGTTAAGCATCCGACTTTGGCTCGGGTCGTGATCTCACGGTTTGTGAGTTCGAGCCCCGCATCGGGCTCTGGGCTGATGGCTCAGAGCCTGGAGCCTGGTTCTGATTCTGTGTCTCCCTCTCTCTCTGCCCCTCCCCCCACTCACACTCTGTCTCTCTCTCAAAAACAAACCAAAAAAAAATTTTTTTTAATTTTTTCTTGGATTATCATTTTGAATATTAGCTCTGTCTCATTTTATTTCTTTCCTTGGGGATTCCAGTAACACGGATGTAATTCCCTCCTTGAGTGTCCTTCCCACAACTTACTCTCTAATTTTAGTTGTTTCCATCTTTTTAAAAAAATTTTTTTTTAATGTTTATTTATTTCTGAGACAGAGAGAGACAGAGCATGAGTGGGGGAGGAGCAGAGAGAGAGGGAGGGAGACACGGAATCAGAAACAGACTCCAGGCTCCCAGCTGTCAGCACAGAGCCTGACGCGGGGCTCAAACTCACGAACCGTGAGATCATGACCGGAGCTGAAGTCTGGTGCTCAACCGACTGAGCCACCCAGGCGCCCCTCTCCAATTTTTTTCCTGAACTCAGTCGCCCTTTTCTTGATCTCTTCCTAGTTGTTGTTGTTTACATCTTTCTTCTTAGTCTTTGAACTTCTGATTCACCGTGGTTTTATCCTCAAATGCATCTTTGAGTATATTTAATTCTGTTCGAACTGTCCTCTGGTCTGGGGCGCTGCTAACACTGGGTGGACCCCTCGATCTTTTCCGTATCGGTGCCCGTGGCATCGGTGTTTTGCTGGACTCCCGGCTGAACTTCACTCTGTCCTGTCAGCGGGAAAGTCCAAGGGCTCCAGTAGATGTTTTTGTTTGGTTCGTTCGGCAGCGAGGGCAGTGTTTGCATGTTCTCCCACGTGTGGCTCATTTTTCTTGCAGGACCCCAAACTTTCTCCTCTTGTTCCTGCCCCCTTCCAGCACCCAGTTTTTAAAAGACTCCTTCCTCTCTCCCTCCCTATTTGCCTTTCTAGCCTCAGAAGCTGGCTTTTATTATTTATTTAATGTTTTATGCGTTTTTGAGGGGGGGAGGGGCAGAGAGAGCGGGGACAGAGGATCCGAAGCGGGCTCGGTGCTGAGAGCAAAGAGCCCGACGCGGGGCTCGAACTCACGAACCGCGAGATCGGGACCCGAGCCGAACTCGGACACTTAACTGAGCCAGCCAGGCACCCCTAGAAGCTGGCGTTCTTAAAGACAGCTCCTTCGAACTACACGTCGTTTTAAGTCCCTTCCTGGAGTCTGTGTCCTGATCTATCCAAAGACACTCTTCATGTTTTCATATTTAGGGTCCATTTTGTCTTTGTGACGATGGCTGTGGACCAGCTTCAGGCTCCTCACCAGCACCACTCTTCTCTCCTGCTTCTGTTTTTCCTGGTTTGACTTCACTGTCTTTTTTTTAAATGGTTATATATTCTTGAGACAGAGAGAGAGAGAGAGAGAGTGACAGAGCGCAAGCAGGGGAAGGGCGGAGAGAGAGGGAGACGCAGAATCCGAGGCAGGCTCCAGGCTCTGACCTGTCAACACAGAGCCCGACGCGGGGCTTGAACCCACAAGCTGTGAGATCATGACCTGAGCCAAAGTCGGAAGCTTAACCAACTGAGCTACCCAGGCGCCCTTGGACTTCACTTTCTACAAAGCCTGAGGTCGGGTGAAGAACATGAGAAATTGTGTTATTGGATTTGGTGGATTTTTTCTCTCGTAACTTATTTGGAAGAATGGGCATTCTCTGCCTTCGAATTTTTCTGACAGTGAACATATGTACAGATTTTTCCCCAGAGCATTAGAAATGAGGAAAGACTCCCGAATTCCTTTCATGAATCAAGTGTAACATTGGTACCTGTGCCTGATAAAGACGGGAGGAATATAAGATCGCTACGAACCAATATCACTCGTGAGTATCAATGCAAAAATGCTAAATAAACTATTAGCCGGAAACATAAAATACCACGGTAAGAAAACACTTAAGAAATGAACAAGCCGATTTCATCCCAGCAATGCAATATTTACAACATGTGGGGCTACACAGATTAACTACAGGGCTCAGTCGTATGGCATCTGCCAAGGCATCGTGAATATATAGAAAATCAGCTTGCCAAATGAAAGGAGGAATATGAATTATACATCCAAAAACCCACCCAGACAGCACGCAACGCTTTTAGGAGACAATATTTGTCAAAAGTTGAGTTAGCGAACACATCGAAACGCACTTAAGGCAGGGTTTTGACTCTCGCTGGATGAGTTTCAAACACCTTTGTGTCCATGTTAACGCTGGCTCCTTCCCTGAGCTGTGTTCAGATATAGATGTTGTCGTCCTCTTCCAGCAAGGACGGGGCCAACCGTTCTAAGGTGCCCCCTCCCCGGGCCCCGGCCTCCTGTGAGCCACATGTTCTCCTGAACTGAGCCACGTGTCCGTAGACTAAGCTACCACGGTGGGTTTGGTCCGTCCTTCAGTCCTCCTCCCTCCTGTCTCATCTGGTTCGCCCTGGTTTCCAACGAAAATGGCTCTAACAGTAGGAAAAGGCTAGTCCTACGTTCTAGGCCCTGCTGTGCTTAGTAGGTGCGAGATTTTAAACAAAACACAGAATGGTCTACCTCCGTTTCCTCGTCTGTAAAATAGATCTTCATCCTTCACGGGGTTGTCGTAAGGCTGAAATGATCTAGTCCTTTGAAAGGAAGAAAGAAACACACGCAGAAAAGCGCAAACATACAAGTACATGGTCCTTGTTGCATAAGGGGGACAGGGTGGCTGTCATTGTAAGCTTTGGGCCAGGAAGTCTGACAATTACTACAGTTTAATCAAGAATACATCCTGGGGCGCCTGGGTGGCTCAGTCGGTTAAGCGTCCGACTTCGGCTCAGGTCATGATCTCACGGTCCGTGGGTTCGAGCCCCTCGTCGGGCTCTCTGCTGATGGCTCAGAGCCTGGAGCCTGCTTTGGATTCTGTGTCTCCCTCTCTCTCTGCCCCTCCCCTGCTCACGCTCTGTCTCTCTCTGTCTCAAAAATAAATAAAAACATTAAAAAAAAAAAAGAATACATCCTAATTCCCCTCCCCCCCATCTAAATTTACAGCTTAACAATAACTACTTTAGCCAGGAAGCTCTAACTGCTTTCATTCAATGAAATAAAATGAATGTCTCATTTCGCTCGTTCTTTCACACAGAGAAAATTCCTCTCAACAATTACAGGAAGAAATCACGTGACAGAGACAGTTCTCCGGTGACTAATCTTGTGGAATACCTGTCTGTCTCCTCCTCGGGTTCCAGAACAATCTACCCACTGAGAACAAAGCCGACTGACATGCTCTTCCCCACGCAGAGAATGCACAGGCTGGTTCCCAAGGCTTGAACACCCACCATCTCTCCAACAAACAAAAGCCTGACAATTTGTGCAGTGCTCTTTCTTTCTTTCTTTCTTTCTTTCTTCCTTTCTTTCTTTCTTTTTTAGGTCAAAACACCAAGTAAAGATCAAAGACATTTGAATTTGAAATATACAAATCCTTGACACTTCGGATCGGGATCTCTGCCTGGGACCACAAAAGAACATTCAAGTCTTCTGACATATTTGTAGCACGGGGTAGGCTCCCTCGACGCTCGAAATCCCTGTCAAAAGAGGTCTGCATAACGCAAACCCGCTCATGACCTGGTGGTTGATTAGATTACAACAGAGTCTCTTCAACAACTTCGTTTATTAAAAAAAAAAAAAAGTTTTGGGGGCGCCTGGGTGGCTCAGTCAGTTGAGCATCTGACTCTTGGTTTGTGCTCAGGTCACGATCTCATGGGTCACGAGTTTGAGCCCCGCATCAGGCCGTGCACTGGGATTCTCTCTCTCCTTCTCTCTCTGCCCTCCCCTACTCGTGCTGCCTTCTCTGTCTCTCTCGAAATAAATAAATAAATAAACTTCACCAAAAAAAAAAAAAAAAAAAAAAAGTTTATTGAACTCCCATTATGTGGCAGGCACCACACTATGTCTCAGCTGCCCAGTGCAGAACACCCAGATGGGGTCCCTGCCTGCGGGGATCTGACCATCCAACCTGACAGACTCAGACATTAATCCAATAACTAGACAAGCGCCTCGCTCTTCCGAGGCAAGGGTGTCGAGGAAGGCTTCACGGTCTTCATGGTTGCAAAATGGCTGCAGCTGTCTGGGCATCACACCCAAATCTCACAAGGGCTAGAAGAGGTTCCCCTCGGCCAGACTTGTTTCTCATACCTGTGTCAAAGCCAGTCACAGAAAAGAATGAGACCCCCGTGACAGGACTGCACCTTCCTCTAATGCCATGGTGGCATCTAGACAGAACCGGCCACGATGAGGGAGAGAGAGATTTTGAATGACAAGCCAACTGCCCACTTCCCCCTACTGGGTTCCGGGCACTTCTTTTTTTCTCCTTGTACCGTTTCATTTTTAGTCACTGTAAGCAAGGACTTTGAATGCCAACCGCACAGTCATTACAAAGGACTTGCCCTGTGGAGTTTATTACAATGGATTTCCATTCCATTTCATTTGTTTAGTAGAAAAGTCATATTCAAAACTCACATTTTCCTCCCCTCTGGGGGCCTCCACTGTTCAGATTCATACCATCAACAAGCAGTCCTAAAAGCCTGTCGGATAATCTAAATGAAAAGGAGAACAAGAAAGATTTCTGTGTTGTTTGTCTGTAATATCCTAGGGCAAGACTTGAATTTGTTCATTTGGAACAATATTGCAGCTTGCAAAGCCTATGAAAACTCTCAGTGCTATAAAAACATCTAATAAATGCAGCTCTTAAAAACAAAATTAGTACAGGAACAGAGTTTCTTTGTTATTCTGTAGCTTTAAAAACACTAACAAATAAAGTTAATGTGATATCTTTAACTTAAAAGCATTAGATGGTTTTAGTATCTGGGGCTTCAGCAGATGATGTTTCATGGAATTCGCAAATACGGTGACCACAGCCCATTTTATGAGAGTACTTTTTTAAAGTTTATTTATTTTGAGAGAGAGAAAGAGAGTACAAGCAGGGGAGGGGCAGAGAGAGAGGGAGAGAGGGAGAGAATCCCGAGCGGAGCCTCTCTCAGTGCAGAGCCCCATTGCAGGGCTCGAACCCACAAACTGTGAGATCGTGACCTGAGCTGAAATCAAGAGTCGGACACTCAAGTCGGAGTCACCCAGAGGCCCCGAGCACCTTTTGTGTGTGAAGATGCCTTACCCAAGGACGCTCCCACCCCTCCCCCTGCTCATAAAGTGTTGCCTTTAATTTCCCGATGAACACCCTCCCACCCTCCCCTAAGCCCCCACCCCACCCCCACTCTCGTCCCCAAGACTCACACATGACTCCTGGACATCGTACCTTGTCTCTTAGCTCCGTTCCTTTGCCCAAGATCTCCCTCCGTCTAAAGTACCCCCCACGTCGCCACTCCCTTCCTTGCTCAAATAATTCAGCCCATCCTGCTTCTTAGTCTCCGGGAACATGTCCTCAGTGCCCGCACCCACTGCCATCGACCGTGTGCTGGGACACTCGGCAAGTCCTCTTTGCCCCACATGACCCCTCATTGCACTACTACTCTGATAAAGCCAGCTTCGCCACGGACACTGCCCTGGGCCCCACGCTTCCGGGGTGCCGCTCTGACCTTCGCCAGCTACCCCTCCCCGTGGGTCAAGGCCGAGGAGATGCGCCCACCTGGAGCCCATGCCCCTCCCGATCCAGATGGTGCTCCAGGTGCCCAGGCTTCTGGGAACTCCCACTCAAATGACCCCCAGTGTGCTTTGGGCCACCCTCCCGAAGGGGACACAGGCTGGTGGGCACACAGGCTCCTGGGGCCAAGGACGAACCAGGCAGTGGCCGTTGGAGAGGCTGGAGGCAGCTGAGGCTCCTGACTCCCGGGCATGGGGAGAGAAGAGACGGGCAGACCTTGGCGTTGGGCTGGGGCTGGAGGTCACCATACGGCCGCCTTTCCACACGAAACCCCGATTCACTCAGGAATTCTAAAGGCATTCCTTGCCTTCCAGGTACTCGTGTCAAGACAGGAGAAGGGGTTCTGCTTCCTCTAACACCTCATAGTAGACGGACGGGCCACGGGCGTCCTCTTGTGCCCCCGGCCCGCCCTACAAGCCTTAGGGGCAGGTCTGCGACAAGTCCCCTTGCGTGATGCTCGGTATGATGGGCCCCTGGGAGGGTTGTTGGTGCGGGTTGCCCTCCAGACTTCGGGGGATTGGCTGAGGTAACCTTTACCTCCTGGAGTAGCCAGGTGGCCTTCCCCAGGGGAGACCAGCCCCCACCCTCCAGAACATTCTCTGGAGAACTTCTTACAGCGTTGACCAAGTAGCCTGAGTTCCAACAGCTTGGTGTTTCATATCAATTGTTTCTGTTTGAAATTTGCCTCGCGGTAACACTTAGGTTGCAGTTTTTGTGATGATATTTGATTCTGAGGGAATTCAGTCTGCCACAGTAACTTCGATGGAAGATTTCTTGCGGCGCCATAGAATCCGCTGCCCGCTGAATGTGGGCATCGGGCGCTGTGCCCGCCGGGAGACGCGGCTGGTGGTCACATTTTTGTAACTTGTGACACTCTGGACCAGGGGCTCCCAAGTGCCCGACATATAGAGACGACACAGAACCACAAAAAAATCGGTCTGGGGCAGGCACAGGGATCTGGGTCGGCCAGGATTTTGTGAGTTTGGGTTTTGTTTCGTTTTGGTTTTCTAGCTTCCCGGGCGATTCCAGGGGACTTTGTGTGGCGGTCACTGCCCAAACTAGCAAGGGGCCCGGGTTTCAATTCCGCAGACCCTCATCACATGCCAGGCCCTGTACCATTTGGTTGCACGCGTGATCTTCTTTTGAACCTTCCCGGCCATCCTGTGAGATAGGAAGTCTTCATTCTCCTCTCCAACAGAGGAGAAAACGGAGCTAGGGGAAGGCTGAGTGGTTCTCAAGATCACAAGCCGAGTTCATGGTGAATCTAGGGCTTAACTAAAGACTTCTGGCTCCAAGGCCAGCGGCCTTCCGCGGGAGCACCGGCCAACGGCAGCCTTGAGAAATCGCTCAGCCCGCACTGCGTTAGCAAAAAGGTTTATGGCCCAGCTTTCTCTTCGGAGACATCAGTTTGTCAGGATAATTCCCGGTCGCTGTGCATTCTCCACATTTAAGAAAAAAGCCTGGCAGCAGCACTTAGAAGTTCAGGTGGCTCCCGCCACGATGAAATCAGGGCTGGCCAAGGGAACCATGGCGTTTCTAAAGACGTCGGTCTCTGAGGCCATAATGGGCCATTAGTGAAGGGAAAAGCTCTCAGTCCCCTGACAACGCCGTTTAATGCAAGAACACGAGAAAGCTTTTACAGCTTCAAGAGCAAACGCACGAGGTTTCACTTTTTCAAACGCGGTTCCCCCATGAAAGCTCTGCCCTCAGAACGGTCCCCAAAGGGTATTTCTTGCCAGTAATTTTGCAGTCGTAACGGCATCGGCTTGTTTCCTACGGTTGTTTTCAGAAACACTGGTGCACGGATCCTGTTTGTTCAAAGGTCCCTTGAGAGATGAAATCTGCTTTTAGGGATTGTTGCCATCCATCCCCCAAATAGCCTCTTCTCTCTGGCAGAAGGAACCGGGGACTTGCCCATCTTTCTTCCTGTCTCCTTATCGCCCTCTCTCCTCCCTCCCTGAAGGCCCGTTGTTCTGCACTCCAAGCACAAAGCACCCCTCTCCATTCTTCTTTCACGTGACCGTGACCCTGACCGTTTTCTCCGACCTCTTTTCTTCCTAGATACGCCGGTTTCTTGGCCGCTCTGATATTTCTGTGGAGCGATCGGAAGGGTCGCGAGGAGTCAAGTTTAGCGCGAAGCCTGAAGATGTCTTTGGGGCTCCCCCTTTTTTCCCATAAACACAAGCTCTTTGCTTGGATAAACATCTCTGGGTAGCTATATGGCTTTATATACAATGTTTACAAAGTGTATAACTAGTCCTACACTATGCTTCTAAATATATATGTATATGATTATATCATATTCGTAATTAATATATAATATATTTAATATAATGCATACCTATATTTGAAGGGTAGTGATTTGTATACACTTTTTTACACAACCACATTTCTGCATTACCTTTGTTTACACAGATTTTGGGGGGGTTCTTTTGGGTTTTTCAGCGATAACATGTGACAATAACGATTATTTTACCTCTTCCTTTCTACTGTGTTTGCCTCATTTCTCTTTCTCATCTAATTGGCATCAGCTCTTTAACAATGTTAAATAATAGCGTGATACAAAGAACTTTCAGAAAATTCACCGTATGTCAGGCCACAAAGAAAATCTTAGTAAACTTCAAAGAATGGAAATTGTACAAGCAACATCCTCCGATGGTAATACGACAAAAGTTGTGATGTCAGCAATACAATAAACAAAAAAATCTCTTCTACCTGGAATTAAGATACATACTATTAAACAAACAGAACCTACAAGATGGGCAAACATCTTGTAGGGCAAACAGAACCTACAAGATGAATTTACCCAGCTTCTTGAAAATAAAATGGACTGAAAACATATCAGTACCGATGGGATATGCAAAAGCGATTATCCAGGGAAAATGTATAGTATTAATGTCACGTAAGTAGAGTGCTACTCTGGATGACAGAGTAAGCTAAAAACAAAACAAAACAAAACAAAACAAAAAAAAAAGAAGAAAAAATAAGGATAAAGCAATTTAAGGAGTTAAGAAAAAGAAAAACAGTGGAAGTAATAATAAAAAATCTGGCTCTGAAGGTGAAAACCCTCAAAAAAAAAGACAAATCATCAGCTAACCTAACCAGGAAAGAACTAAGCCATACACCTGATGAGTCTACTCCGAAAAGCACAGCCCCATCTCACTAGTGAACGTCAATGCAACACCCTTAACTAGAAAATTAACAGAGAGACTCTAACAGCTTTTTACAAAACATTTGTAATCCAAAACTCGTTCATGTAGAAAACCCAATAAAATAGCAATTAAAAGATATCTCCTTGGGTGCCTGGGAGGCTCAGTCAGTTAAACATCCGACTTCGGCTCAGGTCATGATCTCGCGGTACGTGAGTTCGAGCCCCACGTCAGGCTCTGTGTTGACAGCTCAGAGCCTGGAGCCTGCTTTGGATTCTGTGTCTCCCTCTCTCTCTGCCCCTCCCCTGCTCATGCTCTGCCCCTCTCTCCTTCAAAAATAAACGTTTAAAAAAAGATAATTTCTCAACATGATTTCACATATATAATATATATATATATAATGTATTATGTATAATATATATATGATATATTATATGTAATATATATATATGATCCAACATTGCATTAATGGAAAACACTTGAAGATTTTCACTAAAGTGAGGAACAAGTCAAGGATTTGTCAAGGAACAAGACAAGACAGCGTTAGCACTGTATTGGAGTATCAGCCAATGCAATTAGGCAAGAAAAAACAAGAAGAGGCATAAGAATTAGGAAAAAAAAAAAGGTAAAATTCTCACTATCCACAAATGATGCGATTTTATCAGTGGAAAACCCCCAAACAGCGATGGAAATACTGTTACAAACAATACAATTCAGTTAAGTAGCAAGGTACAAAATGAACATAGAAAAATTGATAGCTTTCATATGTAAGAACAGCAACCACTTTAAAACATACTTCATTCATATCTAAAGCATTCATTCATTCAAGTCTACAGACTTTGTCACAGTTTGTGTTCTCGGGGAAGCAGCTGCCAGGATGGAGTCAGAGTGCAGAAAGTTGAAAGTGAAGGAGGCTGTGTGGGAAAGGAAGAGCCCTCAGACCCCTCATCTGTGAGAGTCTCCACCAGCCCAGCAGGAGATCCGGAGTTAGCGTCGTCCTGTGTTGGTCAGAAGAATAGCCAGGCTATTAGAATGGCCTGACTCAGCCGATGGCCAGGGCCCCCCTGAAAACATAACCAGCACAAGAGGTGGACTCGGATATTTTGTGATGTATAATAAGAAGTATATATTTGGTCGTCTTCCTATTTCTGGCAGAGCTCCGGTGAAACCCTAGGAATTTCCTAAGTGATGAGAGCCACAAAGTGTCTTTTGCAATGTTAATGAGGTGACTTTTGGCCCCACTGAGGGATCTCACTGGTTGCCAGGCCCTTTCCAATTCATGGGATTGGAAGGTTGGAGGCTTCAAGCCCACTGCCTGACCTCCAGGGACAGGAGAGGAATATTGCAAATGTGATTATCAGAGGAATTGACAGCCAATGATTTAACCAATCATGGCTATGAAATGAAAACTCTACAAAATCCCCAAAAGGATGGGGTTCAAAGAGCTTCTGGGTTGGGGAACACACGGAGATTTGGGGAGAGTGGCACCCTAGAGAAGGCATGGAAGCTTTGCACCCCTTTCCCATGCTCTGTGCTTGATGCACCTCATCCCTCTGTCCGTTCCTGAGTTATATCCTTTTATAATAAACCAGTAATCCAATAGGTACAATGTTTCTCTGAGTTCTGCTAATTAATCGAACAAATTAATCCAACCCAAGAGAAAGTCATGGGAGACTCCCATCTGTAGAAACTCCCACCTGATCTGTTGATCGGATGCCCATATGACAACCCAGACTTGCTACCTGTAAAAGAAGGAGGGGCAGTGGCAGGTGGGGAGTGCAGCCTGGTGGGACTGAGTCCTTAACCTCTGGAGTCTGACACTATCTCCAGGTAGGGAGTGTCAGAACTGAGTTGAATTGTAGGACAACCCGCTGGCATGAGAGAATTGCTCGGTGCTGGGAGAAAACCCGCACACGCATTGGAATTGGGTGCAGCATCTTGTCCTGGAAAAAGTACCTGCTGGAGACGATCAGCTAACCGCCTGCTTCTCGCTGGAGAGACATTTGAGCAGCGTGTTTCTGTGTCTTCCAGAACATCCAAAACCCACATGGGAAACAAAACTAGAAAGCCCTCTTGAGACAACAAAAGGATGCGAACAAATAGAAAGACATCCTTTGTTCTGACAAGGAAACTCAACATCATAAACATGTTAGTTCTCCTGAAATTAAGTTAGAGGTGGAAATGCAGTCCAATAAAAATACCATCAGAGTTTTGGTTTGTTTGTTTGCTGGAGCTGAACAAGTGGATTATGAAGTTCATTTGGAAAAACAAAAAGCAAGCAAAAAACAAGCGAGTTTTAAAAATTGTTATTTATCGGAGGAGAGAAGGAATAGGAAGGATAGAGAGAACAGGTTTAGGTCAGTCTTCCCTGAATATGCGTGTTTTATAGATTTGATGTAAATATTTTACGTATTTGGAAACAATAATACACTTTACAAAGCAATCCCTTAAAATAAGGGCAAAATAAAACAGATGACCCTCTCCGTGTCTCTGCATGTGACCCATCCCCATAGAGAACACTATTCCAAGTGATTTTAAAGCATGGCATCTTGATTTTACCCACCAAGGGGGATATAGCCTCTGAACAAAACAAACACCCCCGCCGAAGAGGGCTTAAACTGATTTTTGCTATTCATATTATTGGTCATAGTTTTGTAGCATTACTCCGAAACTATTGCGTGTGCATTTGTGGCATAAAAAAATAAGCATTAGGTTCAACTCACTGAAACTGGAATTTGTGGAGTGGGAGAAGGAAGTGTAGCGTAAAGTCAACAAGCCTAACAAAAACTGCGTAAGTCTGTAATTTGCTAGTGAGGGCCACTAACAAACATGAAAACAATGACTAATCCAGAAATTAGATGCTCCCCCAGCTCCCAGTTGTGGTCACTAACACCATTTCTTTTTATTTATCTGTTTATTTATTTTTATTTTGAGAGAGAGATAGTGCATGAGCAGGGGAGAGGGGCAGAGAGAGGGAGAGAGAGAATCCCAATCAGGCTTCGTGTTCAGTGCAGAACCTGACATGGGGCTCGGTCCCACGACCTGGGATCACGATCTGAGCTGAGGTCAAGAGTCAGACGCTCAACCAACTGAGCCACCCAGGCGCCCCAATACCATTTCTCACTAAAAGGAAGCCAGGCCTCCTTGGAGGAATAACTGATTCCAGGCCTGGGACAGGCAGTGTGATGGAGAGCCCAGAACATATTCACACCAGAGGCAAGGAGTTATCAAAGATTACTAGAGTCATGGTGAATGAATTGACGAGTAAAGAGAATCCCACAGCCCAAAATTGGATAATTTGAGCATTAGCAAGGTTAGTCACCTCAAAAGATCAAAACATACCAAATATGTCTAAAATAGTGAGTTCACAATGATAGGAAAAGCAAAACGTAAAATTCCTCATTGGTCACCTTTGGGGAATACTAAGAAACCAACTCTGGAAAACTGAAAGATTAAGAGACAGAGTCAAGCATTTATCCTACTGTTCCCATATGAAATGTACCTTGGGATAGCCAAAGAGTTGATGAGGGGAATATTCTTTCTACTGAAGGAAGCCAGCTTAAGAAGAAATGGTAGAGTTAGAATATTACCACTTAGCAACCTCTGAGGAATTAATAGTTGTCAGCAATAATCATCGAAGGTTGTTGACGTCACAAAAAGAGACCGCCAGATACTATGTGCCTCCCGATGGAAATACGTAGCTCATCTATGAAGTAGGATTTCCCCCCCAAATTAAACCTAAGACCGATGAAATCTTTAGATCTAACTACCAATTTACGAGAAAAACAGTGGACAGAGGAACATGTCAAATGACACCATGGAGATGTAATCAGCGAAATCCATACCATGGGATATTGAACGGGACAAACAGTTGGATTTCCTCACAATAACAAAGAGTGGGGGTGAGGTGGGAGCAGGGCACAAGCCCAGATGACGAGAGTCCTAAATTCTTACGCTGAGAGTTCTGTCAGCCACTCTCAATGTACAGTTTTATTTTCTTATATGTTGAGTTTAAACAGCATTTGGATTTTCTGTTCTTTAAAAATTTTGTAGCATTGTCTTGTGAAGTCATCTGGACCTTGTATTATTTGTTTTGGAGGTAGTTCTTTGACTTTTTTTTTTTTCATGCCACGTTAATTGATATGTTTTAGGTTTTAGGTTTTCTAGTTCCTCTGGGGTCATTCTCAGTCGTGTGTATTTTCATAGAACATTGCTAATTCCATCCAGGTGCTCACATGTATTTGCAGAGAGTTGAACAAATAGTAGGTCGAACCATCGACATGTGGTTCCATCTAATGATTTTCAGCAGAATCATTTTGTTTTACTTGGGGCACCTGGATGGCTCAGTTAAGCATCCGACTTCGGCTCAGGTCATAATCTCATGGTTCATGAGTTCCAGCCCTCCTCAGGCTCTGTGCTGACCGCTCAGAGCCTGGAGCCTGCTTCAGATTCCGTGTTTCCCTCTCTTTCTGCCCCTCCCTTGTTCTCACTCTCTCTCTCTCTCTCAAAAATAAACATTAAAAAAAAAATATTTTGTTCCATTATCGTTTCTTTTATTTTGTATATTTATGCTTCCATTCTTTTTAGAGATTAGGTTAGCTAATGGTTTATCCTTTTTATTTCATTCTTTACCCCCCAACTCAGCTTTTGGATTTAATTGCCATTCTTATGTGTTTTCTGGTTCATTTTATTTCTGCTTTTATCTTCATTCACTCCTTCTTTCTGTTTTCTTTAGGATTATTTTGTTTTTATTTTGCTACTCATCTGTCTTGAAAGTTTAACTTGGAAGCAGGACAGGGCACATCGGGGCTGCCTGTTTCAGAAGACAAAAAGACGCTCGTTAACCGGGGGGCTGGCCAGGAGCCTCTGGCTTGCGTCAGCTGTGACATTCACAGAAGAGCAAATTCCGGGGGCGCCTGGGCGGCTCAGGTGTGTGCGCATCCCACTCTCTGCACAGGTCACGATCTCAGTTTCATGAGTTCGGGCCCTGCGTCTGAGTGTGTGCTGGCCGCTCAGAGCCTACTTGGCATTGTCTCTGTCTCTCTCCCGCTCTCTCTGCCCCTCCCCAGTGCTCGCTCTCTCTCAAAATGAGCTAAAAAAAAAAAAAAAAAAAAAAAGCAAATTCTGGCTGCAGGCATGCGACTGAAACAGAGAGAGGAAGCGGAGGGACAATCGTTCTGGTTCTAGCAAGTCAGGGCTACTAAGCAGCTCGTTCAGCCCGCGAGCGGCTGCCACGAGGTTGTACGTTTCAGATCCGTTCGCAGGAACATAACTCGCGCCTGCGCAGATGCACTCTCGGATCAGGACGGAGGGGCAGGGACTCGGAGGCAGACGCCCTTCCCGGGAGATGGGTGGCCTCCGACAGGTCACGTGGCTCAAGGACTCCCTGATGGCCACCTCGCCACCCCCCACCCCCCGAAATGCCTGCACGGGGTTCCCCAGCTCGCGTGGCCGCTCCACATTCCGCCCTTTCTTCTCCCACGGGCCAGACTCCTTCTGTCTTTCACCGTCAGCCAGTGTCTGCTTCTCCGGGTTCCCAAACTAACCCCAGAGGTGCGAGGGCTGCTGCAAGAAAACAGGCAGTCAGGCAACCCCTCGGGGGTGGGAGAGTTACTCCTTAGACTGGATTCGAAGTGGGGGGGAACGTTAAGACTGGCAAGCAAGAGTTCATGGACGGGGACACTATCTGGAGACACACAAGGGCCCTTGCCAGGGGATGTTAGGGTCCAGAGTCATAGGGACCCGGTGGTGACTGGACCACCAGAAGCCAGGAGGCCGCAATTCCCATGACCAGCAAGGCCCCTGGCTTCCTTCTTTGTGGTAAAAGACAGTACACAGTTTACCTTCCCCTCAGAGGGGATATCCGTGCCTCCCCCCGACCCGTTCATGGGCCCCGATGACATCCCTGAAGGGGCCTTGGCCCTGAACCGGCACCGAGTGTGTCTGCAGGCGTTTCTCCCAGCAAGGAGCTGAGGGGACGGTTAGCAGAGCTGGGTGCCCACCGGGGCGAGATCGACAGGCGGCCAACGGGGCACCGCTGAACGTTTACGTCCAATAAAACACGAGAATGAGGGAGCCAGGGGCTGAGGGCGGCCACCCTAATTTTAAAAATTATGGCCCCTTGCTCTGTTCCCCGGACCCGAACCAAATGTTCAGATCCCAGACCTACTAAGTAAGCGGCCGGTGCCCTCGGGGAAGGTCCCCAGGCAGATTTTGCCTCGATGGTGCCCCGAGTCCTTCCCCGTGGGGACCTGCAGCTCCTCACTCGGGTGGCTGTAGGCTGGGAAGGGAGAGTCGGCAGACATGTTGAGGATGACGGGACATTGGCCTGAGTTGACTCCGATCCCCAAAGAACCACCCTGTTAGAGTGGGGGCCTGTGTGAGCCACGTGACAAACAGGGTTCCGACCAATACAGCTCACAGAGGCCCTACGGGATCCACGTGCCCCCCCTGCAGTCACTTCCCTTATCGAGGTGCCCCAACTGACCGTGACCCAAACTCGCCACCTGCCCTCCACACCTGCTGCTCCTGGATGCCTATCCGGGACCACCACTGTCTACCCGGTCACCCAAGCCACGGTGGGATGGCAGCTGGGCCCTCCGGGTCTCTCCTCAAACCCCAAAAGGGACACTAAGCCCGTACAGCCCACACATCCCGCAGACTCTTTCCCAAACCAGGGATGGCCCTCGGGGCCAGGCCTGCTTTGCTTAAAGCAAGGCAGACACGAGTGAAAGCAATGAATCGACGAAACACCTAGTCGATCACGGAGACCCTCCCCGCACAGCTGTTCGTCTCAGAGAGGGGCGGCTTTGTCGGTGCCTGGTTTTTGACCCAAGGTGACGTCACACAACATTCAGACAACGACCACGTTTGGCTTCAAACCCCTGTGCTGGCGAGGCTTCTCCTTTTTACATGTCAGGCCTATTCAGGACAGGAGTCGCCTTCCTGGGGCAGACTGGGTGGGCGGTCTGCCCACACCCACGGAGAGTGGCCGGGGGCGCCTTCTGGACACAGCTTCCTGAGCAGAATGTCCTCATTCGAAGCAGGTTCCATGGGCCATCCCCTCTCTCTGTTCTTTAGTAAGAACGTTAAAAAACACCCAGGCAAATTCTGGGCAGAGTGATTTCTCAGAGGGATTTTGTAAGTAGTACATGTTCTGGAAATGGGTAATTTATCTTCTAGAAAGGGGCACACAAAGCTTCCTGTCACTTAATGACAGCAGACAGCCCTCCCATTTGCTTCCCAGACGGAAAAAGAAAACAAGTCGTGAAATTGAGTGTCACGTGCCCTGGGGTGCCCTGGTCCTCCCAGGACAGGCCCTCCAACATTCTGGACCCCCAGCCTCCCTGGAGCCCCGAGGGTGAAGGCAGTTGCAAAAGGAACCTTTTCCTGTTTGATCTTCTAATGGTTTCTGTTGGTTTATAAGAAAGCTAGTGATACGTGTGGGTTTTCTGTATGCGGACATTCTAATGAATTCCCTTACCGGCGCAGTTTTTAGCTGATTCTCTTGAGGATTTTGTGTGTCTCCATCCGTGAGCAAATAATGATAATGTCGTCTCCCCTTTGTCAGCGGCTGTGCATCTTAATTCCGCTTTCCGCCTCTCAACAACAACTGTTGTAGATCCCTCGAGTTGTTGGGAATGATGAAAAGGGGGCTGAGCGGCTACCGGTGGATGGGTTTGGAAACAGGAAGTAGCTGGGAGCGTTTGAGGTAAAGAATTAGCTAACAACTTCAGTTCTTCCTGAACATTTCGGTCCAAAGCCCGTAAGCGGTGCTATCAGGCAGGTGGCCCTTCGAGGGCCAGGAGGAACTGCAGGCCCAGGGTAAGAAGTCAGGGTCCGGTCACAGAGAAAAGGGGGTCTCTGAGGCCTGGCGGAAGCAGCCCGCTTGGGTGTCGGAGTCCAAGAGTGTGAAGAAGGTCTTCAGACAAGGAGGTGGCCCAATACCAGTGTCGGAACCAGAGCCGAGTGAGGGGATGTCCACGTAATGGGGGTGGCATGAGATATCGGAACCCAAGCGAGGTCAGGGGGCGTCCCCACGGAGGGAGGGCCAGGAGGCAGCCCAGCTCAATGGGTTGGAGCCCAGGCAAGGTGGACACGGAGAAGGACATCCATGGCGGGTACAGCCTGGGCAGGGCGTCCAGCAGGGTGAGGAGACCTGCCGGGCGATCTCCTGGCGCAGGATCGGAGAGGGGAGCATCTGCTTGGGGGAGGAGGCGGTGCCAGTGAGAAGAGATTGGTCACGTTGCTCTAACAGGTAAACACATAAGGATAACGGGAGGCCCGTCTTCTGCCGTAGAAGTTGAGTTTACAAATTTGGAAAGAGGGAAACCTAAAGCGAGCCCTAGGGGGTTGAATTGCATTAGAAAGTATCTGTGTGAACTTGGGGTTTGGAGATAGATGATAGATAGATAGATAGATAGATAGATAGATAGATAATAGGTAGATAGATGATTGATAGATGACAGATAGGTAATATTAGGGGTGAAGATGTCTTTCGACTCTACTTTCCCTTCCTGATTTGCAGTCACACTAACTCATGCACGTACGTAGGTTTTGAGTCTGCATGTTGTTTTTCTTTTAAAGTGGGTAATACCATATAATCTTGTTTACAACTGGCGTTTTCCACTTCAGAATATCTTGGAGGCCAACCATCCGGGTCAACAGAAACAAATCTAGGGTGCCTGGGTGGCTCAGTCAGTTCAGTGTCCAGCTCTCGGTCTCAGCGTCGGTCATGATCCCGAGGTCGTGAGATTGAGCCTCACTGTCAGGCGCCACACGGGGCATGAGGCCTACTTTAAAAAAGGGGGTGTCTGGGTGGCTCAGTTGGTTGAGCGTCCAACTCTTGGTTTCAGCTCAGGTCATGATGTCAGGGTCCCGAGATTGAGCCCCCCCACCCTGGGCTCCGTGTTGGGCATGGAGGCTGCTTAAGATTCTCTCTCTCTCCTTCCCCCCCCCCCCCCCCCATCTCTAAAACAAACAAACAAATAAAATCCGTATTTAAAAAAAAGCAGGGTGTTGGCACCTGGGTGGCTCAGTCAGTCAAGCATCCGACTTCGGCTCAGGTCGTGATCCCCCAGTTTGTGAGATCGAGCCCCGAGTGGGGCTCTGGGATAACAGCGTGGAGCCTGCTTGGAATTTTCCCCTCTCCCTCTCTCTCTGCCCTTGTCCGCTGCTCTTCCCCTATTTCTCTCTGTAAAAGTTTTCCAAGAAAGTAATATATACCTAAATATCTTCAAACTTCTACGGCCTTAAGGAAGAACCACTTGAGAGTTGGAAATCCCTGCAAGTTTACGCGTCAGTAATTAGCCGTCCCCGCATCCCCGAGGAAAAACTCGGGCTTTTATTTTCAAGGGCAGAACACCAGCGTCCAGCTGGACCGGCTGACGAACCCCGTGGTGGGAATGTCGCCGTTCAGCTGTGCGGGGGCCCCCGCGCCGACACCCCTTCTCGAGAAAGGACAAATACAGAAAAACCCCAGGGCAAAGCGCAGGCCCGTGGGAGGCCCGCAGGTGTCATTACGGCCCCCGCTGCGCCCTTCTCGCCGGAGGAAGTGTGTGCTGTGGCCTGTTTTATTCAAAGAGGCATCGCTCTCTGCTGTTGTCTGGGGTTGGCAGCTCCTTCTTCTAATAAATAGCCCAGCTGTTTCCCTTCCCAACTGTCTCCCTCTGACCCAGTGCGCAATTGCAACAGCACAGGCGGTGGGGGATCCTGCCCCCGGAAGGCTAGTTTTGCAGGTGGCCACAGAGAGCAGTGGACAGAGCTCCCGAAGTTGCACCCAAGAGCAGAGAGGTGATGGCCCTGCTCTGCTTTAAGCTGGCCCAGGGCCCCTCCTGGGGACCCCGGACTTCTCATCTGAGCGCCTGGCAGGGTGGCTTCGAGGGTGATGATGTCCTGGTGGACCCCGTCTCCCTTCTCGACGGGCCCGGGTGGGCGGGACGGGGTGGCCCAGCCGGAAGGGGAGGGGACCCGAGGGTCAGTGAGAGATGGCATCCGAGGCGGCCAGGGAGGAACTCCAGAGGAACGGAACGGGGCAGGCAAGTCTTGGGTGAAAACGGAAGACAGAGAAGGGGAGCAGGGTTTCAGGGGAAGCTGGAACAGACGGATACGTGAAGAACGAGAGGGAAACCAACACTGTGGGCCGGAGTACCCGGAGCCAGCTGTGGGGGTCAGCTGGCCAAAAGCAAAACACAAGGCCATGGGGTCACCTCTGCCAGCCCCCATTTACCAGGCCAGTGTACTTCACACCCGCCCCCCCCCCCCAGCCTGAGTGAGGCTGCCCTGGGGCACAGTCCTGGTGCAAAAAGACTTGCCCGTGGGAGTCACCTCGCCCAGAAATGCCTGTGGGCTGCCCCTCCCCTCCTCCCCTCACCCAGACACCCTTTCACCAATGACTGACCTATATGGGGACACAAAAGGCCAGGGCGCTTCAGCCCTTCTTCCTCTCTTTCTCCTTTTCTGCTGCTTTGACGGTGGACACAATGGCTGGAGCTCCAGCAGCCAGTTGAGACTGTGAGGCTGCCTTGCGATTAGAGGTGATGCGCAGCAAAACAGAAGACGGAAGGAGCTCGATGACTTCGTGCAATCACCACACCAGCCCTGGGTTACCTCATGTCTTAGCCCGTTTGAGCTGCTCTAACACACTACCAAAAACTAAGTGACTTGTAAATAAAAATGTATTTATTTATCTCTCATAGTTCTGAAGCCTGGGAAGTCCAAGGTCAAGGTGCCCAGAGATTTGGTGTCTGGTGAGAGTCTGCTGTCTGGTGTATAAACGACTGTCTTCTCGCTGTGCCCTCACTTGGCAGAAAGGGCTATGGAACTTTCTGGAACTCTTTTATAAGGTCATAAGACCATTCCTGTGGGCCCCACCTTCAGGACCTAAGCACCTTCCAAAGGCGTCACCTCCCAACACCATCACATTGGGTATTAAGCCTCAACATATGAATTTGGCTGGGGGGGGAGGGGACACAAACATTCAGTCTGCAGCAACTACCTCTGAACTTTTGTGTGAACTGATAAGCTAACTTTGTGCGGTTAAGCCTCTGTGATCGGGCTGAGTCACTAGCGGTGAGCCTAATCCTAACCGATACGTTCTTTGCTGTTCCCTGACCTGCTCACAAGGAGAGTCCGTTTGTCCCCTTTCATTCTGTGTTCTCATATTTAATGTGACTTCCTCAGCATCTAGTAATGAGTTACACAGTGTTTTGTTGGGCTTGATTATCTTTCTCCCTTAAAAGCAATAAAACATGAGGGATTCTTCGAGAACATAAAATCAGGGGCACCTGGGTGGCTCAGTCCAGCTGGTTAAGCATCCGACTCGTGATTTTGGCTCGGGGCGTGATCTCATGGTTGGTGGGATCGAGCCCTGCATTGGGCTCTGTGCTGACCATGTGGAGCTTGCTTGGGATTCTTTCTCTCCCTCTCTCTGCCCCCCCCCCCCCCCATAAAATAAACTTTATTTTCAAAAGAAGAACATAATATCAGCCATCACCATCTCAGTAAGTTAAATATTTCAAGAGCAAAAAGGATTAAGTTAATTTATTTATTTTGAGAAAGAGAGAGAGAGAGAAAGCAGGAGCAGGGGGCAGAGAGAGAGGGAGAGAGAGGGAGAGAGAGAATCCCAAGGAGGCCCTGTACTGTCAGCACAGAGCCCAATACGGGGTTCAACCCACACACCGCGAGATCCTGACCTGAGCTGAAACCAAGAGTCGGACGCATAACCGACCGAGCCACCCAGGCACCCCTTAAGGGTGAAAAGGGTCTCTCTGACCCAAATATTGATGATCCCAAGTGTTGCGTGGAAATGAGCACCAGTCTGGTCGCACGGGGGGCTGACTGCTCTCCCCCAGACCCGCTGCCCCCTTGTCAGTCTGCCGGCCCTGGGGGAGGGGGCAGCAGAGGAATCAGGAGACCCAGTTTCGGGCCACAGCCATAAGTAATTCCCAGATGAGGGGCCCTGGCACACCGCCCCCCCCCCCCGCCACTGCTCCCCAGGGCCTCAGTTTCCTCACCTGTAGAAAGAAGGAATCCTGGCTCCTTCTGAGATGAATGTTCAGTGACTTCAGGATCACATAATAGCCACGGGGGTGCCAGGACTCAAATCACATTTCCATGCAAGGCGAGGCTCCCCAGGTGTCCTGAGTGGAGAGACGTGCCCAGCGCGAAGGTGTGGCCGGTAGACGGGCCCTGCCTCTCACTAACCACCCCGGCACTGACCAACGGTTCTCGGCCCCACAGGCCCTGAGATGAACTGAGCAGTTCACCCTCCC
The DNA here is from genome assembly GCF_007474595.2 of Lynx canadensis. Lineage (NCBI taxonomy): Eukaryota > Metazoa > Chordata > Mammalia > Carnivora > Felidae > Lynx > Lynx canadensis. The sequence continues at coordinate 131,811,047 of NC_044305.1, read as the reverse complement.
ATGGTCCCCATGGCAACAGACACAGAGGGTCTCTGCGCGACTGGTTATACAAAAGCAAACGGATTTTGTGCTCCATGTTTCTTAGCGTCTTGGTGTTTCACAAAATCCAAGGACTAACTCGCTCTTGGCTTCTCCTGTGTTTTCCCTGCAGATCCCTCCGCGCACCCGTGGCTCGTGAACCCGGAGTCAAAGAGGACGGATGGAAAAGGAGGGGTCCACCACGTCCCCGGGTACAGGCGGCCCAGAGGCCTGGCCTCACGCCCCACAGTGATGGCTGGGCAGGGCCCAGGGCTGAGTGGGACCCGTGTGGCCGAGCAGGGCCGCTTGGACCCTTCCCAAAGCCGGCCTAGTGGAATATACAGAACGACGAAATCCTGATAGATGCCATGACATGGATGGACTTTAGAGACATTTAGGGAAATGAGCCAGACACAGAAAGACAAATGCTCTAGGGTTCTCAACTGAAGTACTCAGAGCAGACAAGTTCATAGAGGCAGGAAATAGAGTAGAGGTTGCCAGGGGCTGGGGGGAGGAAGGGAGGGCTATCGTCTGATGGGGACTGAGTTTGAGATGATCAAAAGTTCCAGGTGTAGATAATAATGATGGTTACACAGCAACAGGGATGTTTTGAACGCCACTGAATTTAGTCACTTACAAATGGTTACATTGATAAATACCATGTAATACATATTTCACCGCAACTTAAGAAAGATACCCAGGGGCGCCTGGGTGGCTTAGTCGGTTAAGCATCCAACTCTTGACCTTTTTTTTTTTTTAATGTTTATTTATTTTTGAGAGAGAAAGCGTGAGCAGGGGAGGGGCAGAGAGAGAGAGAGGGAGACACAGAATCTGAAGCAGGCTCCAGGCTCTGAGCTGTCAGCACAGAGCCTGATGCGGGGCTCGAACTCATGAGCCATGAGATCATGACCTGAGCCGAAGTCGGACGCTCAGCCAACCGAGCCACCCAGGCGACCCTCGGCTCTTGACTTTGACTTGGGTCATGATCTCACGATTTGTGTGTCATTGAGCCCTGCGTTGGGCTCTGTGCTGACAGCATGGAGCCTGCTTGGGATTCTTTCTCCCTCTCTCTCTGCCCCTCCCCTGCTTGCTCTCTCTCTCAAAATAAATAAACTTCAAAAACAAATTTTTTTTAATACCTACTGGTCCAGGAACAGGTGCTTAGTCTTGGCATCAGAAATGGGGCGAGGGGTCGGAAGGGGGGAGAACGGTGTGCTGGGCTGGGAGGGCCAAGTCTGGGCTCATCACACGGCTTCCGGGGGACCTAGAGAAGCTGCACCTGGGTCTTTACCATTGACCAAACTTGGCCTCCGGGTGCCCCCAGCACTGCCCGGGCACTTACAGTTCACCCGACAGGGCCATCCTCCGCAGATTAGGCAAATGAGCACCCTGGCCTGTTCCTCTGCTCCCAGCAGTGACAAATGATCATTACTAAGGAGGAAAGCATGGTCCATTTGTCATTTCTGACATGAGAAGTCCAGAAGGTCCTGGTGACCGTGGAGTCCCCTTCCTCCAGGATGTGACAGGCCATTTACCAAGCCTGTGCGGGATCTTTTATAGCCGTTCAATTTACACGAAGCCAGCACAGCTTGGGGACTGAAGCAATATAATTTTAACACTTAATTACTTCGCTTCCTCATTGACAAGACAGCTGCATCCGATGCAATTTGTCATTTCATTAGGCAATAAATATTGAAAACAGCAAATAAACCAATGTGTGCCACCACAGCTCGACAGCCCGTGGGCTGACGCAGAGGGAACGGCGGCATTAGGGACCCTGCACCCTTCTTCCTCGAAATCAGATGCAACCGCCTGTTTGGGTCCCATCGGCCACCACCACCATTTCCTACCACGGGTACATGATTTGGGGCAATTTTGACCCCAAACTGCCGGTTCTTTAGTTTGAAGACACGAAGCCACCTTTCTTCGGTCCCTGACAGACAACCCATTGAAAAGGCAGGATTGTTTCCCTGCCCCACCTGCCGCAGGCCTTTGTAACGCTCAGGGCATCTCCCGGCCACGTGGGAGACAGATTTTCAAGGGAGGAGAGAAGTGGGGGGACTCTGGACACCAACGAGGGAGCATGATGACCTGGTGTGGAGGAGGCCGGGCTGGGAAGGATCAGGAGAGGAGTGATGGCTGATGGACGGTCATTCCGGACCAGGGGGACCACGAATATCAAGGGGGGGGACCCATGGCCTGGCCTGGACAGCAAGGAACCCCAACCAGACCAGACGTACCGCGGGGGACCAGGTCGCTGTGAGCTGATCTCACAGGGTTTCAAAGCTCTCCAGGGACAAGGCCTGGACCGGGACTCTCTCTCTCTTTCACACACACACACACACACACACACACTCCGATACCCAGCTCTATTCACTCTCACAGCTCTTTGGGGTGACGGCGACAGGAAGAGCCCCTGACCCCCTCCCACCAGCTTCCTGGAGGCTGAGGAAGCAGGGCCAGCAAATGGTCAGCTCTCTCTGCCCCTCTACCCTGTTCACGCTCTCTCTACAAAGAAATAAATAAATTTAAAATAAAATGAAATAAAAGAACTTGTTTAAAAAAAAAACACACATTGACCCTGTGTTACCCATATTCTTATTATCCCATTTAACTCGGAAACAGCCATGTGAGGTAGGTGCCTTTAGCTCCGCCTGCCTAAGGTGACCCAGCCAATAAGTGAGGCGGTGGAGACTTGAACCCGGATCTGTATGTTTTTTCCCTTAGCAGAGCCAGCAAAGCCAGCAGAAGTATCACTTCTCCTCTTAAGCCTTCAACCTGTAGAGTGACAAACTTTCTTCAGACTTAGTGCTCCCTCCAATCCTCCACCCAAAGTCAGCTCACAGATCTGGTAGTAGTCGTTTACACTTTAGTGAGAATTTAAGTCCCCGTGCTACTTGTCCCAGAAGCAGTTTGCTTGTTCCAGCTCTGCTGCAATGGGAATTGTCTTAGCCAGCTTGGTCTCCCGTAACAAGATACCATTATGGAGGCTAGAGGTCCAAGATCAGGGTGCCAGGAAGGTCAGGCTCTGGTGAGACCTCTTTGTGGTTGGTAGATGAGTGCCTTCTTGCTAAATCCTCCTACGGCTGAGAAGGAGGGGCCCTCTGGTCTCTTCCTCTTATAAGACTCTCATCCCATCGTGAGGCCTCACCCTCATGATCTCGTCTAACCTAACCACCTCCCGAAGGCCCCAGCTCCGAATGCCAGCACTTTGGGGGTCTGGTCTGACTTGGGCTCAGGTCACGATCTCTTGGTTCACGCGTTTGAGCCCCACACGGGGCTCCCTGCTGTCAGTGCAGAACCCACTGTATCAGACAGGTCCTCTGTCTCCTCTCTCTGCCCCCGCCCCCGCTTGTGAGCGCTCTCAAAAACGAATAGACCTTTTAAAATTTTTTTTTCAACGTTTATTTATTTTTTGGGACAGAGAGAGACAGAGCATGAACGGGGGAGGGGCAGAGAGAGAGGGAGACACAGAATCGGAAACAGGCTCCAGGCTCTGAGCCATCAGCCCAGAGCCCGACGCGGGGCTCGAACTCACGGACCGCGAGATCGTGACCTGGCTGAAGTCGGACGCTTAACCGACTGCGCCACCCAGGCGCCCCTAGACCTTTTAAAAAAACTTTTCTTAACTTTCTCTTTTATAGGTACACATGTAAGTTTTTACAAAAATGCTGAAGTGGGAACATATCAATCGTATCGATCATACTTTGTTGAATTGGCGGGTTTCTTTCTTTCTTTCTTTCTTTCTTTCTTTCTTTCTTTCTTCTTTTTACTTTTGGCTGCCTCCCCCCCCCCCGCCCCCACCACCTTTCCCCACCACTGTTTCTCTGGAAAACCCAGCCTAAGACCGACTTGAGAACGCAGATTAATATACCCACAAACCCAAGTTGAGAACTTAGCATGTATACATCCAGAGTATGATAGGAGAAGATAGGATTCAGTAGGCAGAGAGGGAAAGATTAGGGCCCGGGGTCCCTGGGTGGGGAAAAACACCTATTTAGGAACAATGCTGGGAGTGTCTGACCACAGCAAACCCCCTCAGGTGTAAGGTCCCTCTTAAGAATGTAGGGGCGCCTGGGTGGCTCCATTGGTTAAGCGTCCGACTTCGGCCCAGGTCAGGATCTCACAGTTCATGAGTTCAAGCCCCGCGTCGGGCTCTGTGCTGACAGCTCAGAGCCTGGAGCCTACTTCGGATTCTGTGTCTCCCTCTCTGCCCCTTCCCTGCTCGTGCTCAGTCTCTTGCTCTCTCTCAAAAATAAATAAGTATTGTAAAAATTCAAAAAAAAGAATGTAACAGACCCCACCTACTCCCCTTCAGGGTTCCCCTCAGGAGTTTGACAAAAGATCTAAGTGAGGCCATAGGCCACCCCTGGTTCAATGGACACGGGCCAATCAGGAATGGACAACCCAACACCCAGAGCTATCTGGCCAATAGGGTTAGGACCTGGGAAGGAACGAGGGGGAAGGGGAGGTGGGCGCTGACCAGAACCTTATAAAACAAGGACCCTTGTCTAGAGTCACAGGCATTCGCTTTTGCAAGTCCCCTCTCTGTAAAGAGAGCTTTCCTACTATTCTCCCTTTCTAATCTTACATTCTAATAAACCTTTGCCTGCTGCTCGTTGTATGCCCACCTCTCCATTCTTCGAAGCAGTGAGACGACAAATCCCGGGGACTGTGGTCAAAAATCCTGCCACAATAGTCCCCTCCCCACCCGTGTAATCCCTTCCAGATCAACACACACGAAAGCCAGCATGCTCACTGGAGGTAAATTAGGAAATTTCTCAGAAAAAGGCTCTAAAAATTCTATCAAGTCTACTCCGTCTTTAACAGCCCTCCCCCATTCTTCTATCCTGTCCAACCCCACCGTGTCCCCCAGGAAAAGACCCCTCCTCACCCCATCTGCAGCCCGTCTCTGACCTGTCTCCTCAGAATCACCCACCCAGCCCCGCAGCTCTTACCAAGCCCCGGCACACCTTCTCGGTGCTCCCAAGGAAACTTCTGTCCGTTCTCCAAACACCAAATCATACTGAGGCATAACTTCTTATTTAATGCTTTCTTTTCTTTTCTTTTAAATAACAAAATGGAAGTTTCGAGACAGCAGGAACCACGCCTCTCTCGGTCAACACGGATTTATCAGGCGGTGGAGGGGAGAAACGGGAGGGTCTGGACAATGGAGTCAGGGGACTCCGTGAGGGCGATTTCCACCTGGGAGCTCTGGCAAGATTATTCTGTCCTCACTGCCGTCGATCCCTGCGCGTGGGGACTGGGTGAAGCGGTCTCTAATCACAAGGAACGTCTGTTAAAAAGCTAAGTCTGAATTTAAGCCTCTTTAAAGATACGTGTGATTCCTAACTTGTATTAACTGCTCTGCGGACAGAAGGCTGGAAATACTTGCAAAACCAAATCCATGATTCAGGATGATAGCAAGGAAGAATTTGGAAATCAGTGGCCTGGGTCATTCCTCGAAAATACTAGAAATTGAAATGATTGATCTGTCACCCAAAAAAGCACCCCAGAGAGAACACGAAGCCAAGCAGGAATCCATCCTTAATTCAGAAATGTCCCCCCCCCCCCCCCCCCCCATCAAGGAGCAAGGCATCACTGTCCCTCATGACTGATTTTACAGCCCCTGCTTGAAAATTCCTGTGTAAAAGAGGAATCAACAGTAGACCTGTTCTCCTGGAAGCTGGAAGCTGAGAACCACAGGAAGATATAAACACAAATCAGCCGGGAAAGTGATCAAAATCATCCTGGCTTTCAGACGAAGAGAAAGATTGGAGCACATCTTGGAGATTTGGCAGAAATGACTCTTAGCGCGAAAACCTTTGAAATAGACCGACATGATTGCAGGTGTCATGGAGGAAAAACCAGACGTTGTCTAATCCTGGGTTTTCTCGTTCGGTGGAGTTTGCAACTTTCATTTTACCTAAGCTATTCTGCAGTTCTCTAAGGCGTAACTCAGATCTGCTTTGTATGCTTGCCAAGGGTTTCTTTCTACATTGTGTCGATCCTTTTGTATCGATTGCCTTCGTCCATGTGAGCTGCTATCACTCAAACACTGTGACTCAGGTGGCTTATAAACAACTGACATGTATCCCTCACAGTTCTGGGTGCTGGGAAGTCCACGATCAAGGCCCTATTTCTGATTCATAGATAATCTTTTCCTTATGTGAGGAGTGGTAGAAGGAGCCAGCGAGCTCTCTGGGGCCCCGGTTGTAAGGGCACTAATCCATTAAAGGCCCCACCCCTCCATACCACCACCCTGGGATCTAGGACTTCAACAGATGAATTCAGGGGTGGGAGGCAATGCAAACATTCGGTCTATAGCACGGGTTAATGCCCTGGGCCTTGGGATCATTTCTTTTTATGTCTATTTTTTTTTTGAGAGCAAAGCACCAGTGGGGGAGGGGCAGAGTGAAAGAGGAAGAGAAGATCCAAAGAGGGCTCTGTGCTCATAGCGGCGAGCCCGACACAGGGCTCAAACTCACGAACCACGAGATCGTGACCTGAGCTGAAGTCACATGCTCAACGGACGGAGCCACCCAGACACCCCAGGATCATTTTTGCTAAGAGATTACCCCTAATGTCTAAGTCAAATCTTAATCCCTAAAATACCCCCCAAGGTATCTGAGATCTGTCTGGATACACCTAGACAGAGAACATTGTCTAAATTTATCGACTACGACATCATTTCCACAAGACCCTTTTCAAAACTTACTAATGAAATTGCAAAACGTTAACATCAGTTTCAGCTAGCCCGCCTAACATCCAGCATGTTGCGGAAGAAAGAGTGTTCGATGTTTGCGAATAGGTGCAAATATCAAACTGGATTGTCTTTATCTGTGAAACTCTTTGAAATGTACAATGAATGGAAAGGCACTTTGCTGTTGACAAACCCCAGATGTTCCTCTCTGGTTTTTTGGGTTTTTTTTTTTTCCATTGCTCTATAAAAACTGATGGATTCCAAAATCTTCAAAATATATCTTAGTGCACAGGGGAGCCCCCAAATGGAGTCAACCTTAGCTATAAGACTGATGGTTCCGCCATATTCGTTTTGCCTCTACTTTGTCCCCTCTCCCACTCACGTCTGCATCATTATAATTTTCCTTAGTAAGTGCGTCTGACTCATCTCTCACCTAGCAGTACTTTTTAAAATTGTCCCCGCACAGAAGAACCTCTCAGATGCGTAATTAAGGAAATTACAAGCTTGTATTTGTTCAGTAATGGTTTTTCAGCTCTGTAGAAGGGTAAGGTAGCACCATAATGAATTCAACATTCCCAGGCATCTCTTCGACAATTACCAAAGAAATGAATCGAATTTACCATGGCATCCTTTGGAGCTGCATACACAGAAAAGAGACAGCTGGTCTGTGTTACACAGCACAGAATCCCTGGCACAAAATCTTGGGACAGTGCAGAGCACATAGAAGGCTGACATTTGAGGGGAACGAGGTAGAATTTCAAGGGCTTGATAATAACGAATTTTAGGGGCACCTGGGTGGCTCAGCCGGTTAAGCGTCTGACTTTGGCTCAGGTCATGATCTTGTGGTTTATGCTGACAGCTCAGAGCCTGGAGCCTGCTTCAGATTCCGTGTCTCCCTCTCTCTCTCTCAAAAATAAACATTAAAAAAAATTTTTTTTTAATTTTTTGCAATGTTTATTTGTTTTAATGTTTATTTATTTTCGAGAGAGAGAGAGAGCATGAGCAGGGGAGGGGCAGAGAGAAGGGAGACACAGAATCCGAAGCAGGTTCCAGGCTCTGAGCTGTCTGCACAGAGCCTGACGCAGGGCTCGAACCCACGGACCGCGAGATCCTGACCTGAGCTGAAGTTGGACGCCCAACTGACTGAGCTACCCAGGTGCCCCTAAAAATTTTTTTAATAAATAAGTAAATTAAATAATAATGAATTTTAAAGCACATTTCCCCCCATATAACTCGGTGTGAACCTCTCCCTTAGGAAAAGATTGCAAAACTGTGCTTATAACTGATGAGCTCTACAGACACATTTTTTCTTAATGTTTATTTATTTTTGAGAGAGAGAGAGAGAGAGAGAGCATGCACGAGAGAGCAGGGGAGGGGCAGAGAGAGAGAAGGGCAGAGGATCTGAAGCGGGTTCTGCACGGACAACAGAGAACCCGACGTGGGGCTTGAACGTAACAAACCACAAGATCATGACCTGAGCCAAAGTCAGATTCGCAACCGACTGAGCCACCCAGGCGCCGCAGTCCCGTGTTTATTTTTGGAACAGGAATGATCCAGAAAACAAGATTTCACCATGCTTCCTTGTCCACCTCCCCTGAAACATCCGTTGTCTGTAATTTGGCCAAAATATGTAACACTGAAAATTCCAGCAAGTTCAATGTTACCATGTCTTTTCCCTCCTTGACTGATGGACCCTCTGCCAGCATCTCCTCCATTTAGTTAAAAAAAATTTTTTTTATTGTGGCAAAATACACATAACATCACATTTACCATCTTAACCATATGTAAGTGTATAATTCAATTAAGTGTATAATTCAAGGAGAGAGAGAATCCCAATCCTTGATGGCAACATGGAGCCCGACGCGGGGCTCGAACTCACGGACCGTGAGACCACGCCCTGAGCCGACCTCAAGAGTCAGACAATTAACCGACTGAACCCACCCAGGTGGCCCCAGTATTTGTCTTTTTGTGACCGGCTTGTTTCACTCGGCATAATGTCCTCAAAATTCATCCACATCGCACTACGTGGCAGAAACTCCCTCCTTTTGAAGGCTGCATAATATCCCACTGGAGGCACATGTCACCTTTTGTTCATCCACGAGGATGGGTGGTAGTTGGAGGGTTGGGAGGGTGAAGACTGAGTGCCCCCCGGGCACGGGGTGAAGAAAGTGTTCTAGTCAGCGGTGGTGATGGTTGACCAGCCTTGTGAATTTACTCAAACCCGCTGAATCGTCCGCTTGAAACGGGTGAGCCTTACGGCGTGGATGTTACAGCTCAGCTGAAATAGGGCGACTGTCCCGGCCGGTCAGCTTGCACCGGCCGGGAAGAGCTCTCCTGGGGGTGTGGGGCCCAGGGAGAGAAGGATCGGGAATGGAACGGGATTCCAACTGCCCATAAGTAAGGACATGTTCCCCCTCCCCCTGCATCCGAGCCCGTCACTCGGCGCCCATCGCTCTCGGGGCACACACCCCTTCAGACAGGTCCTGCCCTCCCTGTACCTGAATAACCACCAGGTGGTGACGACAGCATCGTGCTCCGGCTCTGCTGGTAGCCGGGCACCTCCCCATCTCGAAGTCCGGTTCCAGACCCGAGCCTCGGCTTCCCCGGCAGATGTCAGAAGTGCAGGATCTCAAGCCCCGCGTGAGACCTGCTGAGTCAGAATCTGATTTTAATGTGATCCCCAGGTGACATGAGCCTCCTTCATCCTCCTAAGCCTTTAGCTTCTTAGGGTTAAAAAAAAGGGGGGGGATTCATTTCCCATGTATTCTTTTTTTTTTAATATGAAAGTTACTGTCAAATCGGTTTTCATACAACACCCAGCACTCATCCCAACAGGTGCCGTCCTCAATGCCTATCACCCCACTTCCCGTTTATTCTAACGCAGTGTCATATTACCATAAGCAACGCTTCTGGGTAAGAGGCTTGCCTACGTGTGTGTGTGTGTGTGTGTGTGTGTGTGTGTTTGCATGCACAGATGAACACCTAGCAGGGGTCCCGGCCACTACAGAGAAAAGCAGTTCTCAAATGAATGGCTGTTTAGATGAATGATTTGTGAAGACCTAACATTTATTGAACACCTGTTAAGTGCCGGGTTCTGGGCTAAGGGATTTCACGCACATGACCTTTCTTAATCCCCATGCAAACCCTCTGAGCAGGCTGCTTCTACCAGATTTCCAGGTGGTTGCAAATCCATGAACAAACAGGAGCACTTACTGGGTCTAACGGCACCCTTACCAACCGAGGAGCTGGGAGAAACGACAACTCAATTAAACTAACAGATGATTATCCTTTGGAGTGGAAATATTTCTTCTAGAACTCACCTAAGTGGGATTTATCCATTGCATATTACAGTCGGACACGTCGACCACGATCTTCTTCCGGAACGTGATTAGAATACACGTGTCCGCTTTTTCCCACGAGACCAAGAGAGGGCATTTTCCTTCCTGTCTTTGTGAGTAAACCTCAGCCTCATTGTCCGACCCACTAAGGTAACATTTACAAGTGTAATTCTTTCCGGGCCCCACACACTGCCTTTTCCATCCAAGAGCCGGGCAAAACGGCTCAGAATAATCCAGAAACAGAAACCTATTCTCTCTAGTCGTGTTGTTAGCGAGCCAGCCAGCATGTAGATTGCAAACCTTGGTTACTGAGCGAGAGAGATCGTCACCGCTGAATGAGGAGAGAGCCCACACGGTCCCAAATCCCTGAGCCGAGGGGGAGGGTGCGCGCTGCCTTCCCGTCCCCTTCGGCGACCCCACAGAGGTGGGGGTGGTGAATGCTCTCGGGTCACCGGATGAGGGCACTTGGGACATCCCCAAGCATTCCAGCACCTGAGCCCACAGAGCCTTCACGGAGAAGACACCCCATCTGCTGTGTGCCCTCAGCCAAGTGACTCCAACTTGCGGCTCCAAAGTCCCCTGGCAACCCAGCGCTCTGTGATCATCGCGACAGCTACCAATGTTTGCCAGGCACCGTACTGAGCTTCTAAACTCCAGAAGCACTGTGAGAAACGCCAGTGTTCTTAGACGTATCCATCAGAATCACCCGGAGGATCTCTTAAAACACAGATTAGTGCCCCCCCCCCCCCCCCCCCCCATGACATGGCTGCCAGACGTAGGAAATGAAAATACAGGATACTGACTTACATTTGAACTTGAGCTAGGCAACAAATATCGTTTAATGTGCGTGTGGCCCCAATATTGGATGAGTAGTATTCACCGTCTGTCCGAGATTCAAATTTGCCTGGATGCCTCCTAGTTTATCTGGCAACCTCACCCCCCAGGGTTTCTGAATCAGCAGGTGGCGCTTGAGAATCTGCGTTTTCAAGACGTTTTCAGGTGACGCTGCTGGCCTGCGGGCCACACTTGGGGAACCCCCGAGGAAGGTAATGTTTTTATCCCCATTTTACAGGGGAGTAGAATGAGGCACAGGGAGGTTCAGCAACTGCTCCGGGGCCAGACAACCGTGACTGGGCCCCGACAGCCTGGCTTCAGGTCTGCTCATTGGCCCACTGGTGGGTTTGTTTCTTCACGCACATCGCTCCCTTAACTCTGTTCTCCACACAGACCAGAGTAATTCTTCTAAAACTGAAGCCGCATCACATCACTCCTTGCTCAAAACCCTACAGTGGCTCCCATCTTCCCCTGAGTAATAGCCATGTCCTTACTGTGGCCCCCGAGGGTATCCGATGTGGCCCTGCCTTCCTCTCCCATCTTATTATCCTCACACTGGCCTCCCTGCTGATCTTTGGACACTTCAGGCAGACTCCTGCCTCAGGGCCTTTGCACTTCCTGTTCCCGCTGCTTGAATACTTTTCCTTAACCCATCTCTCCCCGGGTCTGCGCTGCAACCTCCTTCGTTGGCATCTTCCCCGATTACCCCACCTAAGACAGCACCTCCGTCTTCGTTCTCTATCCCTTCGTCCTGTCGTATTCTTTTTTTAGGAAGGCTCCACGCCCCAGAGAGGGGTCTGAACTCACCACCTTGAGATTAAGAGTCTCACGCTCTACGACAGAGCCAGCCAGGCCCCCCCCCCGCCCCTGACAGATTCCCTTACCGCACTTACGACCATCTAACCTTTTGTGTGGATCCGTCATTGTCCAAACCCGCCATTGCCAAGAAACGATGCCGACGTGTTATAAAAAACAGAGTGAGGCATTTTATGCAAAATCGTCACTCGACGTCGCTATCAGAATGTCTGAAAAACACCAATCCGTCGTCGGCTTTGGGGCATAAAACACGGAGCTCAAGTATCAAGCATACGTCCCGGCCCCACGGACAAAAAAGGCCGTCTTCTTAACACGCAACCGCTTGCTCGGAACGTAATGTGTTAATCCACATGCATTGGTTGCCAGCGGCAGCTCAACATTCAAGCGAGGCCTAGAATTAAAACGTCTCCACTTTTCTTTAGCCAGTGGTAGTTCTAATTATAGCATTCAGGCTGGGCATGCATATTTATTTACTCCTCTCTAGTCTGGCTTATAATTACGAGCCAGTGCATTGTACCTTGGGAAAGGGGGTGACGCATTGTTACGGTGCTTTCTGGGGCCGGCATGTGATTAGAGCAGGGCGGTTAAGGAAGTTGGGGCGTTATTCATTCCTATAATTATGCCGTCTTCTTCCCTCTAGTGTGTGTGGCCAGGGCCGTGACACACACACAGGGAATGAACCCGTGAGTCTGTGTCCCACGGGAGGAGTCATGTGAGCCACCCTGCCCCCAGTTCCGGTCCTCCCCCTGCCCTCACTGCCCGGTGATGGTCAGAGAAGCCCTCCGAGGGGCTCACGATCCCGCAGTTGTGAGGCTTTATCTGACCCGCCGGGCAGAGGCGAAAGCAGGGTGCTCAATAAATATTTGTAAAATGAAGGAAATGTGTCAATAAATGAAATCATTAAAGAAAAGCACTCAGCCCCATTTTGAACGTTCCTTTCTATTTTTAAAATTAATTTATTTTTTTTAGTGCTTATTTATTTCTAAGAGAGAGAGAGAGCACGAGCTGAGGGAGAAGGCAGAGAGAGAGAGAGAGAGAGAGAGAGACAGAGAGAGAGAATCCCAGGCCGTAAGTGCAGAGCCCGACGGGGGGGGGGGGCTTGAACTCACGAACTGTGAGATCGTGACCTGAGCCAAAACCAAGAGTCTTACTCTTAAACCGACTGAGCCCCCTGGGGGCCCCTGAATGTTCGTTTTCTGACAGCGTATCTCTTATGACAGCGCCCCAGAGTAGTCGTGATCCTACTATAGAGGCACAAGATTCAAATCTGGCTGCGTTTAGCGCCCTCACTGCATGATCCCGGACAAATTACGAATCTCTTGGGCCCTCAGTTTGCCTACCCTGTCAAATGGGATGCGATGACGTTCGCTTCACACGGGCTACCGGGAGAAGAACGAGGAGGTGATGCGTGTGGAGCATATGGTGTCAGATGCCTAAAGGACAGTGATTCTGTGGCCTCAACTGTGGCCCTCCCCCACTCCACCGACGCAGTCACTCAAGCCGTATCAGAGGGCAACCATGAGCCTAGCCGGGTGGATTCTGTTTCAGGTCACGCTGAGGGCCTGGTCAGTCTTACAACTGTCCTCGTTTCTTCCGCTCCGATATCCTCACCAATGTCCGTCATCTCCTGGCCAGGCTCAGCTAGGAGGGGTGGTTCGATGCCCCCTAGAAGAAGAGCAGGGTTGGTCAGCGTTCCCCAGGCCACAGCTCTGAGAGACGGCCCTCGTGGCCTTGGGGCTGGCCCACCCTGTCCACACTGTCCTAGAAACCCAGGGAGCACGCGGACCCGAATAGACCAGCCACTCCACCCCCACACCTCTTCTTTCCCCCATTAACTCCAGACACACACAGGATTCTCCCCAACTGCCTTTTAGTGGCCCGTGACCTCCAACATGCCTCAAGGTAACCAGCACTCCTGTCATAAAGCGCATTTCTGGATTGACTTCCCAAATTTGACCTCCGTGGTTTATCACAAGAATCCAAATAATAGCACTTGTGTGAAATGAGCCGTCATTCGGGGCTTCGCAGAAAAGTAGAGAACAGTGTTTCTCAAGGAGTGTTTCTCACGGCCCCCTTGGGAACTAGCTTGTGTTTTCATTTGACACAGTATGGGGCGCCTGGTGGCTCAGTCGGTTGAGCATCCGACCATCGGCTCGGGTCATGATCTCGCGGTCCGTGGGTTCGTAGTCGCCGCGTCGGGCTCTGTGCGACAGCTCGGAGCCTGGAGCCTTGCTTCGGATTCTGTGTCTCCCTCTCTCTCTGCCCTCCCCTGCTCGTGCTCTACTCTTCTCTCTCTCTTCAAACAACAACAACCACCATTCGTTCCATTGCAGTTCTGCAAACCTCCGGGGTGTGGCAGCTCGGGGTCAATCAGGTACCCACCCCCACCTCCCCCCACCTGAGGACGGCCCGCTGGTTCACACATACCTTCCTACTTCCTCACCACACCGCCCACCACAGACCAGACCCTGACGTCAGGAGCCAGGGCTCGACCTTGGGGAGCTCTCCAGTCTAGGGGTGCAGGCTCGGTTCTCGCGCTGGGTAGGGGAGAAGTGTTCTCATTTCTTTCTCTCCTCAAATCCTGTCCCCTAACAGCTGTCTCGGCCTCAAGGCCGGGGCCGGAGAAGGTCCCACTTCGGGAAAGACAAAGATGTGGGACAGAGGCACCCTCAGCTGCCAGTGGGAAGGTTCCGGCGAGGTGGGTGCAGGGGAAGGGACGGAGGCAGGTGTGTGGGCAGGGGCCACCCCGCGGCTTGGCATTAGGAAGGCTCGCCGGGCGCTGCGTGCGGGTGGGTGAATGCTGCAGGGTGAGGAAGAGACAGGGGCCCTGGCCGAAGAAGTCGTGCCCCCCAAATGTGGCCCAGGCTCTGAACACGATCCAAAAAGCAGCCTTGGGCTGTCCCTCACAGTGAAGGCGCCATCAGGAACGGCCCAGGAGGTGAGGTCCTGGGAAGACCACGCTGCTCCGTGGGGACCCTCCGAGGCACGACCTCGTCCTGAGCCAAAGCAACTCTCATCTGCGAACAAGGGGAAATTCCACGTCAAAAATGTGCTGCAGGCTGTCAGTCCCTCGCCTTCCTTCTGGAATTCAGCATCAGAGCCTCCAACAGCTGTGTCCCTGCCCAACTAAAATACTAAAAGAAAATGTTTTCGTGTACAGAATTCCTGTGCTTTGCCAGACTCATGTTGTACATTTCTCGCGACCATTTCTGGGCTTCCCCGGAAGGCTAAGAAATACACCCAGAAGGAGAGCCTAGCCGAGGGGCCGCGACAGCACTACCGATTTGCATACCCAGCACAACGAATCCGAATCCGAGGCTGCCTCTTGTCCTCACGCTTCTGTCCTTGTAAAATCACCTTCCGGTTGAAAAGAAACAAGTGCATGGGAGCCCGACCCTGAGCCAACGGTGCCTGCCTGTCTACACCGAGAACTCCCCCGTGAGGACAGGAATCAGAACTCTCATCGGCCGGGCCCCCTCTGTCTGGCTTTACTTTGTCCATGTGGCTACAGCTGAAGTTGTGCTTGGGGTTACCGTGCAGTTGAACCACTCACCTATTTTACAGATGGGAAAACTGACGCAGAAGAAGCAGGTGCTTTGTATACAGCAGGCAATACAAGCAAATTAAAATAAACTATTTTTAAAAGATCGATGAGTGCATAGGTTCATGTCAGGTGAATAAATAATTAAATTCCACAGGTGATAAAGCCAGCTGGAGCCAGCTGCCCCAAGTCCTGCTCGGGCCATGCCACAGCATCTGATGTGTCCGGTGGCCGTGGGATTGGTGAAGGCGTGGCCTGGGGAAAGGAAGGTCCCCTGCCCCTCCCTTTCCTGCTCTGAAGGTTTCTCCCAAGTCCTATTCATTCCTCATGGGGGCTTAGTTTTTGAATCAACTCCGTCCTTAAACTTCACCAGATGCCCTGACTGATCTACTATTTAACTTCAACTGGGATCCACACATTCTGTTACCAGACTTCTCACGTCATAGGAAAGGCAATTTTCCAATGAGAGAGAGAGGGTAAAAATGTTTCCGGTCACACTAATTTTACATTTTCCGAACTAGCTTATGGCCCAGGAAAGTCAAAGAGCTACAAGGCCCCATCACAGATCAACCCCGAAACCAGGCAAGGAAGAAAGAGGGTCAGTGGTAGATGTAACTAGAGTGTATTATACTAAGCAAAATAAGTCGAGAAAGACCGACACCATATGATTTCACTCATATGTGGTATTTAAGAAACCAAAACAGATGAACATATGGGAGGGGGAAAAACAGAGAGGGAAGCACACCATAGAGATTCTTAAATACGAGAACAAACTGTTTGATGGAGGGGAGGGGCGTGGGGGGATGGGCTAAATGGGTCCCGGGCATTTGGGATGATGTTGTACGTAAGTGTTGAATCACTGAATTCTACTCCTGAAACCAGGATTGCCGTGTGTTAACTAACTAGAATTTAAATATACATTTGAGAAGAAAAAAAAAAGAGTGGTGGAAAGAATTAAGATTTTTACAGAAATAGAAACTAATGAATTGACCAAAAGAGCTTCAGGAAACACCAAAGGAAGTATTTCAAAAAGAAGAAAATTAAACCTAGAAGAAGGACTGAAATGAGCAAAGATAGCAAATATGCCAGGAAAGCAGAACCAGCGCTGAGTAAATAAAAGTTATAGTTAATTTGAGGAGAGATAAAGACAAGGTGGAACTCAAATACCACGCAAAAATAACACGTAAAATTGGATGAGTGATTATAGTGAAAACATTCTAAAATTTGTGTATTTTATGGGGCGCCTGCCTGGCTCAGTCGGGTTAAGCATCTGACTCTTGATTTCGGCTCAGGTCATGATCTCACAGTTCACGGGTTCGAGCCCTGCCTCGGGCTCTGCACTAAGAGTGTACAGCCTGCTTGGGATCTGTCTTTCTCTCTCTCTCTCATCAAAATAAATAAATCAACTTAAAAAATAAACAAATAAAATTTATGTCTTTTATACCAAATGTTTGGGTGAAGGATAGAAAAACTGCAGAGCTTACAAACTGAGTTAAACACATACGTTAAGGACAACCGCGAAAAAAACATTTTTTTAAAAAGGCAATTTTCACGAGCTAAGAAGAGAAATAGAGTTTATTTTCAAAGTAATAGAAGAAATGGAAATTTTAAAAATCAGGCTAAACAGAAGTAGGAAGTAAGATTGTGGGGAAAAAAATCAAAATATCAATAATTACAATAAAAATGGACTAAACTTGCTAGTTAAAAGACAGAATCTGTCAGACTGGATTTTTGCTTTAGGACAGCCGTATGCTGTTTATAAAAGACCTTACCTAAAACATAAGTGCTCGCACTTAAAATAAACGGATGGGGAAAGAAATCACAGGCAAATATTTATCAAAAGAAAATGAGTATAGTACATTAATAGGAAAAAAAAGGCCATGTGCTTCATAAGACAGCAGACTATCATCTCATGATGAAAAGCACACCAGAATGGTCTAACAGTCTTGAGTGTACACATCTAACAACACAGCCTCGAAACAGAAAAACCTGACCTTTTTGGGCCCTCTTTCCTCATTCACAGAAAGAAAATCAAACACGCTGGAGAACCAGCGTTGTGAGGGGTCGGGGAACTGGCGCACGGGAGTCATTAGAGCAGAGAGTGCTGCCTAGAGTAGGTGGCCATTGTCAGGGAGACACCCACCTTGCACGGAGAGACAGGGTAGACACATTACGGCTTCTGGAAGCTTCTGGACCACTCTAGATCCAGGGGTCCTTTGAGAAGCTGATGAAACCGACAGATCTCCTCTGTACCCCAAAACTGTGCACCTGCAGAAAACATCACAAATAATTTCAGGGGTACTGAAGGACACTCCTGAGATTTTCAGGTTTCTGAGATAAGGGAGAAGTGGGAAAGTGACGCTCCTTGAGACCATGCCGCGGAAGGAATGTCCAGAGATGGGGGGGGGGGTCTCATCTTAGGGAAGAGGTCTGAGAGCCATCCTCATTACAGAGAGGGCCATCATGAGCCTTGCTCTAGCAGGTCTAGGGGCAGAATTGAGACCAGTCAGTGAAGCTGCCTGTGGCAGTGAAGCTTTCTTAGAGGGGGGGAGGCAGAGACTATCAGAGAGCTGGGTGGAGCTCGCGATTAGGCGGGGTCACGAAAGGAACGATTTTCGAGCTGCGACTGAATGGCAAGAGCGAGCCAAGCACAGCAGAGAGCGTTCCGGAGTAGAACAGCGTGCAGACATAAGGGGTGGGGGGCAAGCTTGGTGGAGCGGGAGCACAGGTGGGACACAGGTGCAGTCATGAGGCTGGGGGAAAGTTCTGTTTTGGTGTGTACTGGGAAGGATGAGCCTGTGTGGCTGAAATGAAACCCAGGCTTTGATCGCTGAGATCGTTATAATCACTGAGAAAGTGAAAATTAGCCCTGCTGGCTGTGCAACTGGGATAAACAAGTTTTCCAATGGGACACAGAGTGAAGCCAACAGAACAAGGAAACAAAGAACCCAGGCGAGGCCATGTTGCAGCTGCAGAAATGAATAACACTCTCCTCGAATCGGCCGGCACAAGGCTCCTTTCCAAGACTGAGTTCCTCTGTGGGAGCGCCCCCTTGCGCAGCAAGCCACATACACCCAACTGCCGGGACTACGGGGTGTTCTGTATCTATCTAGGGGGCTGCAATGTAACCAGAACCGTATTGGCCAGCATGTTCTTACGACCGAGGCAGTTTGCCTAGACCTTATAAAGAATTTGTGACATTTCATGTTGCCTTAACCCTCTGCGGTGACCGCTATTATTACCACCTTCTTCCCAGGAAATGGCACTGAGGCTTAGCAAGAAAACTAGAAAATAGCCAAGGGGGATTTAGACCAAGCCACACCCCACAAGGGAGCTGTATTCCCGCGGCTACACATGAGGCAAAGCTACTCTCAGCATTTGAGGGTTGTGAGGGCGAGAGCTGGGCGCTCCGATCCAGTCTGACCCTAAGTCTTGCTTTAACCACATACTTTACCACCTTCCTGGGCAGAAAGCCAGTGAGTGAATTTCACCCTCATGCAAAATGCAACTTGGCTTCCCCATCTCCCATCTCGAGTGCACTTGGTCCCAGAAATGTACAAGATGCAAAAGCAGATACGTTCTCCTTCCCTGGAGGCACTAACCCCTCCACCAGGGAGGGCCCCCGAGTGCACACGCACCACTGGTGTTGGGGATCGGGAGCAAACATCTTTCTTCCAGTGCACAACTGTGACACTTTAAGGGGCTTCCTCAGGTCCCGGCTGAGTTTGCGGTCTCCTGAGGACCCCTCCTGCTTTACAGATTCCCCACCAGTTTGTGGAACCCACGTGTGAGAGGCAGCTGTTGGCCTCTACCGGAATCAAAACAAGGCTACTATCGGCTAAATGATCAGCAAGCAATTGTGCACGAAATAGCCTCCTGCCCACGTTGGTTTTGCAGCCCGAAAGCTAACTCCCCCACCGTTTGCTTCAAATATTACTTCCTGTTCCGAACGATTGTCAGATCGTCTCCTTTAACAAGGCTTCCCTGCCTCCCTGGGTTAGAAGAGAACAGATTCCACCTGAGCAGCGAGGGAGGGGCGGCAGGAAGAACTCGGGCCCCAGGAGGACTTGATGGGGGATCGTTTCCAAGCTGCTCGACTTTCCAGTTTTGAGAGAGCGGGCAAGCCCTCCGAGCCCATCCCCGCCTCCCTCCCGTTAGATCTGATGTACAGACGCCTGTCCTCCCATTTTCCCTCCTGCTTTGAAAACCCAGAACGGGGACACCTGTGAGTCCGGTCCTCTTCCCCAGCCTTCGTCCTGGGAGGTGACAGCTCACTGCGGCCCTTGGGGATCTGCTCCTCGTGCGTCCAAGCTGCAGGGCTCAGGCATTTCACCAGAAGGCCGCAGAGGCAGACCCGGAACCTGGCCAACAGCCAGAGCACGGTGGCCAACGGCTAGGCGTGCGGCTGAACCCAACGAGAGTCCCCTCGGCCGATGTGCAGCGAGCCCACGGAAACCACCACCCAGTGTCGCAGTGAGGAATGACGGGCTAAGTGTCGGTCTGGCCCCACCCGGGAAACTGGGAGCCAGTGCTCTCAAGTCCCGAACTCCCTGACGGCTTCCAAGTGAGGGTTTTTTCAAGGGCAACACCTGAGAAGGTGGGCGCCGTTGACTGGAGCCCCGTGAGGTCGTGTTAGAAAAACTTGTGTTGCTGCTTCATCCGGGCCCCTGGAGGTGATTCCCTGTCAGGAGATTTGCAGTGTGAAAAATGCCTCCATTCCTCACGTTGGGGGTGTCACCAGGTACGTCTGGTGACTATCTTTGTGGTAACGCGGATTCACTACGTGTCCTACGGGCTCCCGTGAATGACAAGCAAGCGTCCCTATCTCTTGGGCTTAGGCCTACACGTCCCCCAGCCGGGCCGGGGGGTGCTAGGACCTGACAAGATGGGTGCCGGCTTCAGTGGACCTGTGTTCCTCTGACTCTGAATTCCCACCCTCCCATCCGAACGCTCGGGACTTGTTTCCTCATCTGTGAAACAGAGAAGGGAAGACCCATGTCTATTACGCAGGGCTCTCTAGAGAAAAAGATGTACAGATTTAGACACGTAGAGTTAGGGAGATCGATGGCCAGACACAGATAGATCTGTTGTAAGGAGCTGGCCCACACGATCACGGAGGCTGACAAGTCCCCAGAGACGAGGTGATGAGTTGGAGACCCACGAGAGCCAATGGCATAAGTTCAAGTCCAGCAGTCAGGCAGGAAGAGTTCTTCTCCTCCTTCTTCTTCCCTCCTCCCCCCCTCCTCCTCCTCCCCCCTCCTCCCCCTCCTTCCCCTTCCCCCCTCCTCCTCCCCCTCCTCCTCCCCCCTCTGTCCTCTTCTTCCCCCCTCCCCCCCTCCTCCTCCCCCCCTCCTCCTCTTCCCCCTTCTTCTTCTTCTTCTTCTTCTTCTTCTTCTTCTTCTTCTTCTTCGAGTTCTTCTTGCTCCGAGTTTTTGTTGTATGCAGGTCTTCCGGTAACTGGATGAGGTGCACAGGTAGAGTGATCTGTTTTACTCAGTCTGCAGATTCAGATGAGCTTGTTCTTAGGAGGCAAGCTGCCGGTGGTTGTTGTGCTTCGCTGGACTTTAATCCTCGGTCTCTCCCTCCTCGGCCACTTCCACATTCTAGACCGGATCCTCCCTGGAAGAACGAACTGAGCACGGACACTCGGCGTGGATGTGCCCCGCACTTCCGAGTTGGCAGGGCCGCTCACGTCCACCCTCCCATCCTGCCCTCACCAGCAGGACCAGGTCAGGGCGGAAGACGGTGGCTCATCCACGGTCTCCTGGGGGTGGGGCTGGAGCTGGGACGGAGGTCTGGCGGACACAAATCCCACGCTCTGTACCTGGCCAGGTGCTCTCCTCCACACCCCCAGGCTGCCCAGCTGCTCCCAGCTCCCAGTCTCTCACCTGGGAGACGGTTAGGAGCAGCTGGAGGAGCTCGGGGGAGCCCAGGGGCAGGGGTGAGGTCTGGCAGAGCAGCCTCCTGGGGCTCAGACCTGCTGGGTCAGTCACGGGGGCTCTGAAAGCCAAGGGCAAGGCAGCCTGACCTGCTGTTAGAGTGTAGTACATCCCCTTGATTTGCAAAAAGCTCCTGTTCTCATAACTCCCAATCCTATAAACCACTGGAACCACAGAGCTTGGGCTGAAGGGATCCTAACACCATCTGCTTCAGGCCCCCACAGACCTCATCTGGGCCAATAATCAGCCTGTAACCACCGGTTCCGTTTTTAAATATCGAGATCCCGAGGGGTGGGGGAGAGGGGAAAGAAGGTGATGGGCATCGAGGAGGGCCCTTGTTGGGATGAGCCCTGGGTGTTGTACGGAAACCAATTGGGCAATAAATTATATTTTAAAAAGTAAAATAAAATTTAGCTCAAATTAAAAAAAATCGAGATTCCTTCATACCACTAGTAAATAGCTGCCCCCGATCCGCCCCCCTCCCCGTCCCCACCACTCCCCCCTCACCTCTCACTCCTGCACACCTGCAGGCAGCCTCCAGTCCTTTCTGGCTGGTGCCTGGGCCACATCTGTGGTTGACCATTTGGGTATCCCCCCCCCCCCCCACCTCCACTCAGAGCCACTGCTGCCTGAGGGCTCCTTGTCAAGCACGGGCTTCCCCCAGGGCCACTGCTGAATTCCTTCAGGGACCCCTTCTCTGGACATCACATTCATTTCCATAGTATCTCGCCTTCCCGACGCCTGGCTTCTCACAGGGTCTGGGATAACAGAACAGGAGGAGGGAACCGCCTGGCTTCTCACAGGGTCTGGGATAACAGAACAGGAGGAGGGAACCGCCGAGATGAGAGCGGACGGAGGAGGCAAAGCTACATGCTGCCCCCAGCTGCCCAAGATGTGCATTGCAATCACCTCCAATTCAACTACTTTCTCCTAAAATGCATTTCTCCTAAAATGCATTCAGCTGCCCATCAGTGGGAAATTACAGAATAAAGAAAATAAAGACGATGTCCCCGGAATATTTTTTCCAGTGCTTAAAGTGCCCCCAACTTCCGGGGATCCAGAGTCTTCAGAATATAAACCACTGAGTTTATAGGTAAAACTGTTTATGTGGGATGCTTTTCCTCTGCAAATAATAATTTAGGAAGAGATCAGAAATGGCAGTCAGCAGGGGCCCTGGTCCTGGCACCTCATTTCCTGCCCATGGAACCAGTGGGGGACGTGGTTTCCTGAGCACACAGGCTCTGCACCAAATCCAGATATGATCAACCACCCCTAGGAGGCGGTTATACTCCGGTGAGAAATGCAGACGTCCTCTCCGACCTGAAGTGCTATGCAATTATTATTATTTAAGTAGGCTTCGTGCCCAATGCAGATCCCAACGTGGATCTTGAACTCACAACCCCGAGATCATGACCTGAGTTGAGATCAAGAGTCAGATGCTTCATCGACTGAGCCACCCAGGCTCCCTGACAATTATTATCGTTAACGTAAATGTCTATCAGGGAATATTTATATTATCTCCCAGAGCCTAGATTGGTATAGAGTGCCTAACCGCTGAAAATTATCAAGGATGTTCGTGGGGAAAATGGGGACTAGTTAAGTGTTAGAAAGCGAAATCACGGAAGTGCAAAAGAGTTAACACAGTGTGGCTGAGACCACTGTCCTCAAGAAAGGCCCTGCTTGCAAGATTGGCCCTTCACTGGTATCTGGGAACCCAGATTTTGGGAGGGTTCCCTCCATTCCCTGATAATAGGCTCCCTATGCCTACGCTGTGCTACGATAATTCCTGCTGCTGAGAACCCGCTTTCCTTCTGGGGAATCTGGAATTTGGGGACGTGCCACACGAGGGTGCCTATATGACTTGCCCCCAGTGAAAGCCCGGGGAGCTGACTCTCTAAGGAACCTACCTAGTCGGCAATCTTTGACACGCACGTTGCCACAACTCATTGCTGGGCGGCTGGGTCCCGAGTGACTCCACAGCGACAGGGTTTTTAGAAGCTTTTGCCTCTGATTTCCTCTGGACTTCGTCTTCATATGCCTTTCTCTTCCTGATTCGACTTCCTTTCCTCTGGCCAAATAAATCAGAGCATGACACATTGCCATATGCTGAGTACTGGGAGTCCTCCCAGCAAATCCTCAACTGGGGGTGGTCCCAGAGACCCCGATCGCAACCAGCTTCCAGTTCTGGCGGGACCAGCAAAGCTGACACACTCATGCCTGGCCTAGAGAGCAACATTGCCATGTGTACTGCGTGTCATTAAGATGTCCCTATCTCTGACTCGTCATCCCATTTTGGGAATATATTCCGTTGAAACAGTTCCACAGAAAGAGGCACAAAGATATTCACCGGAGCTCATGCTAAATCCGGAAACAAAGCTAGAAATGCCCAGGAAGAGGGAAAATGGCTAAGTAAATTATGTCACATCAATTCTAAGAAAGGATTAAAGTGAGATGTATAAGATCACGGAGAAACACATGAAAAGGTGGTTTCCGATGTTAACTTTTTTGAAGCTGAATACAAAACGGTGGGGTACACTGACAGCAAAGAAATAACAAACAGTGACATCAAAAGTGACTCTTCCAAAGTGAAAATGGCCTGGGATGCCACGGGGGTGTGGACTTATCCACAAATAAATTAACCTTGCCGTCGCCGTAGGGATAAACTCAGAACTCTCTGGGGACTTGGTAGGAGCCTCTGGAAAGGTGTGAAAGGTGGCCCCCAACTCCTCCTGGCTTTCATCACCTTGGATAAAGCGTTCAGGGTGTGCGCCTGGGGGGAAATGGAGGTGGTGTTAAGCCAAATTTTTTATCCGGGTCGGCGTTCCAGGGCACAGGAGGAAGCCTAAACTACACAAGCCAAACACTTTCCCCACCGCAGCCCCTGCCTTCCTGGAGCCCCGCCGCCCTTCCCCCTGAGCCTCATTTGTCTCGTTCCCAACTCCCGCAACCCACCTCTGCACCGGCTCCCTGAGGCCCCCTGGGCGCTGCCCCGCAGCGGGGAGCTCCCCCTAGGACCCGCCCTCCGCCAGCCAATTGGGGAAGGGGCGGGGTCTACAGGAAGTGGGCGGGCTCCTTGAGCCAGCCCCACCCACGTTTGCCCCTGAGGCTCCACCCCACCCGGTTTAGCGAATTCTCCCCTGTTGCTGGCACTTGGCCCAGTGGGGCCCCACCTGTCACTGCACATCAGAGGCTAGGCTGTAGAGTTCTACCAGAACCCACGTTAAGGTCCTTAGGGTTGCGAGAAACCCATTAAAATACAGCCCCAGCAAACCCCCAAATCCAGGCATTTTTGTCCTGTCCTGGAGAGTTGTATATAAAGTTAAATCACAAGATGTGGGGTGTGGAAGGGGCAATGACTTGCTCAAGGACACCCAGCAAGTCATTGGAAGAGTCATTGGACACTGGAACCCAGTGTCCTGATTCCCTCCAGGCTGGGCTCAGTGACACCCACCCAGAGTGGATCTGAACACTTTTCCAGGTCAGTGACTGAGGAAACAGAATGTGTTCAAGCAGCACGGCAGGTGAAATCTCCCCCAAGCCCCCCACATTTTTTTAATTTTTTTTTTAATGTTTATTTATTTTTGAGAGAGACACAGACAGAATGTGAGTGGGTTAGGGGCAGAGAGAGAGGGAGACACAGAAGCAGAAGCAGGCTCCAGGCTCCGAGCTGTCAGCACAGAGCCCGACGCGGGGCTCGAACCCACGAGCTGTGAGATCATGACCCGAGCCGAAGTCGGTCGCTCTACGACTGAGCCACCCAGGTTGCCCCATGCCCCCCACATTTTATTTTGAAAATGTCAAACACATAGAAGCGTTGAAAGAATGGTACCGTGAACACCTATACACCCATCACCTAGATTCTACAATGAATGTTTTTGTTCTATTCGCTTTGTGACATTTCCATCCTCTACCATCGGTCAGTCTGAAATGGTTTCTAAGTTAAATGAAAAGCCAACCCCCACAGAAATATCAGCCTCTACACTCACCAAGCCCTGGTTCATCCTGGAAGCACCTGCTGGCCTTGTTGTCCTGTTCCTTGTCTCCGGAGCGGTGGCCGGGGGACCTGGGGCCAAAGTATCTGAGCAAACCACATGGCTATTCCAGGCTGTTCCAAGCTGCTCTACGTCACAGCCTGTGGTTGGCCTTACAAGAGGTGTCCCACGCGGCAGGCACCGCCGTCTCTAAACACGCTCACGGGGCCCCTTCCAGAGGTTCCAGGAGGTAGGAGCTGCCACTCCTTGGCAAAGCAGAGACCCGTCCCCGCTGTGCTGAGGGCACAGACACCAAAGAGACAATAGCCACCGGGAAAGCCTGTTTCTGGGCCCCCGGGGTTCCACCCAGTTCATCTTCATTGGGAAAAACGTCAAGGTCACTGAATGCCAGCCTGCGCCACAGGCTCACGCCTCCTCCAGGGAGGAGGGCGCATCACACCGGCGCCCGCCCCGCGCCCTGTCGTCCACCACTTCGTCCACCTTCTCACGGGAGCCCTGCATCCACGGGGGAGCCGAAAGGATTCGGGTTGCCAGTTCCCAGGCTCCCAAAGGGGCAGGGGCTGCTCAGGGTCATGCGGCAGTTGGGAGGCTGGGCCCAAAGCCCCACATCCTGTCTGGGAGCCAAAACAGGTGTCTTTTCTCACCGCCCCAGAAGTCCGGGCTTTGATCCCTCTCCCCCTATGCCGTATTGAGGTCTCCAGCCAGGCGGGCAGGGGACAGAACTGAGGGGCAGCTGAGTGGGCCTCGCACAGACATCTCACACCACACCCACACACACACCACACACACACACGCCCTTCCTTTTCTTTCCTGAGCTCACGTGGGTGCCGCCCAGTTCCCAGGGCAACAGTCAACACAGACAGAGGCTGAAAACGAAGCTGGGCTCAAGGGCTGTCCCACCCCACTCTGAGCTTGGGGTCTTGAGGGGCGGCGACCCCTGCCAGGCTCCCCTGGGGTTCAGAGGGAGGGGGGATCCCAGGAGGGTTCCAAGCTCAGACAGGAGTCTCTCTGTCTCTGTCTCTCTCTCTCTCTCTCTCAGTCTGTGTTTTTGTCTCTTTCTCTCTCCCTCTTCCTCCCTCTGTCTCTCTCAGTCTGTCTGTCTGTCTGTCTCTCTCTCTCTCACACACACACACACACACACACACACACGGATCCGTGGGGAGTCACCCCCACCCTGGGTTCCAGAGAACCACATCCGCTGGGTACCGGCTCCCCTCCACCGGGCCGTCCGCCTTACACAACTCCACTGCCCGGAGCGGCCCTGCGGTGAGCAGGGGTCTCGCTGGCGGTCGCCGAGCCCCCCGGGGCCCCTGGAACTGATGGTGCGCAGCAGGATCAACTGTGGAGGGAGCTCCTGGAGGCCGAGAGACGGGGCCAGCGGCGCCGGTGAGTGCTCTGCCTGACCCCCAGCCCAACTCAGGGTCTAGGAAGCTTCTGGAAACAGAGAGACCGATGAGAAGGAGTAAGCCAGGCAAACGGTGTTGATGGAGAAGTGCTCGGGGCCAGGGGGCCGGGAGCACATGCCTTGGCCGGACTTGAGCCGGAGGGTGGGAGAGGTGGGCAGGGGCCAGGTGACCCGCCTCGTTCATTCTGGGGTCCCGTCTGCCTTTGGAGTGGCCCCTCCGGCTGGCGCTCCCGGGACTGACTGCGGGGGGCCGGCCAGGACACGGGGCGGGGGGCGGCTTTCTGGGGGAGCCCTGGCCCTCGGACCAGGGGAAGGACGTCCCTGCAGGCACCACTCTGTCCAGACGCCGTTAGGAGGGCCACCTTGTCGGGCCGCGACACGGGACGGCCTGGACCTGGTTCCCGGAGAGTGCCCTCTCAGCACAGGGCGGCCAAAGAGCTAGCGGGCAGACGGAAAAGTAGAGTGTGACTGTGTCATGGGGAGAGAGGCACTCCGAGGGCCTCCGGGACGACACGGCACTCAGGAGGTAGGGGTGACGCGTCTCCTGCCTGGATGATTAACGGAGGCGGCTCTGGGGTGGAGACTCGGAGGGCCGGCTGGCTTTCAAGCCCCCGAACCCCGTCCAGGTGGAGCCGGACATCAGTAGTCCAGAGCTGGGCACTGGACCCACAGGGACAAACAGCAGAGAGGTGGCCGGGAGTGGAGGGGAGGGAGAACGGAAGTGACCGCCAAGAGACACGGGGTTTCTTTTGGGGGCGACGGACATCGTGGCGATGGTGCACAAGTCGGAATATACCGGAAACCACTGGACCACACACTGTAGGAGGATGAACCTCATGACATGTGGATTTGATCTCGAGTGAACCAAAAAGGAAACCGGTGAACAGAAAGAAAAGAAACTGGCCCTGGAAAGGTGATAAGCTTTCCCTGGAAGGGCATGACGGGTCTCCAGCGGTGAGGTCATAGCACAGAGCTGGCAACGTTCAGTCGCTGGACTGGAAAGTAGCCAGGAGACTGAGAAAGGCGGCCAGAGAAGAAGGGGTCCCGGAAACCAAGAGGACAGGGAAATCCAGAACCGTTCAGCCCGACAGAAATACGAGTCACAGGCGTACTTTTCCATATTCTAGTAGCGACCTTAAAAAAATGTAACAAGAAATTAGGGAAATCCATTTTAATAACACACGTTTTTGTGTTTTTTATTTATTTTTGAGAGAGAGAGGGAATGAGGGAGGGGCTGGGAGTGGGGGGTGGGGGTGGGACAGAGGATCGGAAGGGGGCTCTGGGCTGACAGCAGCGAGCCGGATGCGGGGCTTGAACTCACGAACCGTGAGGTCATGACTTGAGCCAAAGTCGGACGCTCAACCGACTGAGCCACCCAGGCACCTCTTCATAACATATCTTACCGAAAATATTATCTTTTGGGCATGCAGTCGATATTTTAAAAAGAATTAAAGAGATACTTGCCTCCTTCTTTGTACCAAGTCTGTGAAATCCGGTCTGTATATTTGGCACTGACAGCAGACCTCGGCTCACAGGTGCTCGGTAAACCAACCTCCTGGGGTTTTACAGACAGAGAAACTGAGGGCCCAAGAACACAGTGACCTCGTCAGGGCCACACAGCAAGCGAAGCGGACTGCAGGCAAAGCCAGGACAGGGGCCCCGCGTTCTCTCCTCATACCCTGCTGCCTCCCGCTAAGTCTTAGCCAGGCTCTGAGGCCAAGGCCCGTGCCTTCTGTCAACTCAAAACCAAAGCTGTTGAAACGTGGCTCCCTCGTGACAGGAAAGGGGGTGATGGTGGGGGGGGAGGGTCAGGACACTTGGGGAAGATGGAAGGAAATGAACGGGCAGAGCGGGGAGAGTGCGGCA